>NC_139524.1:10905779-11240779 GCF_947247035.1 Vipera ursinii | reverse complement strand
TTTTGTTGCTTCTCTATTTCTTTCAATTTGTTTTCCTTCCATATTACTTTCCCCTGTTCTTTTTTCTCTTTGGTTCAAATATTATATTGTTTTTATTCTGTGGAAAATCTCTTTAATAAAAAATGTCTATGCAAGGCAATAAAGTTACAAGATTCTATACAGATTTTTCTAGAGAAATTTCTAATTCCTACAGTGTAAGCAATAAATGCAACTTGGTACAGTAAATTTAAATAATCTGTACACTGTTTTTCTTTCTCATCTACATTAGGAATAGTTTATATTCTTGAGAAAGTGCATTTCAGGATATTTCCATTGCCTACTCTTCCATTAGGAGATAAATCTGTTTGTCCACATTTGGGGATAAGCAGTTAGGATTCAAAAAGAGTTGTTATATTCAGAAACTGGGAGGGCAGGATGTGAGTTTAGAATGTTTGCATAATTGTTTTTCTATGACATGGCCAACTGTTTCTCTAAAAGGGCATCTTGGTGTTGCCCCATTTAAAACCAGTTCTCTGAGGCAACAGGTAAGCTGTTTGCAGTGGAAACACCCCTTTTAGTAATTTTTCCTTTGCAAAACATGGACATTTTGAGCAACAGTCTAGATCAGACATGTCAAACACAAGGCTCGGGGCCGGATCCGGCCCGCGAAGTGGTTTCATGCGGCCCATGAAACCATCCTGGAAACAGTGAGGGAACGGCCCTCACTGCCTTGGCCCTGGCCCAGAGACCCTCCTTCTGCCAGAGACCCTCAGATCTGTCCCACTCCTGCCCAGGCCCCCATAGGCACCCTCGATGCGAATGATATAGAGCTGGCCACGCCCACCCAGTAGGCCATACGCACTCTAGCCACGCCCACCCAGTAGGCCACTCCCACCCTGGCCATACCCACCTGGCCCCCTGAGGGCAACCGCAATGCTGATGCGGCTCTCAATGAAATTGAGTTTGACACCCCGGTCTAGATCATAAAAGCTTTTCCATTCCATCTTAAAAACAAAATATGCTAATGTTCTTCGGAGGAGGAGGAGGAGGAGGAGAAGAAAGAAGAAGAAGAAGAAGAAGAAGAAGAAGAAGAAGAAGAAGAAGAAGAAGAAGAAGAAGAAGAAGAAGAAGAAGAAGAAGAATCCATTTGATGCTGCAACACCTTTAAACCACTTTTTTGGGGGGGCTCACAACACATCAAATAATTTAAAAGCTATATAAGAAAAGCAAACAGACAACAAAACCAGACTGGGACAAGAAAAAGAAGAAAAGATGGTGGTTCTGGGAAACCTCAACAATTACACCAACAACTAGCATCCAGCAAGGTGGGCACCAACCACAGAGAGGATGCAGAGAAGAGCAACAAAGATTATTGGGGGTCTGGAGGCTAAAACATATGAAGAACAGTTGCAACAATTGGGTGGTGTCTAGTCCAGTGAAAAGAAGGTCTAGGAGAGACACGATAGCGATGCTCCAGCATTTGAGGGACTGCCACAAAAAAGAGGGGAATCAATATGTTTTCCAAAGCACCAGAAAACAGGGTAAGACACAATGGATGGCAACTAATAGACCAGAAGATCTCCAAGCTTCCTTCCAACTCTGTTATTCTGTAACCGCCTTCACACAAAATCTGGAGAACAGCTGGGTCTTTACGGTCCTTGAGAATGCCACTCGGGTAAGGCCCATCTGGATCTCAGGGGGAGAAACCTCATTCCAAAAAGCAGGCACCACCGCCGGTTTCTCTGATTTGCCTTCTCGTTTGATTGTTCTGTGCCAGGTTTATACCATCTCTCCCCCACACCCGCCCCGGCTGCTTTTTTTTCTTTCTTTCTGGAAAATGAGCAATATTTCAAGAGGAGAAGGACAGTCCTAGATTCCGAATGGGTTTTCAATTTGGAGCAGCCTTAATAAAGAACATATTGGGCAGACTGTAAGCAGTCCGATGGTTCCACCCAGTGGCTTTTTTGAAAGAAAAAAAAAGAGAGAGAAGCAGAATTTTAACAGTCATGCACTACTACTGCTGGGTATAAATGACCTTTGGACATTTTACAAGAAAGTTGTGGACAGAGAAATGAGCTGGAGGGGTGTGTGGGGGGGGAGAGAGAGGGGGGGCACATTTCTTCAGCAGGAGGAGGAATTTTCCAACTTTTCTCAAGGGCAGGACATTTCTTTAATGGAAACAGCCACATCATATTGTAAAACCCAAGGGGAGATATTTCCTCCTGCTAGCTTTGCATGGATTGAACGGCAGGTTGGGAAACCAAGAAGGTAGAATAGAATAGAATAGAATAGAATAGAATAGAATAGAATAGGATAGGATAGGATAGGATAGGATAGGATAGGATAGGATAGGATAGGATAGGATAGGATAGGATAGGATAGGATAGGATAGAAAATATGGAATGGAATATGGAATACAATAGGAATGGAATGGAATATGGAATGGAATAGAATAGAATAGAATATGGAATGGAACGGAATTGTAGAATAGAATAGAATAGAATAGAATAGAATAGAATAGAATAGAATAGAATAGAATAGAATAGAATAGAAGAGAAGAGAAGAGAAGAGAAGAGAAGAGAAGAGAAGCTGGAAGGCACCTTGGAGGTCTTCTAGTCCAGCCCCCTGCTTGAGCAGGAGAACCTTTACTATTTCAGACAAGTGACTGTCTAGCCCACAGGTCTGCAACCCGCGGCTCCGGAGCCGCATGCGGCTCTTTCAGCCATCTCTTGCGGCTCCCAGTCCTCTGCCATGTGCAGTCCAAAAAAATAAAATAAGTGGGACTTAAAAAAAGTTCAACCTATCAATTCAAATATGTAGGGTAGGTGCATATCTCGCCTTGGCCCAACTCTTCAGTCAAACCCTGTTCTGCACATGCACGCATGTACATGCATGTGCACACATTTTTTGCGGCTCCCAGTTTTTCCTTTTGTGAGGCAACTGGTTCCGAGTGGCTCTTTCACTGTTTCAGGTTGCTGACCCCTGGTCTAGCCTCTTCTTAAAAACCTCCAGTGGAGAGATTATTGTATAAAGGAAGTCAAGGCAGTAGTATAGATGATGCCTTGCCTATTCTATTGGCATTATTTTAATTTTGCTTTTGTCTTGCTTTATAGGGGCTTTATTATATTATTCTTGTGGTTAGTATTCCATGTCCCAAAAGTGCTTTTTGACAAGCCAACTTTTTTTCTCTTTGAAGACATTTCGCTTCTCATCCAAGAAGCTTCTTCAGCTCTTTGCTATTCCAGGGTTCATAGCTAAGATGGGAGTTTGGGGGCAGGCATGTACATTGTCTAAAACAAGAAAGTAAATAAAAGTCTTCCAGGACTTGAGGGGCTGTCACAAAGAAGAGGGTACTGACTTGTTTTTCCAAAGCACCAGAGGGCAAGACAAGGTGGAGGATTATTAAAGAGAAATTGAACATGGAAGATTTGTGCCAGGGAGAACAATTAATCAATGGAATAGCTTGCCTTCTGGAACTGTGGGTGCTCCATCACTGGAGGTTTTCAAAAACAGACTGGACAACCGTTTGCCCAGGATGGTATCAGTTGTTGCCTTGAGTTATTTGTAAAAACAACAAAGGCAGGATACAAATAAAAGAAAATAAATTTAAAAAAAA
Source organism: Vipera ursinii (assembly GCF_947247035.1). Taxonomy (NCBI): domain Eukaryota; kingdom Metazoa; phylum Chordata; class Lepidosauria; order Squamata; family Viperidae; genus Vipera; species Vipera ursinii. Next base: position 11,237,184 of record NC_139524.1, on the reverse strand, counting down.
TAAAATTAGTCTCCTGCCTTGATCAAGGGGTTGGACTAGAAGACCCCTGAGGTCCCTTTCAGCCCGACGATTCTATGTCGTAAAGTAAAAGTAAAATTTTGGCCACCTTGCAACTGCAAAACCAGGATGCTTTGCCACAGGAATGTCAGCCAAGTTCTACTCTTTAAAAACATGTTTTAAAATTCCAAAAGTCGTTTCTCTTCCATCAAATTCTAATGAAAAACAGTAGGGGGAAAAAAATGCCCAGAGAAAATTTTCCACATCGGGCAAGTGAAGTTTGAGTTGCAACATGACCATAACTACTCCTAAGACTCCAAATGATGCTGCCGACTCAAGAGAAAAAACCCTGTTGGATTTAGTCTGATTTGCTCCTTGACAAATGTTGAAATGTTTGTAGTCTTAATACACACGGCTTTTTTCCTTTCTCCTTCTCCCTTTTCTTTCTCTTGATGCACTGTGTTCTGAAATGTATCCAGAAGAACACTTAAAAACTTGAGTGTATAGATTAGAAATAAAATAAAAGCTTCCCCCACAGTAACAACATTTACTCTTCAGAGGGCTTTTAAAGACAGACAGGCTGGGTTTTGGAAAAACACGTCAACGCTGCACAAGAGCCCTAAGGAAAAGGATCACGAGGACCGTGTATGGATGGGGCAAAAATCTGTTTTCCGTTTCCCTTATGTAATATTACTGAAGCAAAAGTAATCATATATTCACTTCCAACAGACCATAAATGGAAGGGTACTGGGATCAAAGTATTGACTTTGACTTACAACCGCTCATTTAGTGGCTGTTCAAAGTTACAATGGCGCTGCAAAAAGTGACCTATGACCGTTTTTCACACTTACGACCTTGGCATGATCACGTGATCAAAATTCAGACAGTTGGCCACTGACTCATACTTATGCCTGTTGCTGTGTCCTGGGGGTCGTGTGATCCCCTTTTGTGACCTTCTGACAAGCAGAGTCAATGGAGGAAGGCGGGTTCACTTAACAGTTATGTCACTAATTTAACAGCTGCAATGATTCACTTAACAACGGTGGCAAGGAAGGTTGTAAAATGGGGCAAAACTCCAGAAATGTCTTGGCAACATAAAATTTGGACTCAGTTGTGACCATAAGTCGAGGACTTACCTCTCCCGAGCTACCACGGAATAAAATGGGCTTAAAAATAACGTAGAGTCTAAAGTCAAGAACGTTATCAGTGGATGGGGAAAACAAGAGCACGGCTCAATTTTGAAGACCATATAGGAGCCGTGACCGGGGGGGGGGGCTTTTGCCCAGCTTCGACTGGTGCGCCAGTTGCGGCCCTATCTGGACCGAGATGCCCTACGCACAGTCACCCATGCGCTTGTGACCTCCCGGCTAGACTACTGCAACGCTCTCTACATGGGGCTGCCCTTGAGGACCACGCGGAGGCTTCAACTGGTGCAGAATGCAGCCGCGCGAGTTATGGGAGTTTCCCGATACTCCCGTGTAACACCTCTTCTCCGTGAGCTGCATTGGCTTCCGGTTGCCCTCCGGGTGAGATTCAAGGTGCTGGTGATGACCTATAAAGCCCTAAATGGCATGGGCCCGGATTATCTAAGGGAACACCTGCTGCCGGCATCAACTTCCCATCATCCTGTGCACTCCCACAGGGAGGGCCTTCTCAGGGTGCCGGCGGTTAAGGAGTGCCGGCGGGTGATCCCCAGGGGGAGGGCATTCTCTGTGGGCGCGCCTGCCCTTTGGAATGATTTACCGGTGGAACTTCGGACCGCCCCCGATCTGCGTTCATTTCGCCGGGACCTGAAAACCTGGTTTTTTGATCTATCAGGCCTGGACTGAAGGGGTTTTAGCTTTTAATATTGTTTTAATTGTTGGGCTTAATTAATTTAATCTATTTTAATTTTATACTATTTTTATATTGTATTTTATGTTGCCCTGTAAACCGCCCTGAGTCCTTCGGGAATAGGGCGGTATAAAAATTTAATTAAATAAATAAATAAAATAAAAGTAAAACCATCCTGCTAACGAGATCATCCGTGAGTGAAGGTATCAAAAACTGAAGATGGTGCCCACAACTGCGTGATGTAATGGGCATTTAAAAAAAAGGGGGTGAGGGCTTTGACTGCATGATCACAGTTGCCATTTTGGCATTTTGGACACCTCTACCTCCTTGTGGGTGCCCGTGCCTGCTACTGAGATTTTAACGGCAAAAATCCCCGGTTTATTTTTTGCTTGCTAGGAGCTAATATTAAAGACTATGAACCAGTGTTGCTGTTGTTTTAAATCAAAATTTTGCAATCTTAGCAATAAGAAATTGCCTTAATCAAAAAAGAGGAAGGAAGGAAGGAAGGAAGGAAGGAAGGAAGGAAGGAAGGAAGGAAGGAAGGAAGGAAGGAAGGAAGGAAGGAAGGAGAGAAGGGATGGGAAGGGAAGGGAAGGGAAGGGAAGAGGAGAGGAGAGGAGAGGAGAGGAGAGGAGAGGAGAGGAGAGGAGAGGAGAGGAGAAGAGAAGAGAAGAGAAGAGAAGAGAAGAGAAGAGAAGAGAAGAGAAGAGAAGAGAAGAGAAGAGAAATCACCCTTTGTTCTCTCTCCTCTTTCTTTCACAAACACTCTGATTTTGTTACTACAGGATTGGGTCCTTTCTCTGAGGATCCAGACAGACTCATCATGCCTGGGGTGTTCATTAGTGAAATGTTGTTGCTAGGACGCACACCGGCACTGCTCATTGGTTCCCAGGATACGTTTGAAACCAACCAGACACCAGGCACTCCTGCTGGCTTTTACGCACACAGCAACAAGGTTGTGGTTCATTTTGAGCTTATAAGGCATTGATGACTCTCCCCGCTCCCTTCCTCTGATTCTCCTTCTTTTATTTCTATTTTTAACTGGATAAACTAATTTGGTTGGCACGCAGCCACATGTACAGGCACATGTGAAGGATGCTTGTTTGTGTATCCAGGCTTGCTCGTAGGAGGCAGAGGGAAGTTGCTCTGCATTCCTAGGAAGAAGACAAGTTTGGGGTGTTGCAAAATTTAGGAGGAGTGTTTCACTTTGAGGGTTCCCACAAAGCGACTCTTTGAAGCTGCTGCACCCAGCAAGCAGAGACCCCACTTCTAAAACCAAGTGGCTACATTATATTGAGGGTCAAGGGTAGCAGTTCCATGAGTCAGAAGGGTTTTGACATTGGGCTACATACACAACCCTCTTCATGCCAATGAATGAAGCCACAAAACAAAAGGAGAACACTTGGAAGCAACTCCAATCTTCTCTGAACTGCAAGGCATTTGCTACGGCTGTAGCAAGCTTAATGGTCTTTCCCCTCCAAATAATTTCTCTTCGAAGTAGGAAGAATACAGTAACAGAAGCCATGAGGCTTTTGAGTTGTGGGCCTGTCTGGGGACCTTTTTCTACAACTGGAAAGGCATTTTAAATTCAGTGTTCCTTCCCTTTCAGTTACACATCATATTTCCCTTCAGGCAAATGTCTGCCAGCATTTTCAACCAATAAGAAAAATAATCAGCAAAAATGCAATCTGGCACATACCCCCGTGCCTGGGCTTGGTTAGAATCCAAAAGGTGGAAACAATTGGCCACTTTTGAATTTTAAAGAACTGCTTGATGGGGCGGGTGAATATTTATTAAAATGGTTTTGATTTCGAATGAGTGACTCACATGTTTTACTCAATCAGCAAGGCTGCAAAACGATCACAAAAGTGTCCTCAAGAGTGGGGCGGAAAAGGGCAAAGTAACACTCCAGAAGAAAAACTTACTTCAGCTAAATTGGTAAATATTTTCATTTTATACATAAATTTCAGCACATCTGTTTCTTTTCTTTTTTTTAAAAAAATATTTTTAACTGTGCCCCGCTTCTCTCTGTGATGGAGCTTTATCTTCAAGCTCATTATACATAAAGATATGGGGGAGGGGGAGTTGATGACTCAGTGGTTAAAGAGGCTGAAAGCTGACAGCTTGGGTTAGTGATCCAGGCACTGGGCAACAGCGTGGACTCCCATTACCTATCACAGCTCCTGCTCCTCTAGCAGTTTGGCAGTTTGATGCAAAGTATTAGTACCACTTCATAAAGCCCTAGTAAGACCACACCTCGAATACTGCAGCCAATTTTGGTCACCGTATCACAAAAAAAGATGTTGAGAGTCTGGAAAAAAATTCAGATGACCAAAGGCCTGGAGACCACAATGTACGAAGAACGGCTGCGTGACTTGGGTTTGGCTAGTCTAAATAAAAGAAGAAATAGTGTAGATATGATAGCAGTATTCCAGTATCTGAGGGGCTGCCACAAGGCAGAGGGGGCCAGGTTATTCACCAAAGGGCAGGGCAAGAAATAATGGTTGGAAGCTGATCAAAGAGAAAAGCAACCTTGGAATTAAGGAGAAACTTCCTGACAGTGAGGACAATCAACCAGTGGAACAGTTTACCCCCAGAAATCGTGGGCACTCCATCGCTGGAGATTTTCAAGAAGAGACTGGACATTCACCTGTTTGAGATGGTATAAGTTCTCCTGCTTGAGCAGGGGGCTGGACTGGTAAACCTCCAAGGTCCCCCCCCAGCTCTATTCTATTCTAGATCAAATTCTAGTATGCAAATGCAAGTAGAAAAATAGGTAGCAGTTCGATGGGAAGCTAACAGCATTCCATGTGCTTCAGTGTATCATCATGCTGGTCACATGACCATGGAATGTCTTCGGACAACGCTGACTCCCTCGGCTAAGAAATGGAGATGAGTATCACATTCATGAGAGGGAAAACCTTTACTTTTTTCCTTTACACCCCCTTTTAACAACCCTGTCTAACCCCTTAATCTGGGGTATCGTCAGGGCAATTGGATGGAGCTGAGCATTTATTGGGCAGATGCCCTTCCTCATCCCACATGGAGGTCAGGAAGTACCTCTTACCTTTATGCAGAAAGTAAAATTATGCTAAAGTCAAAATTAACTCCTGGTTAATTTTAAAAGTCTGAAATGGCTTTTCAGATTCCCAGACTCTCCTTCAGCACTGAAATGTCCTGTTGGTTTCCAATTTAAATCCTATCAAGTCTGATTCTACTTAGCTCGTCTGACATCACACAAAGTTAGTCACTTGCTGTGGTTATAGTTGAATTCCTGTAAATGGAGAGAAGGACATTATTTTGTTGGTGTTGATTAGAAATGTATGCTGGCAAACAATCCCTCCACCATAACTGTGTGTGTGTGTGTGTGTGTGTGTGTGTGTGTTGTTTTTCTGATCCAATTACATTTCATGGAGCAATTCTAAGTCCGAGGAATCAGCCTCAAGGTAGAAATCCATTTTGTGAGCTTTGCCTCTTACTGGAAATTGCTGCTACCCGATAAGAGGTGAAGTTTGGACTCAGAATGGTGTTAGGTGGATTATCAGGTTGCTGCTAAACAGAAAAGCAATTCAGACTGAGCCAGCCCTTTTTATTGCTTCTGGGGGTGGGGAGGCAGGGAGGGAAGGAAAGGAAAAGGGTCACTTCCATGACATCATCATCACTTATCAGTCCCAGCAGCTGTGATAATATATCTCAGTGATAAAAGCTCGCCTTCCCCCTTTGTTCCAATTCATTATGAATAAGGTAGTCACTTTGCCCATGCAAAAGCAAAGAGTATCAATATTTGCATAAAATCAAGGCACAAACATGCAAATTACTCTCCCGGACTTGATGTAAGTGATGTCCTGGATTAGTTGAGATGGTGTAGCATTTCACTTGGTCAACAATTGGGCAGGACCCACCAGTTGATTAAGGGGTCTGGAGGCTAAAACAGGTGAAGAACAGTTACAGGAATTGAGTATGTCAAGTCCAGTGAAAAGAAGGACGAGGGGTGACAGGATAGGAGTGTTTGAGGGGCTGCCTCAAAGAAGAGGGAGTCAACCTGTTTTCCAAGCCTCAGAAGGTGGGACAAGAAACAATGGATGGAAACTAATCAAGGAGAGAAGCAACCTGGAACTAAGGAGAGACTTCCTAAGAGTGAGGACAACTAACCAGTGGAAAGACTTGCTTCCAGATGCAAAAAAATACTTTGCTGCAACTGTGAACTTTCTTTGGGGTGAAGTTTACTTAATATTTACAAAGTTGGAAGAATAGATTATTACTCTACATTAGGGGTGGGCAACTATACCTATAACAGTTTCTGCTAATTTATATCATGTGGGCAGGTTTGAACGATAGCCATGCTGGCTGAGGAATTCTGGGAGTTGAAATCCACAAGTCATAAAAGGGCCAAGTTTGAAGACCCCTGCCTTAACTGCTCTGAATCCTTCTTCTTCTCAGCAGCTGACTCAATTTGCCTAAAGACAGAGCTGCCCGTGATCACTTTCTTAAATCAAGTTCCAGAGAGAAACATTGGAAGAAGGAAATACGGAATTAAAGCAAGAGTGAAACTAAAAGCTCCAAATAATTAAATAATTTCTTCAATGTGGTCTTCTCTTCATCCATAGGATGGACAGTTCAGAACATACAATTTGGGCAGCAGGTACTCTAGAAATCTTGGGAGTTATCATCCAAGCCCACCTACACGATGCAATTTAGCAGAAACGGTTAAAGTTAGTACTTAAAAGGAATACATATGGGAGATGCTTTGTGTCAACGGAAAGTGCTACATTCCAATTGTTTCCTTCTGAACAGCTGCTAGTCAGAAGTTGATTTAATAGCAGTCTCCTCCCAGCAACGAGTTCTAACGATGAATAAAATGTTCAATTCAATTTGGTCACCAAGCTGGATGTTTGCTCTTAAAGAATATTCTTTCAGATAGACTTTCAAAGAACCTTGAGGCAAGTCAAGCAATAGAGTTTGAAGAGGCTTCTCCAAAGAATAGATGATAATCTCAGATTTTAAATTTCATTTCCGAAGACTTTTCCCCACACAAAGTTCTCATTGGAAAGCAGGTAGCTCCAAGGCTGAAAGAACTAGTTGCCTCCCTTCAATAATTCAGGAGGGCTTCTTTGAAAGTAGAAGGTCAACACCGCAAAAGTTCACCAAACTCCCACTAATTGTGAAGACTTAGGAAACTGCCTTAAACCAAGTCACTTTGCCCATCAACCTGAAGACTGACTACATCAATCTTTTGGGGTGGGTGGGAGGGAGGTCACATTTCATTCTCATGATTGCATTTACAAAATAAGTAAGTCTACAGTGGACTTACTGATTTATAAAATGGCTCTCATGTTGGGACATAGTCAGCCACAGGAAACCTATTTGAATGTTGAAGCTAAAACTAGTTCAAATACCTGTGCATACAGCCTCCTTTTAAAAGAAATGATAGGGTTATTAAAAGACTAGGTAAAAACATTTTAAGATACATAGGATAAAGAGGTCGATGAATACTCTAAAGGCATCATGTTTGGAATTCTAGGTCTATGCCAAGCTTCCCTAGAGCAACCTGGATTTTTTTTTTTGCAAAAATCCAGACAGAAAATTCTTTACTATGTAATGTTATCCAAACTTTTGCAGCCTACATCCTGTTACTCTAGCTTCCCCAGTCTGGTTGCTCTCAGAATTCCACGTCAACTGGCCAGAGTTGTTCCCCAAAAAGTGTTCCTACTTATGGTTATCAAAACATGAACATGAAAGGGCACCATCAATGAGGCTCTAATTCTCCAGAGACTAAAAGGAATACTGCTACGAGTTTGAAAGCATGCAAATGTGAGTAGATAAATAGGTACCACTTCGGTGGGAAAGTAACGGTGTTCCATGTGCTTTGGCATAGTCATGCCAGCCACATGACCACAGAAGGCTCTTTGAACAATGCTGGCTCCCTTGGCTAGGAAATGGAGATGAGCACTGCTGCCTGGAGTCAGACTTGACAAGGCAGGGGAAACCTTTAGCTTTTAATTCCAAAGCAGCAGTCATAACATAGGTGAGTATATTGCAGTATTTGTATCCAATCCTACCTCAAACTCTGCACATATTTCCAAGTTTCAGAAAAGGATCCTCTTACCAGGAGGAGAAAACTGTCAGACAGGTTTCATTATAGTAGCTTGGAGAAATAGGGAAAGCCTTTGATATTTCATCTTGTCAAATCTATTTTGTGCTTAGAAAATAAATCTCAATCCACACCCAAGACACCCTTTGGGCTAATAGGAGCCCTGATCTCAAATGTGAGCCATTGCTACAGCCTGTCTCTCAGGCTGCTATTTTGAAATGTTCAAAAAGCTTTGTATAAATTCTTCTCACACCATCCTTGTAAACATATATAGTAGGTTGGTAAACCAATTCACTTGGGTTGCCAGTTACTAAAGCCTAATGTGGACCTTTAAAGGGGGTGGGGGAAAGCTTTGTCTGAAGTGCAGACAATTGGAATATTTGTTGCATGTACTTGGGGGTTGCACAGGAACTTTGTGTATTGTACAAAGTTGATATCCTCCTTCTTTTCTCCTTGATTGTCCTTTTATTGATGTGAGTCCTTAGGGCAGGGGTCTTTAAACTTGGCCCTTTTATGACTTGTGGCTTTTATGACAATGCTGGCTGAGGAATTTTGGGAGTTGAACTCCACAAGTCATAAAAGGGCCAAGTTTGAAGACCCCTGCCTTAGGGCATGACACGATGAACAAAAATCCTCAGTACCACGGACAGATCCTAGTTGACTCCAGAAGCCTTTGTGGAAGATGGAATATACTGTAGCAATGTCTCTTCATGATGTTGGCTAAGTATAAATGAATCCCTTCAGGGTGAGTATGTTGACCCACTGTTGGAACCATATTCTGGGCCTCAACTCTCTGGATCTGAGAGACATGAAAAAGTACCCAGTTCCAGCCTCTTACCTTTATACAGGCTAATTCTTTGATTTTCTGAGTTGGGTATAATCAGATGACTGAATCACTTCTAATTCTGTATGGAGAATTTAAGGAAACAGCTGAAATTCTCAAGAGTGGGTGTTGTAAACGGAGAGTTCTTTCATTCTTACAAAAAATAATAGGAGACTCATTCACATGTTCACTCGATGTGCTAATTAGAACCTGCATTCATAATCCTAGCCGTGGTTATTTTGAATCTTTGATTTATTAAATTAATTCAGTTTTATGGGTGGGAGTTGATGTCCTGAATCCTGAACTAATACTTGATCTCGGGTTTCCCTAAGGCATTTAAGGTGATGACTGAAGAAATGGGTTTACAATATAATGAATCATAAATCAAACAAAAGGGCTTGGTTCATAGAGAAAGCCAAACTCCAAACAAACAAACAAACAAACAAACAAACAAACCAGGTTTAATACTAATCAAACTTCACACATTGTTCAATTATGAATGGTTAATCTTTGACTAGATTATGTCTGTACCCATACAATAGGCTTCAGCAGCAAGATCTTTGTCCAAAATGGTATAGTTTTTCCTGACTAAGCAGGGAGTGGACTAGAACAGAGGTCCCCAAACTTTTGGGCACCAGGGACCAGTTACAAGGAGAGAGTTTTTTCTGTGGACTGGAGGGTGCGTGGTTTTGTGGGTGCCTGCATTCTGCAGATGGGGCTTTGCTTGTTTGCACGGCCCAGTTGCTGGCATGCCATGGACCGGTACTGGTCCATGGACCGGGGGTTGGGGATCCCTGGACTAGAAGACCTCCACAGTCTCTTCCAACTCTGTTATTCTGTATTCTGTAAGGTCTCCCAGTAGCCCCAAAGTCCCACCACTCCAATTATTTTGGATTCACATCTTTGGCTAGCCAATTCTCACTTAAACCACCTCCTCAAATGCTGACACTGTGGCATTGCTATAGAGAATGTGCTTCGACAATAATGTACTTATTAAAATTTGAGTTTGCAAACTTTAGGGGAAAACACAGTAAAAAACCAGCAGAGTTTTCCATCTGCTTGGCTCAACCTTTCAAAGAGAGAGAGGGGAAAAAAAGAGGCCGACTTGCTACGGTTCTATATAAAACTACGAGTTGTTAGAAAATAACACCAGGAGTGTGAGAGAGGGAGAGAGACATAATGAAAGAATCAGTCACTTGACATGCCAGTTTATTTGTATAGACACAGCAGATGGCACACCAGCCTCAGCCAGGGTCTTACAAGACGAGCTTGGGAGGTGGTGGTGCTGGTGGATTGGGGCGATTCATGTTTGTTGAGGACCATATTTTTTTCCTGGAAGAACTCCAGAGTTGGGGTGTTGCATATCCCGGGGCAGGAAAGCTGGAGGTGACGAAGAAGATCCGGAGACTTCCTTCCTAGTTAGATGTATTATTGATTTGTTTATATGTCATGTTTCCGAACTGCTCATTCCTTCGAAGAGGGGCCTTGGGTGGTGCTCAACAAGACATGAGTATATTAAAAAACAAATACAGATATTCCTCGACCTACAACAGTTTGTTGAGTGAGCTTTCAAAGTTACAACAAGCATGTGACTCACGGCCGTTTTTCAGTTATGGCCTTTCCAGCATAGCCATGATCGCATGATCAGAATTCAAACGCTTGGCAACTGGTTCATATTTATGACAGACCTGAGCTGGTGAGTTGTGCTGCTTTTGTTCGGCTTCGTGTTTGTGGTGGTGCCATGTTTTTATAGTGGGTGTCAGTTTGTTTATTGTGTGGTTCAGCCACTTTAAACCCCTCCAAACCACACAATAAGCAAACTGACACCCACTATAAAAACATGGCACCACCACAAACATGAAGCCGAACAAAAGCAGCACAACTCACCAGCTCAGGTCTAAGGCTGGCAGCTGAGACCAGCCCACCCACTCAAAACACACCCCCACCCAATCAGAACACACCAACCATTCAAAACACACTCCCACCCAATCAGAACACACTTAATCCCCCACCCAACCAGAGCACACCTCCACCCACAGAACACACCCCCTCTGGCAGTTTAAAAAAGAGGAACAAACAGCCACTACCACATGCTTCTCCCAGAAGAAGGAAGCTGAAGCCTCCAGCCTGATGACGGATGGGATTCCGTCGAAACGTTGCACCTACACCTTTAGTTCTACGCGGGAAAAAACCCGAATGACCGAAGACCCACATCATATATATATATATATATATATATATATATATATATATATATATATATACGGCTTCATGTTCCTTGGGGCTCCTCACACAATGCTGTGCTCATATCACTTCTTTGTACCACTCCTACATTAAAAACCTCTGTAATATCACACTATTCGGAATTTGGGCCCGTTTTTGTCAATTCAGATGTAGGACCTCTGGAACCAGTGACCCACATTTGTAATTCAAATTGTTGAGCCCTGCAATGTTGGGATGAGGAGAGGTCATTTTCCTACTGGCGAGAACCCATTTCATCCTTGTCCCAAAGATGCTTTTTCAAATGGCAACTGGACTTCCTTTGTTTTTCCTTGAAGGCGTTTCACTTCTCATCCAAGAAGCTTCTTTGGTTCTGAAGAATGGTGAAGAATTCAGTCTGCCCAGTTGCCTTCCTTTTGAAAAAGCATCTTTTGGACACTCGTGACCTGGATGACTGAGAATCCCCAAAGACAGATACCCATTTCAACCTTGCTCTGACTGCCCTCTCGGCACAGAATTTAACTCATCTGAACTTCCCATTCACATTTCCCCAGGCTCTTTTAAGGACAAGGATGCTCCCTTTTCAACTAATGACCCTTCATCATGAATTAAGGAAGTTGAAGGACAGAAGACTGGTCTTAATTTTTTCGTGCACATCTTTTGAGGAGTAGGAGGGAGAACTTATAAAACTTGGTATCGTTCTGTGTTGAGGCTGGCAATAATGAAGGTGACATAGGTCAGCTTGGAACTAGTCGAGGTTTGAGCCCATAGTGGTCTTGAGGTGCCTCTTTACACACAGATTTGGCTGATGGTTAAATCCCTTAGACTGCTGCAGTTGTGTCTGGAAAATCTGAATATCTTGTTTCTCAAAGCCCAGAAAGTCAAAGGGAAAATAAATGTATTTGTGAATTGTATAAAGCTTTTTCCCCCCCTTTAATTGGATATCTAGTGATTAAATGAGCCACATCTTTAGAATGAAGCTTCTTGGTGACATTTCAACAAATCTCTCTGTGGCTTGCCCCAAAGAGTGTTTCAATCTTCTAAGGGAAGACCATCAACATTTGTAAAATAGTGCTAGAGAAAGGTTGGAAAGGGGGAAAAACAAAAAAACCCGGAGCTGCTTGGTGAGAAAGAGGAAAGATTTTCTGCCGACTTGGTTCCTAACTTGCTGGAGATTTTTTCTTCTTCTTCTTTTCAGCAGGAAGACATTGCATTGTCAAGCTGACTGCCTTTATTTTTTTGATGCAAACAGAAATACCTTTATTTATTCATTACACAATATTATACAGGCCATTATACATATGAATAAAATATGCAATGTTTAGTATTAGTATTCTTCATGTCAGGAGTTGGAAACCTTTGGATCTTCTGGATATTTTTTTTAACCAGAGTTCTAGATATCTCAGGAAGACCACAGAGGCCTTCCCCCCACCCCCGCTCCATGAATTAAGGCCTGGGTTTAGTTTACACAAACTTAAGGAAAGGAAGCAGGCTTATTTGTGCACTCCATAAGTTCAGATTCCAGCTGGCAGAAGCTTATGGATGAATCTTTCATGCATAAAAAGATATAGATACCAAAGAAAACATTCAACTCAATACATCAAGATGTTTTTTTTAATTAAGGCAGTTAAAGCAGTGTTAATCCACATACCAGCATTTGAAGTAAACAGGAAGAGTGGGAAATTTTGGGCAGAATGCAAAGAAATATTCCCCGTGGAGTACTTTGTAAAACAATGGCATTCTTTCGAGAAATTGTGTATCCTCCCTGCCCCACCCCAAACTACAAAGCAGCCAGTGGTTTTGCTGAGAATTCTCTGATGTGCATGCAGTGTATGTGGGAAAAAAAAAACATCAATTGCTACAGTGAAATTTAATTTAAAGGTGCCATAGGCGCATGAAAGAAATTTAACTAGTCGTCAATCCAGCTTCAGGTAGAGGAACCACACTAAGACAGCACATGCACGCGCGCGCGTGCAGGTGAACACACACACGTGGGCGGGCACCCCCCCCTCCAAATGAATTATCAACCTCAGAAGTTCCAGGCAATATCTCCAAACATGTGGGATGCTGGGTTTCCCATTTCTAAACAAAGAGAACTTTGACTCAATCTGAAGGCACCAGAGACTTTTGGGTGAGCTTTTCCATTTGGACACCAAGTCATGAGCAACTGTGAAAACAATGAAGGTGACTCTGCTCTAACTTCAGATTTTAGATGGGAGAACAGTATGGTTAAACAAGAGAGGAACTTTTCACGTTCAATGCTTAACTCACACTTGTTTTAAGAGATGGCTAATTCCTACTTCTGTTTAATATTCTGGAAAGCCTAGTTTAGCTTTCATCATCTGTGGGGTTCCTCACCCCCCTTTCTTTTGTATGTGTGTGTGTGTGTGTTTTCAGCATCATAATCCTTCCACTGGAATTTGCAACAACTCAAGAGTTCTATTATTCCAGGCAGAAAGCTGGAATTTGCTGCAGAAAGATATCAAATGTTTCGCATAAGTGGTCCCAAGCTCCCTTTGGATGTAGTCATCAACAGGGAAACTTTTGAAATATGCAAATCAGCCTATCACTAACACAATTAGGGATAAAAAACCTTTTTTTTTTGGCAGCTATTATCCCGGCAGGAAACGTTACTGAATGTAACCACGACCCATTGGTTCTGGTTACATTTCAGCATATGAATGCATTCCTAGGTGGTTTACACAGAAGAAAAAAATACTACATAAATCAATTGCAGTGTTTTACACACACACACACACACACACACACACACACACACACACACAAAGTAGACTCCACAGCATTAAGATTGGATACGCATCATCTTTTTTCCCCCCACTCAGCATTATAATGAGACAGTAAATCCAAAATTAGGCCTGGAGTAAAAGGAAAGAAATTCAATCAGCTTGAAAAGGATCCCTCCCCGCCAGGTCTAGGCTGATTCAGCAGTTTACTCATAGTCACTCATTCAGCAAGAAAAGAATTGAGAACGCAGCTTTCTGAAAAGGGAATGGATCAGCTTTTCTCCCTCAACATTCAAAGGCTTAAAGCTGGAGTTTGTTTCGGCACAGCGCTCAAAGGTTCACAACTGAAAAAGCTTATTTGGGCTCAAGGTTTTCTTTGGCATCTATACCCTTTGAGGAAAACAAATCTAAATAATACTGCTTTGATGATGCTGGAAGACACAAACCCTCACGTTTAACCACACTCTCTCTTCAGAACGGCCTGGTTAATTTCTTTACCATTTCTTTCTAAAACCCGAACCTTCATTTGCAATCTACGTCAAGGTCCTTGGGCCAATACTGATCATCCATGTAGCAACTATTATCCGTATCGCTGTCCAGGGTGCTGTCTGAAAGGCTTGTGGGATGACGCGGAGTCAGTAGTCCCTCCCATTGAAACTCTACCAATCTGTAAAGTTCCATAGAAGCTTGAGCATCTTCCACAGATGAATGCCCATGTTTGCCAACCTGGGGAAAAAAAAAGCCACAGAACATTACAAGTAAATCCTCGTTTACTGACCGTTCAAAGTTACAATGGCATTGGAAACAAAATAAGCAAAAATTAGCCTTAGCAACTCATCCGCCCAAACACATCGCTGCTGGGTGATGAGAGATTTTATCATATTTTATTTTATATATACATTTGCTAAACCCCAAAAGGGTGACTGGGCGATCATGGCGCATAATTACGTTCATTAGGAACCAAAGATGCACTACAGGATATTTAAGGATCTCAAGGAATATCCTTGAACTGCAAAAAAAACCTCCTCCCATCAAAATAACAATGTTATCAGATGTAAGGCAACCAAATGATGCTAGGGTTTCGCAGCATAATTCTGCTTTTCAGCGCTCTTGAGGAAATGAAAGACGCCGAGTTACCTGAATGTTTTTGTGCAGTAGCTGATCGGCTAGGTTCTTGAGAGACATGGTTGGCTTCAGAGTTGATGCCACTTTCTTCTTCAACAGAGGACACTGGCTTGTATCGCGCCTCCAGGCCCGGGGGTGAAAGTATTTCAAGGCCCGGAAATCATTGTGGAGAGCATGGCCCACAACTATTTTATCCTTCAAGATCTGTATGATCTAGAAAGTTGAAAAAGGTTAATTAGCCACAGCCTTCGGGAAAGGACGATAACAAGCAGACCAAGATCTCTCTCTCTCTCTCTCTCCCTATCTCTATTATTTCTATCTTAATCATTTCTATCATTTCTATCAATCTATTATTTCTATTATATCCATTTCTATTATTTTATCTATTATTTCTACTATATCCATCATTTCTATCTCATTTCTACTATTTCTATTTCTCTCATCTATCTTTTCCATCACTTCTATATCTATCTCTTCTATTGATATCTATATTCATCCATCCATCTGCTCAACCACTCACCGTTTGTCTTTTTTTCCAATTAATCTAGATATTTGAAAATTTGTAGGAACACTTAGGGAATTTTTTTTAAAACCACATCTAATTTCTGAACTAGCCAGAGTGCAGCTTTAATAGCTCCTTCCAACTTTATAGTGCTATGACTGTGGATAAAAGCATTGTTGCTTGCCTACCATTCTGCACTTTATTGAAGATTCCGGTTGAATCATTATTACGCATGTCTCAACCCCTCACATTGTATGGATGGAGCCTACTCCTAAATTAATCCCTTTTGCTTACCTCACGCTGCGCAATCCTGAAAGGAATTGCTTTTCTCATGTGCTTCCAGGTGATGCCACTCCAGCGAGTCCTGTAATCTACAATTGGATATTCTGGAAGAATGTATTTGTCATAAATCACATCACCATCATAGCTCACCACCGTACAGCGTGCCAACTCGCTCGTCTTTCCAGAAGGACCCGTGCCTACCATTTCACAGTCAATGGCCACACGCTTCATAGGTTTCTGAGGCGTCTGATGCAGGAAGGAGCTAGGCCTTTTTTCTGAGATGTTGGGGCAAGCTAGCAGGTTCTGAAGACCTTGGGAAGAGGATGGCCGCCTGGCTAGTTCCTCAGAGGAAATGGACACGGCTTCTCCAAATGTGGAAAGATTCTCCTGAGTTGTCATCACATCCTTCTGAAGAAACTGGCGACTTCTGTTTTCCCAGGACACTTCAGAGACTTCTCTGGTCCTCACGAGGTCTGTCTCCTTTGTTCTGGCTGCCAGGTGTCCACTCTGCTCCAGTGCTCTGCGCATCATGTAGCGCTCGTGCCTCTGGCTTTTCTTTTTTTTCTGAATGCCAGCTTTGTCATCCGAACAAAGCTGATCTAGATTATGGCTTAGATCTGTTCTGGTATAGGGGCGTTTGACAAGCGGGACATTCATCTTCCCCAGTCTATCTACCTGGTTGATCTTTGTTGGGCTTATCGCCTCTGGCACAAATTTGGTGCTAGAAGACATTCTACCAAAAAAAAATGTGAATAATGTGAATTGAGACAAGTCTCTGGTCTGAGAATAAGAAAGTCAATGGATAGAAAAAAAAGTTTTATCTGCAAACGGAAAAACAGTATTCAACTTTTCTATCGGGTATGAAGCAGTGTGTCAAAATTAGGAAGCCATGACTGTCCATACAACTTATTTAACCATTTCTGTTAATGGCCTAGCTGTTAAAAGCCACAGTATCGTAAGTTGTTAATGATAGTTTGGATTTTTTGTGGTTTATGCAGAACAGTTCTAGTCTGTTTAATTAGCTTATAATTCACTGCAATATGAGACTCCAGGAAATTGATTTATTCAAGTACTAGGCAGCCTTAAATAAGTAAAAATCTCCATAGTGACAAGAATAGTAATAATAATTTTCCAGCTTCCAGAGACCAGAAAAGAAGATAAATGCACCTCCCAAGAGAAACACTCTATAAAGCCTTAGGTAAAGCTCAATTTGTAGGCGATGACAACTGCTACCTCCTAAGAGAAATGGCCTGTAATGCATGATAAACACTGCACTTAAAATATTAGAAGGAAAAAGAAGCAACTGTTAACACTCAAGACCTGCATCATCTTGTATGACTTCAAAACAAGATCTATAAAGTATAAAAAGCTTGTTGACACTTATCAGCCAGAATTCAGCTACAATTAAAGTAAGTTACAAACCAACATGACATAAGGTAAAGGTTCCCCCACACATGCGTGCTAGTCGTTTCCGACTCTAGGGGTCGGTGCTCATCTCCATTTCAAAGATGAAGAGCCAGTGCTTGTCCGAGGACAAACATGTGGCCGGCATGACTAGACGCCAAAGGTGCACGGAACGCTGTTACCTTCCCACCGTAGTGGTCCCTAATTTTCTACTTGCATTTTTACATGCTTTCCAACTGCTAGGTTGGCAGAAGCTGGGACGAGTAACAGGCGCTCACTCTGTTACGCGGCACTCGGGATTCGACCCGCCAAACTGCCGACCTTCTGATCGACAAGCTCAGCATCCTAACCCACTGAGCCACCGCGTCCCTTAACATGACATACTTAGGCCCAAAATTTACCCGGCAATTTTGGACCATTTAGCAAACAACAAAGAAACATTCCTATCGCGTGCTGTTCTCTCTTTTTAAGGGACATAAGAAATAATATTTCTCACCCTCGGCAACTTTTAAGATGTGTGGATTTCAATTCCCAGATACAATTTTCCTGTTGAGGAATTCCGAGAACATCTTAGGAAGCTTGAGAACCATTCCATAGCCAGGTCTCACCTTTCATCTCTTCTCCCAAAGATGCTTTTTCAAGAGGCAACTGGGTTTTGTTTTTCTTTGAAGACGTCTCACTTCTCATCCAAGAAGCTTCCTAAGTTTTCAAAGAAAAACATGAAAGTCCAGTTGCCTCATGAAAAAGCATCTTTGGGGTACCTATGACCTGAATGACTGAGAATCTCCATAGACTTTCATCTCTTCTTACGTTTCCCACCTCCTATCACCATGATCCTATAGGCCACAACCCAGGATTTACAGACAATGGATGGGCTTTACAGAAATTAAGCCCCAGTCGCCCAAACCAGGTTATGGCTTACCTGGAACCCACTTCTAGACTTTGTGCTTGAGGTGGGGAAAAAAATGAAACTTTGATTTTGGGTTTTACCAATTAGATTTGTTGTTATAGAAAAGGCTAGTTTATACTATTATCTTAAAGTAAAAAAGTTGAGGTTTGATATTACTATTGTATTCCACTGCCGCAGAGGGAGTTAGAAGTCAACACTTTTTTCCCCTTTTCTCTCTTCTTTTCTACACTTCTCCTCCCCCCCTTTCTTTCCTACTATTTCCTTTAGAATTTTATATTATAAATTATTTTTTTAAAAAAAAACACCCTGTAAACCAGGAAGTAGAACGGAGGAGCTTTCCAGAACCTGCTAAGAAGAGAGCTAATAAAGGCTCGAAACGAAAGATGTGAGCCAGTTAGAACAGACTATCTTTATTGTCGTTGTGTAACAACTCAACAACGAAATGAAGTATTCATAATGTGAATTGAGCAGTCTCTGGTCTGAAAAAAAAAAAGAAAGTCGATGGATAGAAGAAAAAAAAAGGCGTTTTATCTGCAAGCGGAAAAACAGTATTCCAACTTTTTTTATAAAGTAGGAAGCCATGACTGTTCATACAACTTATTTAACCGTTTCAATTAACGACCTAGCTCAGGGGTAGGCAACCTGGGCTCTTTTATGACTCATGGACTTCAACTCCCAGAATTCCTGAGCCAGCATAGCTGGCTCAGGAATTCTGGGAGTTGAAGTCCATGAGTCATAAAAGAGCCGAGGTTGCCTACCCCTTGACCTAGCTGTTAAAAAGCTACAGGGTCCTTCCTCCTCCCTTATTTGAGGGCTCCCCCTTTCCTACCCACAGCCCCACGGCAAATTCCCCACGTTCTCCCAAACCCAACTATTCCTGACTCGCATTTAACCTTACCCGGTTGCAGCCGGCTTCGCACGTGTCATTCCCGGAAGCGGGAAAAAAAAAACCACCTCCTCTCATCCGGGCCTGTCCGGCGTGCCGGCCACGCCCCCTCCTACTTGATTGGCTGCCTTGGCAAAAGAGAGGCGGAGTTTAGCGGCATACTACTATGGCCTTTTTTTTTTTTTTTGTAAAATACATACTCTTGCTCGCGCATGCTCACACGGGAATGTCCCGTTCATTGACTGGGGGTTTTAATTTTGCAAAATTTTTTTTTTGCTTTTTTTTTTTGCAGCTCTACTGCCACGTGGCTCACCCCCCCTCCCCCCCTTGCGAGGTTGTGGTTTTAATCTTACAACTTTTGTGGGTTTTTTTTTTTTTTTGCAGCTTTTTATTGCAACGTGGCTCAGCCCTTGCGACGCTGGATAAGGACGGTGAGACTGCAAAAAATAAAATAAAATAAATAATAAAATAAAATAAAATAAATAATAAAATAAAATAAAATAAATAATAAAATAAAATAAAATAAATAATAAAATAAAATAAAATAATAATAAAATAAAATAATAAAATAAAATAAAATAAAATAAAATAAAATAAGCATCGCTTTGGTGGCACCGTGCAGTGAACTACGCGAGCTGTGACGTATTAAGGAAACTACAACTAAATTGGGGGAAAATAGCAGGCATCTATTGGGAGAGTATGAATGCATCTGTGTCATCATTTACAGTACGTAGACACACGCGTGCAAGACGCAAACCCACCCTTTAATAGGATTACCAGACGCCTTTCCCCTTTTATGTCCTCTGGAAAGCGGAGCCTTGAATATTGTCCAGCTTTTTTAAGTGTTTGGGGGATTTTTCGTTTTTTTTTAATGGACTGTATTCACAACAATAATCCCTCAAATCTTCGTGTATTGTGGTCTTGTGAATTGCCTATTCCTTTTTTAAAAAAATCCGGCTGTCTGGCTAGATTGAGATATCGTTCATTTATTTTCTGATTCCAGCAATCGACTTCAGTCTTCGGCTTTTAAGGCAGAATAAGAACTAATGAATGGAAACTAATCAAAGAGAGAAGCAACGGAGAACTAAGGAGAAACTTCCTGACAGTTAGAACAATTAGCCAGTGGAACCACCTGCCTCCAGAAGCTGTGAATGCTCCAATGGTGGAAGTTTTAAAGAAGAGACTGGACAACTATTTGTCTGAAATGGTATATAGGGTTTCCTGCCTGAACAGGGGGTTGGACTAGAAGACCTCAAAGGTCCCTTCCAATTTATTATTATTATTATTATTATTATTATTATTATTATTATTATTATTATTATTATTATTATTATTATTATTATTAACCTGGCTCCATCAAATCTTAGATGGCTGTAATCTGTAGATTCCAACACTCATGGTAGGTGTCTATGGTGAAATTTGAAAAGTGTGCCATTGTGGATTCTCTATTATTGCTGACATTTGTTCTTGAAAGTAAAGGTTCTCTGGGAAAATATTGGGAGTGAAAGAGCAGCCTTTCCGATGCTGGGAAAAGTACTTTCATATACACGTAGGTCTAACTACATTTCCTTGCAGCTTTTTGCTGTCATATTTGTGGTAGATGCCAAGAAAATTAAATAGTGTGTCCTTTACACACACACACACACACACACACACACACACACACACACACGGCATCTTGTTCTCATTTTTACTCAATCATCTCCTCCTTTGTCTATTCAACTCTTTTAACTACCTACCTTTACAGCTCTTTTTGTGTTTTGCTGAGACAACTGCCTGTATGGAGATGGCACAAGGCGGTCTTTTGCTAGAGGGACTTTCATTAAGCAGCTCTTCCCGTGTCACGTGGAGTGGAAATTGGCTGCAGTTGCATGTATGAAGTCTTCCCAACTGTCTTCTCAGCTCTTCAACTCTTTCGTCATGTCGGCTTGCTAGGTTTCCATCTGTGTGTGGCTCAGGTAAAGCCGAGCCTACCTGCCAGCGTTTGAATGGCAAACAACTGAGAGGGGGTTTGTGGGTGCCACTGTCTGCTGAAGGGGGAAACACAAAAACACAGGCAAGGAAACAAAAGGAAAACAGAGCTTTCTGTCTGCCTTTCAAACAGAAGTCTTGATGAACTGATCCGATGGCCAACAGAGAACTGTCTGCTTCACTGGCTAAGTATAAAGAAAAGAAGAAATAGGGGAGACATTATAGCAGTGTTCCAGTATCTGAGGGGATGCCACAAGGCAGAAGGGGCCATGTTGTTCGCCAGAGCACCAGTGGGAAGGACGAGAAATAATGCTTGGAAACTGATCAAGGAGAGAAGCAACCTGGAATTAAGGAGAAAGTTCCTGACAGTGAGGACAATCAACCAGTGGAACAGCTTTGCCTCCAGAAATCGTGGGTGCTCCATCACTGGAGATTTTTAAGAGCCTAGACTAGGTGTAGGTTCTCCTGCTTAAGCGGGGGGCTGGACTAGAAGACCTCCAAGGTCCCTTCTAGCTCTTCTGTTTTATTTTATTCTATTCTATTCTACTGTTGACTGGATCAACTTCCAATTTAGACTAGAAGTCTGCCTGCTTTCTTCCCCGCCAATTCCCCACCCCCAATCAAGCTAAGCAGCCGTGTTCTTCAGATCCTGACTCAGAAAATCTTGGTTGATGTCACATCTCTTCCTATCTGGGAGAAGCAATAAGAAAGGGGACATAGGAATTCCCTTGGTTAATAACAAGGCATCTTTTCCCTTTACCTGGCAGAACCATGGCCAGCTATCCTGTATACAGCTGGTTCTCGACTCACGACCACCATTGAGCCCCAGATTTCTGTTGCTAAGTGAGACAGTTGTTGAGTGGATTTTGCCCCACTTTATTGCCCCACTTGTTAAGTGAATCACTGCAGTGTTAAGTTAGTAACACGGCTGTTAAATGAATCTGGCTTCCCCCATTGACTTTGCTTGTCAGAAGGTCATAAAAGGGGATCACATATGACCCCGGGACGCTGCAACCGTCATATGTACAAGTCAGTTGCCAGCTGTGCATATCTTGATCACGTGACTATGGGGATGCTGCAACGGTTGAAAGTCCCTTTTTTCAGCACCATCGTAACTGAATGGTCCCTAAATGAACCATTATAAGTTGACTCTGTAGTCTACGTGCAACATACTGATCGAGGCTGATGCTTCGCAGGAAAACAGGTTAGTGAAAATCTGGGTGTTTGATGGAAGGTTTTGCGAACCTACCTCACTTTGTTACTTTATGATTCAATCCACCAGCAAACAAATTAAAATGGTTTGAAGGGCCTGTTGTGCAGCCAAAAATCCAGATCTTTTAGATTTATCGTTTACACTGGCCAATAACAGCATTCAGGGAGTTCCGAAACCAGCTTTATTATTGTTATTTTAATAATTTTATTTATTTATTTATAACATAAAATATGAAAATACAAAAGCAAATAGTAGGGAAGGACTATAGGAAAAGGGAAAACGAAAAAGTGTGGAGAAGGGGAGGGGAGGGAACAAAAGGCGTTGGCTGAGCTCTGACTCCGTCTGTTGCAGTAAAATAAGACATTAAGATCGAATCTCACCTTTTTACATTTCTATAGTAGTATAAACTAGCCATTTTTGTATCAACAAATCAGTCTAATCAGTAAAACCCAGAATCATAGTATCGTTTCCCCCCCCCCCCACCTCGAGCAGAAAGTCCAGAAGCGGTTTCCAAGTAAGCCAGCTTTTTTTCAGACCTGTGTTCTGAATACGTGTGATATCATAAAACCGCAACTCCTTTGTAAATGTCGCATTCAACAACATTTTTGTTTCTCCGTTTGCTGCGATTATGCCAGAAAGACAGCGCCCAGAATTTGTCATTCTTTATGCTGGCCGATTTCTATTCGTTCTCCTGGTTACGTCTCATTAATCTTGGAAGAGTCCCAGCATGGCAGCGTTTTTAAACTTGCATCTTTCCTTCTGGTCCTTCAACCCCCTGGAAGTCCAGGGCTGAAGAGAGAGAGATGGTAATTTGCACTCTCCTCTCGTGCAAATAAGATTTCTAACAAGGACAGGCTCCCGCTGACTTCATTGGTGATGGGCTGTCAGGAAGACTGGCGTTTGCAAAGGGGCTGTGAGGAGAACAGCTCTCTCTCCCCCCCCCCCCCCCGTGACCTGCTTCTGCTCTCTGTATTGGCGAGAGAGGAGTTGGCTGATGCTCTGAACATGGCAGCAGAGCTTCTGGTAAAGTTTGTGACACTTTCAGGCATCAGGTTTAACTGGCATAGGGTAAGTGATGGGAGTCCACATCCCTGTCCCAGAAAAAATTCTAGGGGACAGTTTCAGTCTGAAACACCCCCAGGACTGTTAACCCTAAGTTAACATCCTGACCAGCCATGACACGTGAGAGTTTTAACAAAGCCTTGATTCTTTCTATCGGAGACAAAATCCTTGAAAGGCCTTTTTAAAATGGACATTTTCTAGGGTGTCTCTCTCTCTCTCCCTCTTTCTCTCTCCCTCTCCCTCTCCCACTCTCCCTCTTTCTCTCCCTCCCTCCCTCTTCCCCTCCCTCTCGCTCTCCCTCTCCTTTTTAAGTGTCACCTCTGCAGGTGAAAAAAGGATGTAAAAGAGGGGTGTGTGTGGTTATTTGTGGATTGATTGATTTATTGCTCTGGTAGAAAAGTCAACTTGAGGAAAGGGAGACCGTACCTCTCGTTTTCCTTTCAAGAAGGTGGGAGGACATGAAAAGTGACGCAGTGATCTCAGATTGGGTGACGCTAGCGTGTGCTGATGCCTGACCTGATTGGGGAAGAGAGCAACTTGATCAACTATGTCGGGAAAAGACAGTTGCCTTCACTTGTGCCAGGCCTTAATTTAGACCTCATGTGACATTCTTAGCCTCTTTTGAGTTGGTCCACTTTGCGAGTGTCCAGTATATTGAACCGTATGGTGAGGCATCTAATTAGGACACCAAAAGAAAATTAAACCAATATTAATAAAGTGATTGAGATGTATGAAATTGTCTGCTGCCTCTTTCCTGAGCTAGTTAAGTGTTGTATAAACTCAGCCTGTGTCTCTGTGTATATTTCCAATTCTATTCTTGTTTGAAAAACCTCTTTAGCAATAGCACTTAGATTTATACACCTCATCCTAGTTCGTTACAGCCCCTCTCTAATTGCTTTACAGAGTCAGCACGTTGCCCCCAACAATCTGGGTCCTCATTTTACTGACCTCGGAAGGATGGAAGGCTGAGTCAACCTTGAGCCCCATTACGATCGAACTCCAGACTGTGGGCAGAGTTTGCCTGCAATACGGCATTCTAGCCACTGCGCCATCACGGCTAAGCATACTTTAGCCATATCTCCTGACATATGCCTAAGCAACCTTTTAGATTCAGTCATGTTCACAGCTTGAGATGTTTCTAAATGCAAATGTTGTCTAAATGTTGTCTGGTGCTCCAACTACACACACTTGCTTAGAAAAGTCAATTTTGTCTTTTTAAGTGAGTGAGGAGCATCACTCGTTTCTCACATGGACTCCTGCAGTGCCAACTTTATGTGACAGCCCTTGAAGACTGCAAGTAGACCCTGAAGTAGATTGTGTTATAATGTGTTTTATCGACTTTATCATCTCAGTCTCACATCCACTGTACAGACTTCCAGTCTCTTTTTTCGGTGCAAAATAGGGGCACAGGCATTCCTTGTGGCCAGTGCAGTCTTGGGCCCATGTTATATTGGAAGTTAGCTGGAAGATATTCCGATTTCTTCTGTAGCCAGCCGAGAAAAGGCATTTCAAACCTGCCCTCCTATTGCTTTCCTTTCAAGCAGCCACAAAAGCAACAGTGGAGGTGATTGGAAACAGCAGAATTCTTCAGCACCCTCAAATACTCCATCCATCTTCTCTGCAGGTGGACAGGGAGGATGAAGGGAACCACCAGAGTCGATTCTTTTTAAATTCATCACTGAGGCAGGGACCAGACCCCATAAGGCAGACTGCGACTTGTTGTCATGAGATGAGCTACAGAAACAACAAAATCACTAGTCTTCCATAAGGAGTCTGGCAGAGATGCGCAACGGGTCTGCAAGCGTGAATTCACTCCCTGTGACAGTTACCTTCCCAAAGTTAGGCAGAGTACATAAATCACAAGAGTCAAGAAAAAGAGGGCAGGAGGAACGTGTCTCGAGACTTCTTTAACCATTTTGTAAAAGATTGGGTTTAACCGGGCACAACTGGAAGACTGTGAAAATTGCCTCCTTTCATTTTATTTTTTAGAGTGAATTGACTTTTCGATGCAACAGTAAAGAAAGGCAGACAGGAGTAATGAGTGATAGAAGAGAAGGAGAATCTGTCTGTCTTGGGCCATTCAAAAATGTTAATTTCTAAGGAACCATTTTAGGGAACCCAGGACTAGTTGAACTTGGTGGTTGCTTCCAACTCTACAGTTCTGTGGTCTATTATGCAACCGATTTTGCCTTGCTTTAATCCAGGGGTGTCAAACTCAATTTCATTGAGGGCCGCATCAGCATTGTGGTTGCCCTCAGGGGGGCGGGTGGGTGTGGCCAGGGTGGGCGTGGCCTACTGGGTGGGCGTGGCTAGAGTGCGTATGGCCTACTGGGTGGGCGTGGCCAGCTCTACATCGTTTGCATCAAGGGTGCCTATGGGGGCCTGGGCAGGAGTGGGACAGATCTGAGGGTCTCTGGCAGGAGGAGGGTCTCTGGGCCAGGGCCAAGGCAGTGGGGGCCATTCCCTCACTGTTTCCAGGATGGCTTTGCAGGCCGCATGAAACCACTTCGCGGGCCGGATTTGGCCCCCAGGCCTTGTGTTTGACATGTCTGCTTAATCAGTTCCCAAGAATACCATCATAATATCCTTCTTTATATTTTAAGACAAGGCATATTGCTTTTTCAAACATACTGTGGCATAGTATTACACAGTAGATTCTCTGACTTTAGCCTCTATTGTTTAAAATCTTAGCTTTGCATTGAATGAGTGAACGATGGATCATTTAATAAATGATGCTTAAACCTATCCTGGGTTAATGTGTTGTATGCTTAAAAGATGGGATCTCCCCAGGCATTCCATGATTGATTGCAAACCATGTTTTATGAATCCCACCCAGCCAACTATCATTTATTCAGCCATGGTTGAATCTGATATATTAATTCAGTTTCTCTTTTTTTTTTTTTTTATTGAAAAGTTTTATAAAATACAATTTTCCTTTAAAAAACCCCCCTTCCCCCTCCCTCCTCCCCTCCCTACCTCCCCCCTACCTCCCCACGTCCCCCTCTCCCTCCTCCCTCCCCTACCTCCCCCCCTCTACTTCCCCTCCTCCCCCCCTCCCCCCCCGACTTCCCAGAGCAAAATACAAGGTATATATCTGAAAGGCAATCATAAACAATCATATACTAACAATTATAAACTCTAAAATCCATCACTCTCTAGCTTATATAGAGTAAACCAATCCTTAATAATACTAAATATATATAAGAAACTAAAATAAAAGAAAACTAGCATCATTCCCATCTATGTTCTTCCACAATTCACTATTACCTAGACATACACTCATTTACACATCACAAACACCTATCCCTGTTAACCTCTCTAGCCACAATAGGCTATAATAGATAGCTCTTACACAAATTAACCATTAAAAAAAAAATCTGTTACCACACATAGTATCCCAAAACCTTTAAAAACACAACTACCACTTAACTATAAATGTATTGTGGAAGTTCCATAGATTTCTACTGGTCTTATTTTTTAGTCTTTTTTAAGCGTTTTAAGGCAGCACGCGTCACCCTCTGTTCTCTAAGATCATCCAAAAGAGTTGCAGCTTGATCTCCTCCTGTACCCTTCTCGTCCATCTGTCCATCTTCATCCTCTTGACATTCTCCTTCTCCAGATCCCTCTACAGCTTCCAAAAGTGTTGATGGGGTTACTTCCAAAACATTGTTGTAAAAATCATGCGCTTGCTTCACATTACTCAAACAATACCTTTTACCATCATACATGAAGCTCAACCCAGCTGGGATCTCCCATCTGAACCTTATATCTCTTTGCTTAAGCTCTTGCACCAAAAATATAAAATCCTTCCTTCTCTTTAAAATCTTTGGAGGAATTTCTTTTAGAACCAAAACTTGTTGACCAGCAATCATAACTTTGGTATCATAGGCAGCTTGTATAACTTCATCTCTAATTTCCCTTTTTACAAAATAAACCACCACATCTCTAGGCAACTTTCTCTGTTTAGCAATCCACGAATTCACACGAAACACTTTGTCCATACCTTGTTTTAATTCAGATGCTGGATGGTTCAATACTCCCTCAAAAGCCTCAGAAACCAGCTGCTTTAAATCTTCCTTAATATTCTCTTTTAGGCCTCTAATTCTCACAGCAAACTGCATCTGGTAAAATTGGGCCAAACTCTGTTCACTGTCCATTTTGTCTTTTAAATCTTCCAATTCCAATACTTTTGCTTCTAATAAAACATTCTTTTGAATTAAGTCTTGCACTTGATCATCCAGCACCTCCACACATTTAGCAACTTTTTGCACTGAGGACAAAATGTCTACCTTCATCTCTCTAAGTTTCTGCTCCATCCTTTCTTCCATTCTCTGCTCCAATTTCTCCAATTTCTCCTCCATCTGTAGAAATTTAACACCCATTGACTCCAAAATTAACTGGGTATGTTTTTCCAGATCCTTCGATGTCAGTACATCAGGAGAATGCAACGCCTGCAGTAATGATTGTTGTTGCACCGGAGAATTTCCAGCACTCCGAAAAGCTCTAGGGGGAGGTTTAGCCGCCATCTTTTACTTACAATTGTGACGCACTTTCACTTTAAGTTTCAAGCAAAGTCCATCAAGCTTGAGAGTAAAACAAAATAATCCTCTTCATCTCTTTATCTTTCCTTCTTGCACTGCTCTGCCTGCTTTTTTCCTTTCATAGTCTCTCCTTCAAGCAGGGATGGTCGCAGACGCCTGGCTCTGCTCCATGAAATCCGGAGCAGAGACGCTGGTCAGCTGGGAGCAGCCCAGGCTACGGGGGAGTTCAATCCTTCAGCCGCCCAAGCTCCAAGCTCAGGCGGCCCCGGAGAACTCTACCCCTACCTGGGGGCTCACCCCCTCCTCTTCTCCCGAGGAGGGGGCTTCAATTTCGCCCGAACAGCTGATCGGCGCTGTTTCGGGCGAAAAAACAACAGCTGAGCCGCGGGCAGCCCGGGAGGGCTGTCTCCGTCGCCGCGGAGCCACCGGAAGTCCCATATTAATTCAGTTTCTCAAACAGTCTTGCCTTATTGCCTTAGGAAATTTTGGGTTTGTTTTCAGAGGTTTCCACATTTCCAAACATCAGGCACTAACTTGAAATTCTTCCAGTATTTAAAATATACAGGTAGTCCTTGACTTACAACAGTGACCATTCAAAGTTACAATGGCACTGGAAAAAGTGATTTATGACTATTTTTCACAGTTATAACCTTTATAGCAGCCCCGTGATCGTGTGATCAAAATTCAGACGCTTGGTAACTGGTTCATATTTACGATGGTCACAGGGTCCCGGGATCATGTGATCCCCATTCGCGACCTTCTGACAAGCAAAGTCTATGGGGGAAAGCCAGATTCACTTAACAACCGGATTACTAACGTATCACCTGCAGTGATCCACTTAACAAATGTGGCAAGATAGGTCATAAAATGGGGCAAAACTCACTTAACACTTAACCAAAGAAATTTTGGGTCAGTTGTGGTCATAAGTTGAGAATTACCTGTATTGACTTTGGTCCCAATTTTTGCTGCCCAAAGAGTTCTCTTATGAACTCTCCAAATGGAAATGGGTCTTTCGGTTGCCTCTTCTTACAAACTCAGCATTTCTAGCCTTTCTTTTCATCTGGTTTTGAATGTTTTTTTTCCCCACCCTTCCACATGTTATCTATATTTTTTTCCCACCTTTAGAAAACAAAGCTAGGGGCAAGTCATTATGGCTTTTCAGTCACCAAAGGGCATTTTATTCTCTGAAGAAACAAGAAAGATAATAATTGTCCTAAGAGCAATATCTCACTCTCTTCCCCTTTTCAATCTTTTCACAGCTAAATAAAATCTTTGTCCTAAATCTTTCTTCTTCTTTTTATTTTTTAAGAAAAAATCTGAAACATTTTCAGGGCCCTTGGTGTCAGCTAATTAATGCTCCCTTAATGACTGAATGGTTTAAACATTGCACAATAACTTCCCAGGGGGCCATCACAGGTCATTCTAATTCACAGCAAAACTCTTTTTTATTATGCGTGGCAAAGCCACAAGGTATGGGATGGGGTAATTATCCTTATCCGTGTTGTTCTTTTGGGAAAATAAGGAATAGGATAGGGCTGCCAAGCTGCTGTTAGTTAGGAGGAGCAACATTTGGGTCATGAAGCAAAACAGTCTCTTAAAATGCAAAAAAAAAAAAACCAACAACCCAGAAGCAATGGAGGCATAATCAGTATGTAGAAATGGATCATGACAGTCAAAACAAGTACAAACTAGTGGATTTAGCAAGAATGGCATTTGTTTGGGATTTGTTTATTGTTAATTCCAGTCTTTCTCACTGAAAAAACCCCCATACTTTACTGAAGAGTAGGATCTGTGAATTTAGCTACTTGCACAACAAAGATGGATTCACATGTATTAAGTCATGGATTGCTTAACCCTGATTTGCTGAATGTCACAGTTGGGCCATATGTTGCACAGAATCGTAAGCCATAATTTATAAAGCACGTTTAGGTTTACATGTGATCAAGTTTAAGCTGTCTTGCTAAGCCAAAATGAATCACACTGGCATTTAACATTTTGCATATTCTCAGAATGGTTATTTATCAGCCTTGATTTATAATTTAGTATTATGACTGAGATAATCTGTTATAACTAGTTCAACAAACCATGATGAAAAAATATATGAAATTTATGAGTTATTCAATAAACCAAATTTAAAATAAATGATGGCCTGGGATAATTTGTGAGCTGAGCTAATGAACCAATATACAGTTGTAATATTCCCCACTCATCAACCAGATGCGAGGCCTGAAAAGCATAGGATGGCAATATAATGGTTGTGGCTTTAATTTTAGAGTGAAGAGAATAACACAATGGCATTTTTAAATGATAGGCAATGTTGTGGTTACACCGGTTATCACATTGCACTAAGCCATAATTCTGCCTTACTATGTTGTGTGAATCCAGTAATGTCAGTTTGTAAGGTATGGTTTAAGTGTATCATATGAACACAACATTTTGTGGCTTTTTTGCCACATGATTTCATTAAACATGGTGTAAGATATAAAGCCAACCTATATGTTAGTGGCTATTATTTCAAAAGTAATGGTAATTTCTAAAAGCTGTTTTAATACACTACAACATATTTTGGATGTTCCCCTCATGGCAGTGGCATTCATTTTAATTACAGATACAACCATTATATTCTCAATGACATTTCCATATCAAATCACATTTATTTTTGAGGGGAAAAAATGAAGCATTATAACAAATGTCTTCATAAACGTCTGAATCCTGTCCAAGTAAGGTGTTTTATTCACGAGACAACTGAAAAGCAATCTTCAAAAAGAACATTTTTAAAAATCTACACTGAATTCCAAACTGCTTCATCAAGATAGGGGTGAGGGAAGCATAATGTTATCTGGGTTCCTGTGACCTGTTTTAACATGCTACCTGATTGAATAGACCGGCCATTAGTCTCTCTTGTGTAGGGTGTGGGGGTTTTGTGTGCCTGTGTTTGTGTGTGAGTGAGATTTTCTTCTTTCTTTCGCTTCTGGAGTTTTCAAGGTTTTTATCTGAATCAAAAACAAAGTCAGATGAAAGGCTTTTACAGGGAAAGACTTTTGTTTTGTTTTTAATATAAACCATTTGCAAAACTCCTGAGGTAAAAAATGGTTGCTAATGGCCAAACCTCTAATCAACTCCATTTAGGTGAGGGAACTTGGCAAGGCAGTCCACAGTGAGCCTGATGTATGTCAGAATTGCTCTTAATGGTAATGGCATGAAGCTTTGACCAGTGGAGAGATTTTGGCGGAGGGATTTAAAAACAATTCTGACATACAAAGAGTTACCAATAGGCAGGCCTTGACATTCTGCAAATTGCATGTGGCACCTTTAAATCCCCTTTCAACAGCTCTTGGACACCTCTTCCCAAAAGATTGTGTTGCAAAATTGTGGCGAGCATTGAACAATATCATATAAGAAAAATACAAAGAAGCAGAGGAAAATGGGAATGAGGCTTGTTAAGCCTTTGATAGGCTTAACACAATTACGCATAACTGTGCGCTTTAAAGAAGGATGCTATCCCCTGAAAAGAGGCAAATCTTTAAAATTTTAAAGATGCCCTTCTAAACTAGATTAGCTCTTCTGATATCTCTCCCTCCTTCTTTTTTAAAAAGACAATTTCATTATATTTTTCAATAAAGTAGTATCATCATCTTATTTAATTTAATGAGAATACAGTACTGTAAGGTACTTTGGGAAATCAATTACTATATACTGTTTAATTTATGATACAACATAATGATAAAACTAGGTGTTACTGAGTTTCTTTTATTCTATTAAGATTTTTTATTATTATTTTCTATATTTTAATTTACTATAGCAATAGATTCAAATTTCTGGCGCTGCAGTCAAACATGCATAGCATGTTCACACAACATGCTAGGATACACACCCACACACACCAAACAAATCAAATCTAGTATATTATGAGAATGCAACAGGTTTTATTTGACCTGATAGGCATTTTATATGATTTCAGCTTTTGGCAAATTTCATACAACTTGTTAGACTCGTAGCTTCAGGTTTGAAGAAATATAGCCATTTTTTTAGTATACTGTGTAAACTGGGGCCCTATACTTAGCTGTAATATGGTCTATTTGTTTGGCACAACTTGGTATATGAAGGGTGTGTTTTGTTCTCTGGATTTTAGGTTTCAGTAAGTTGCATGAGCCCAACTTTAGCAAAGTTTCTTCAATCAATATAGCACACCTCCCCCCAAAAAAAGAGACAAATTCATGATATTTTACAACCATAAAGTATTGTCATCATCTTATTATTTTCTACTTAATAATAGAATATTATAAGCAACTTTTCTTAAGTTAAACGAAACGAAATGTTTTGTGAGTTTAAATAGTTGGGGAGGGAATTTGAGGGTTTTTATCAGCCTCTGGTGGGTCACATGTTACTAATCATTGCATTGGATATAAATATAAATATAAGCCACCAGTAAATGGGAAGCAGGAGGGCTTAGAAATGGACGATTGGTTTCAGCACCTGGGACAGCTACCCCCAAAGTTGTACAGCTCAATACAATTCATTTTGAACCTAGTTTAAGATAACACAACACATAACATACTATGCCTGCCCACCACCCATATTAGAGGCAATGTGATGGTCTGACTCACACAACACAAAAAGAACACACTGAACCCCAAACTTCCCCATCACATTTTAGCTGAATATATTCATTGTGCAACCTATACAAAGGCATGAAATCCTGCCTTAAGCATGAAAACCGGGTGGGTGACTTTGAGCCAATCACCAGGAGATTGTGAGTTCTAGTTTTGCCTTAACAGTGAAAGCCCTCTCTCACGGTTGTTATTGTGGGGAAAATAAGAGGAGGAAGGAGAATTTTGTAACTCAGGTTTCGCTCCGTTGAGTTGTTTATCAAAATAATAAAGGAAGGATATAAGTAAAGAAAAATAAATTAATACTGATTTGACTTTAGTCTTTTTTGTTCTATTTTTTCATAAGATACACTATATTTAAATTACAGCTTTTCTACACTTGGCATCTAGTCAAATAAATTGGCATGCACAAATTTTATATAAACTGCACTGAATGCAACGGGACTGGCTTTAAGAATTGCTCCATGAATCATACAGTTTTCTTACAGCCGTATTTCCAGCACACATTTTCCACTTGCCGAGCGGTAAATAAATTCAAGCCTTTTCTTTCTTTCTTTCTCGAGCTTGGGTCTGTTGTTTCAAATCAAAAGGAATACTGGAGGGATTTATTCTCCACCTGCTCAGATTTGTTTTCTAACCCACTTATTCTTATACAAAGGTATATCTGCATGTCTATCTCTGTGCATTCAAATGGCTTTAAATGGAAACCTTTTAAAAGAGCAGATTCTTCCGTTTTTTTGACATTTAATACTGCGAAACACCATTTTCATTCCAGGTTTTTCATATTATTTACCTATTAGTAATTTCTCTAAGATATTCTTCCAGCTCTCAGTTTCTGTAAGCATTATATACATGTGCTCAGTTTTCTGTTTCATCTGAGCCTATTTTCTCTCTCTCTCCTTCATATCAAAGCAGGAGAGCAGCTGCTTAGCCATCTGTCCATACCCCAAACCTAGACTTGAATTATACAAAAGGTAGCCTCATGCGCACAAATTCAATTTATGGTTTTGATCCCTCCGTTCATATCTTGACTTTTCATCTACCACCTGTTTCCCCAGAGCTCTGCTTTATCCAAGACTGTTTGAGAACAGGAGCGCAAAACAGACAAACAGAAACATTAGGCTTTCTTTCATTCTTTCTCTGCAAAAACTTTGAGTTAAGGGTAGGTTTTACTTTTCTTTTCCTGGAGCTAGATCATAAGACGCTAAAGTTCTGGAAAGCATTGAGTCTATCTGAGCTGCCAGTTTGATTCTGATTTTCCGATTTTTAGGGCTATGGATTTCTGAATCAGGCTAATCAAATCGATCCAATTTGGAAGATCAGTTCAAGGGGGAAAAAATCCTTTCTGCCCATGGGTAAAAGACGGCTGAATCATTGGTCTGATTCAGAAGCCAGTGATACAGTTCAAGAAGCTGATTTGATGATCCAAATGGCTTCAAACCAAACCTCTCAATCAAACCTTTGCATAAATATACTTGCTAATAATCTTAAATTGTTTGTGCATTTTTGCACTCTGATTTCTTAATTAGGTCCCCTTTCTTCTCTCTGAAGATCTTTCTGCAACTTGGGTATTCTTTAGATAGATAGATAGATAGATAGATAGATAGATAGATAGATAGATAGATAGATAGATAGATAATTTAAAATCTGGAATCCCGGGTGTAGACATTTGAAGTTAGTAAAAGTAAAAACGATGAACTCCGGGATATAAGAGAAAATTCTTCTTTATTGCTGAGCTTTCGTCAACAAGCTCTTGCTCTGTTGATAACAGCTTGTTGACAAAAGCTCAGCAATAAAGAAGAATTTTCTCTTGTATCCCGGAGTTCATCGTTTTTACTTTTACTAACTTCATACACACACACACACATACGCAGGGGAATTTCAGTTTCTGTTTTCATGCAAGCAATTATTGGAACCAGCACATTCCTTCAGAAATGATGTGATGCTGACCAATCTCTGACCCTGACCGATCGCCCATCCTACTCCCATAGGGGTAGATGTTTCTCCAAGGTCCTTCTCCCTATGCCATTGCAGAGAAGAACATTTGCTGAATTAGCTGCACAAATTTAACTCTAACAAATGGAAGACAGAACAACGGTCCGTGTTCTTGTGCATCTGTGAATCTGGAGAGACAAGCATCAAGGCCGCTACCCCAATGAGTGTATTCTCCCATCTGGCTTTTGTTGATGCTAGCTCTGGATGTTTGCCCACATGGAATGCCTGACTAGAGAGAGGCATGCTGAGAGGGGACAATAGGCATTTAGAACTGGCTCTACAAAGAGACAGGAAGTTAGAAGATCTATTACTGTTTGCAGGCTTCATTTAAGTTCATTTTCTTTCCTGGTTATTATTATTATTATTATTATTATTATTATTATTATTATTATTATTATTATTATTATTATTATTATTATTATTATCCCTAGCCTATGACTTTCATTGTGTCTCTCTCTTCCACCATCTCAGGAACCTCTTTTCTCACTTAATCAAAGCCAGATGTGGAATAATAACATCTCAAGATTTGGAGTAGGAGAGAAGATGAATGCAGGCAATGTTCCAGCACAGGGGATGGAGGAAGATGAAAGCTGCTTCTCTGACAGATAATTAACATGGTCATGTTTATGAATGTGGATCAGTAATTCCAGGTAAAGTCTCTAGCCACTCTAATGCAGAATAACAATGCCTCTGCCCTTGCTTGGGGAGTAACGTGCAGAGCAGAGGGCACCACCAATGCCAGTATGTTCCTGATGTGACTCTGAAATGCCTCATTTCTCAATCCAGGCCTAGGCGTGTATTTTTTGTGTGTGTCCCTGAGAGGTGATTATTACACAAGCTGGCATTGTTAATGTATGACTTTCATCAATCTCAGCAGAATTTCTCTGTGGGTTTTTTGTTTCCTTGAAACCATGACGGTAGTCTGGTGATCTTGTTGCTTTTGTGATGCTTTGGGCAAAAAGATGGAATACAAAAAGAGAATTTCCTTACGAGGGAGGTATAAGATTGTGCCTCTACTATTTTCAGGCAGTTGTAGAACATGTGTTTGCAAGCTTCCTTGGGGGTACCAAGCGACAGCTTGTTCTTCTTTGCAAACATGTTACATGAGAAGGACATGTGTGTCACATGAATTATTTTTGTTTAGAGTTCCCAGGCTGAATTTTAAGTATTGTTAAAAAATGAAAACAATGTGTTTTGCTCACATGTAGTCTTAAACACCAATTATGGCTTATTCAACAAATCATAATTAAGTGAACTGCATTTTATCATGAAGCTGAACAAGGGCACAATCTGCTTGTATTGGTACTTTCTCTGGTTCTTTGGATCCTTAACTCTTCACTTCCAAATATCCATTTCTTTCTTTCAGACTCTCAACCTAGCCCAGAAGGCAAAAAGAGGCATTTTTTATAACGAGGATTGCAAATGTCTGGAGATTCTCAGTCATCCAGGTCATGGTTGTCCCAAAGGTGCTTTTCCAAAAGGCAACTGGACTTCCTTTGTTTTTCCTTGAAAACATTTTGCTTCTCATCTGAGAAGCTTCTTCAGTTCTGACTGAGTGGTGGAGGAGGGAAAGGTCAACAACCAGATGACTGCGAGGAATATAAATCCTCCCAGCCTCCACCATTCAGTCAGAATAGAAGAAGCTTCTTGGATGAGAAGCAAAGTGTCTTCAAGGAAAAAGACAGCTCAATTGCCTTTTGAAAAAGCACCTTTGGGGCAACCAAGGATTACACTTAACTTTGCTTTTGAGTGGAGGTGGGGGTTAATACATTGGTGGAACCATAACAAAATTTTAATTTGGTGAAATTCATTGGAGTTAATAAGTAGCTTTAGGATCTGGTAGCTTGTGGCCAATCTTGGATGGCCTCTTGGAAATGAAGCAGGCAGTATTTATAAGAGGGGCTGCCTAAACAATTCCCCAGCTGTTGTCTACATTGGAAACTGAAAATCAGCCCACAAGCAATGGCAAATCCTGTAATGCTACCAAGGAAATGGCATATATGTGCTCAGTATAATTTAAGGTCAACCCGAAGATCTCTTTTTGATGACAATCCCTGAATATATGTCTCCTCATTCAAAATCAGTCTCCATTGATGGCTTCTGGAGAAATTGAAGGGCCCTGGGTTTCATGCAGAAGGGAAATGGACCAGAGTGTTTGGTTGTCCTAAAAAGGGAGAATCAAACCCAACTGTGTTGACAATTGTCGTCTCTTTACAGAATGTGGATGTCTCTTTCTCCTTCTCTGACTCAGACACCCATACTCTGAAAAATTAAAAACATGGAAGATGGGAGGATCCCCGAAATCCTCAACCATTACTCAGACCGACCAATTTCCATGGGATTTCCCCTCCACTCACACCTTTAACATGCTTAACTCTTGGAAGAGTGAATTGCAATTACAGCCCTTTCAGGAGCTTCATTATCACTCTGGCTTGGCCTTGTTTGATGAGGCCTTTTTATTGCCAAAGTTATTATACACAAAATGTACAGCTCCAAGCTGCAATTTCCTCTCTATGTTGATAAGCCAGGGAGTACCCGCTGTTCACTAAATAGCTTTTTTTTTTAAGTCTCCATCTAGGATGGGAAAAAGAAGAAAGGAAGGCTAACTTGCCTTTGTTAATGAAATTAATTCTGATGAGCGGAAAGGGGAAAGGAAAGGAAAGGAAAGGAAAGGAAAGGAAAGGAAAGGAAAGGAAAGGAAAGGAAAGGAAAGGAAAGGAAAGGAAAGGAAAGGAAAGGAAAGGAAAGGAAAGGGGAAATGAAAAGGAAAAAAGGACTCTGCATAAGAAATGGGTTATGGATGGAGTTTGCATCCAGTCCCAACTCTTGCAAAAGAATTAGGCACTTTGACTTTCAAATCTCCTGCTTCTAGGATCATCGTCTGTCTGTCTGTCTGTCTGTCTGTCTGTCTGCCTGCCTGCCTGCCTGCCTGCCTGCCTGCCTATCTATCTATCTATCTATCTATCTATCTATCTATCTATCTATCTATCTATCTATCTATCTATCTATCTATCATCTATCTATCTATCTATCTATCTATCTATCTATCTATCTATCTATCTATCATCTAGCTAGCTAGCTATTTGAGTAATAATGAATAACATAATTGAAGCATCTGTACCCCTTGTTCAGCAATTGCTTCCTTCCGATTGGTGTCCATACAAGAAATGCAGGAATGGCAAATGTTGAGTTACTGAAGCCCATCAGAGCACAGACTGAAAAAATATCATGACAGTGCTCAAGTCTAAAATCCTTCAGACCCAGCTGAGTGCAATCCAGTAGGTTGCTTACCTTGACACAAAGTGCCTGGAGCTCAGAGAGGCTCAGTTCTGGCCAAGAGAGTCTCAAAACACAGGGGAGCTTTAATGACTAATCTTCAGACAATTGAGAAGTATCCTTTACCTTCTGGGTAGCAACGGTCTTGAATCCCATCAAACAAAATGAAGGCATCCCTCATCGTTGCATTCTTTCTCACTATTACAGCCAATCTGTGGTCCTGATTCATTTGCCAGAACAAGGAGAAATGTTAATTATTTCTGGACTGGGGGAAAAATTCCTCCTGGGTTTTACTCTCCTGATGGATCCCCACCCCCAAAACGCTACTGATAGTTTATAGACCGTTTTTGCCTGAGCTTCAAATAAGTTGCAATAGTTAACATTTCATGCTATCAAACCTTTCCCAGCTATAAAGGAATCTGCTCTATCTCTGCATGAGTCAAAATTCTCTAGGTTTATTATCTTGCAATGGGAGAATCACTGTAGAACATAGTGGGATTAATTCATCTGAGCAAAAGGGACATTTATATTGTTGAAGGGAAAAATACCAGTGTAAAAGCAAAAAGATAGCTATAAATGCATCTCTGTAAAAAAGGCTGATGTGTCTCAGCAAATGCATCTCTCCCTTGCAATCATGGCAAGGCTGAATAGATTGCATTAATACACAGGTACTCCTGGACGCACACACAACTGTGGAACCCCATGCTGTTGGCAAGGAAACATCTCCTTCTTAGCAACGCAGAGACACACAAACTTTATCCATGTTTGCTGGAAGCGGAGTAGAAGATTTGAACGTGCAACTGTATACACGTAAGAAGGTCTTCCAAAATACAAACTGCCTTGCTAATGAACTGGGATTCCATCTATTATTTACAGGAGCTTATTAAGATAAGCAGTGTGCAGGCCCATATCTGACTCATGGGCCTCACTTTAAATTGAGTCACTGTGGGGAGTCCTAGACTGGAGTGGAGGAAAGATGGAAATAGGATTCGCTGTGATCTTATTCCAATCTACACTTAGAATTGCTTTCTAACCCAACATCCTGAGAGTCAGAAGATTGGGGTGAAAGATGCTTTTTTCCCAAAGGCAATGGGCCTTTCTTTGTTTTTCCTTGAAGACGTTTCGCTTCCCATCCAAGAAGCGTCTTCAGTTCTGAACCTGAAGAAGCTGAAGAAGCTTCTTGGATGAGAACATGGGACAACCATGACCTGGATGACTGAGACGCTCCATAGACATCCCTACGTATGAAAAGCATCCAAAGCACACATAAAATTTTGAATTCCTAGGTGAATATTATGAGGCACTATTTTTTCCCCTCCGTCATTTATATTTACACTAGAAATTTTTAAATTTTCAAATCCATAGAGAACAATATAGCAAATGAATGCAGGAGTGACAACTGATGGAAACTTTTAGTGATGCATAGCTGCCAAATAGGAGGAGGCTATACCAGGTTATCCTTGGTATGAAAAGAGAAGCAATAAAGCTACATACAGTATCTAATATTCTTTGAAAGGTATAGATAAACTCTATGCCTGAGTAGTAAGCTGAAGCTTGGTCTGTCTGCTCTTTCTGGTTCAAGTTGATAATTAGGATAATTGAATAAGCCGAGGCTAAAGTTAAAGTTAAGGGACGCGGTGGCTCAGTGGGTTAGGACGCTGAGCTTGTCGATCAGAAGGTTGGTGGTTTGGCGGGTCGAATCCCGAGTGCCGCGTAGCAGAGTGAGCGCCTGCTACTCGTCCCAGCTTCTGCCAACCTAGCAGTTCGAAAGCACGTAAAAATGCAAGTAGGAAAATAGGGACCACTACGTTGGGAAGGTAACAGCGTTCCGTGCGCCTTTGGCATCTAGTCATGCCGGCCACATGACCACGGAGACGTCCTCGGACAAGCGCTGGCTCTTTGGCTTTGAAACAGAGATGAGCACCGGCCCCTAGAGTTGGAAACGACTAGCACGCACGTGCGGGGGAACCTTTACCTTTACCTAAAGTTAACTATTAGTTATTAGATCATGTGAACCCAAACGGTGTGACTTAAGTTTGAATGCCGGTCTGGGACAATGACATTTTGGTTTTTATTCTCTTATCTGGCCATTTTTATCTTGGGCCAGCTAATGCCTTGGTTCGCATTCGTGCTAAGCCACTAGATCTTGAGTAAATTGCAACTGGTTGACTTGCAAAGCAAACTAAGCTCTAAATCCTGGTTTACAAACCACAGCGTCTGTGCTCATGTAGCAGACTGATTAAAAACCAGGCCAATCACCCAGTGGCTTTACATGTCGTGTGTATCAGATACATATTTCTCAGCTGAATTTACATTACAAGTTTGTTCTGAGAAGAAAACTGCAGGAAAATAATGTGGGAGGAAAGAAAACTATAGAATATCCCCCCACCAAAATGCAATTAACGGTATCACAGTCTGGTTACAGCTGTAATCCTATACTTCTACTATACAGCAGAGGGTTGAGCATGGGGTTGGACTAGAAGACCTCTAAGGTCCCTTCCATCTCTGTTTTTCTGTTATGAGTAAAAACCTCTCCTATTGTGCCATTTGGAAAAAATAAACAATTTTCTACACTCTCCAAAGGCAGCTTCTTCAGACAGATAAATATGTTATAAAATGCAAGCTGTTAATACTGAAATATATGAATTACGCAATACTGGTTTTGAAATACGTTTTAAAAAAAAACAAACCCTGCCAGCAGTTACAAATTCTTCAATAGATATTCAACATCTAAATCCGTAGCAAAGGATTTTTGAAATGTCTTCAAGGGGCCGATTCATTTCTGCTCTAGAATTTAACAGCCCAGCAGTGAAAGCTGTTATTCACCTGCATATCCATTAGAGGAATGAGTCATAGAAGTTAGCGGGGAGGGCTGGGGGGGGGGAAGGGGGAAATAAAATTACTATGTTCCGACAGCCACGGGGGCTCTCCTTCCTTCACTTGATGCCTTGCGCCATACTGGGCTAGAGGCACGTGCTCCGTGACAGCCGTCAAGTGTGACATTTAATAGCATCTCTTTTTCTCGTCACCTCTAGATGGACTGACACGCGCTCTCCGGGCCTTGGAAAAAAGAGCAGAAGAGAAGGATTCCGAACTGGAAAACTGAACCTTTGTAAGCGGCACAGGTATTAGGTTGAGGTTCTGCTGCAGAGTCCAAACAAAAAGGGGACGGGGCTATCTTTGTAAGCAGCATAATGGCTGGGCCAACCTGCTATGAATGGAGTGCAGCCAGCCAGGCTGTGACTCAAGGCCTGGTTACGTGAGGGACTGCCTCTCAAGAGCATCTATGCCTTTCCTATTCGGTCTTGCAAGGCTGGCTACATCCTAAGTTCCTTTGAGTAAACCATTTCATCTATTGGGCCTGGCAAGTGTGGCTTCCTTGTAGCAGTTCCTACCCTCTGGAACAAGAAGCCTGGATCAGAGATCTGGATGAGTCCCCCCACCTTTCCCCTCCCCCCCCTCTAGAAAATCCATGAAGATCTGGCACTTCACTCAGACCAGGGGTAGGCAACCTTGGCTCTTTTATGACTCATGGACTGCAACTATGCTGACTCAGGAATTCTGGGAGTTGAAGTCCATGAGTCATAAAAGAGCTGAGGTTGCCTACCCCTGACCCAGACCTTCAGTGAGGGAGGGTGAATCCTTGGCTTCATTGCCCCTGCCATCTTTTGTTTTTATTTTTATTTATTTTTCTCTTCTACTGATTTTATGATAATTTCTTTCTTTGATTGCTGTGGGCCAACGAGTGTCGTCGAGAATTGGCCGGCATGCAAGATTAATCCAGTATTATGGTTGGTTGCATAGTCGGCCAAATGTTTAGACTCACCTTTTGAGTCCTTCCTAAGGGTGAGGGATGGGCAGGTGCTGTTGTTTGAAGGGGTTAAAAATATTGTCCTATTATTATTAATATCATTATCCAAGAAGTCTGGCTTTGTAAACAATAGCCTTAGCCCAATGTATGAACTCAGGTCAAAAATCTCTCTAGACCAACATGATTGATTTGAAAATTGCACACCTGGTAGGGTGTGATAGCAGGAGACTCAGATATCAGGGTAACAGAGTTTGAAGAGACTTTGGAGGTCATCTAGTCCAACCCCCTGCTCAGGCAGGAAACCCTATACCATTTCAGACAAGTGGCTGGCCAGTCTCTTCTTAAAAACTTCCAGTCTTGCAGCATTCACAGCTTCTGGAGGCAGGTTGTTCCACTGATTAACTGTTCTAACTATCAGAAAATTTCTCCTTAGTTCTAGGTTGCTTCTCTCCTTGGTTAGTTTCCATCTACTGTTTCTTGTCTTCCCTTCAGGTGCTTTGGAAAATAGGTTGCCCCCTCATCTTTGTGGCATCCCTTCAAATATGGGAACACTGCTATCATGTCACCCCTGGTCCTTCTCTTCATTAATCTAGAAATACCCAGTTCCAGCAACCTGTACTTTTAGACTTGCAAGATTCTGCTAATGTAGCTTTACAACAAAAGTAGAAATCCGCTCATCTGGTTGCGTTTCCTATCTGGTCTACTTGGCAAGGCTGATATAAATCGTGCAAGTGGTGTTGAAAGTACGGTCCTCTTGCTATCTTCTTTACAACCCAAGAAAGTAGGGAATTTCCCTTCTGAGCCTCTTGCCCCATCTACTAACCAGATGAGGGCTATGCTGTCTCTTATCTGATTGTTCCCTAGGCAGCATCTCTTCGCCCCATCTCCCAAGGTTTTTCCACCTACAGAAAGAGAGTCAACAGAGTCCCTTGGAGTTGCAAAGGCCCAGAATGAAAAAAGATTCCTTTATGGCTAAAAAAAAAGCCCTAATGAGCAACTAGGACTAATAAAACATTTGCAACATTAGAATCTCTAGGGATAAAAGATTTCGGAACGCCACCTCCCACAAAAAACGGGAATGCTAGGCTCGCTATAAATGCTCCAGATACTAACTCCAGTTATGGCTCTGTCCTTCACCAGGGAACATCTCCAAAAAACAACAACCCCAGCATAGAGCAGACATGTTGTTGATGGATCAATGTTGCAACAAGGTAAAACAAACAAGCCATAATTGGTCCTTTTTGGAATCAGACATCTCTTGAAAAAGCTCGATCTCTTTGCTGCCTCAGAAGACAAGTACTTAGTAGAGTCTTGCAGCTGCTCCCTCCTTGTCTGTTGCAAATTGCATTTGTTGATGCTCAGCTGGAGCTGAAGAGCTGCTTCTGTGTTGGGAAATAGTTCAATTAAATGAACTATTTCCTCAACCATTTAGTTACAGATAAAACAAGGAAGAAAAACATCTCCCTTGAAACACCTGCCTTTTTACTACTTTCTGGGTTGGCCAATGCAGAATCCATGCTGATATAGAACCAACCCACACATGATATCGAGACACAGGTTAGCCAAGATTTACAGAATAAGCCACAATAGGTTGTGTTCTTCCAAGCCAGCGGTGGGACCAGTTGTGGATGCCAGATGTTTGCTAACTACTTCTAGCTCTTATTCACTATCTGACCAATTGCTGTAGATCAGCGGCCTCAGAAATGTTGCTGACTGTTTCCTGCTCTAAGCTATAAGTCATGCTTTACACACATCCATTGTGGAGCTCACCCAACCCAGAAAGAAAAAAAGCAAATTAAAAATATTATGACGGATGCATGCAACGTGTGAACTCAATCTGAAAGAAGATTCTCTGGGAGCTGCTACTTAACTTGTGGAATCTCCTTCAAGTACTGCTTTCCTACAACAAAACTCAGTAGACATAGTTACTTTTCAAACTATGGGCTAGTTTAGAATCACAGAGTAACAATAGCACTTGGACTTATAATATCCCCTCATCGTGTTTTACAGCACTCTCTGGGTGGTTTATAGTGTCACTATATTGCCCTCAACAATCTGTGTCCTCATTTTACTGACCTTGGAGGAATGGGTCAACCTTGAACCCATTAGGATCGAACTCCTGGCTGTGGGCAGAGTTAGCCTACAGTACTGCATTCTAACCACCAGGGCTCCTAGGTAGAACAGACTATACCAAGTCTGACCTTGCTGCCAGCAGAAACCTGGTCTAAAGCGTTCTTGACAAAGGGGTCTCCAGTTTCTGATTGAGGAGACCCAACTCAAGCGTGTCCCAGAAAACATTCTAAGATTTAGCCAGGCAGGCATATCTGGGAAAATGCAAACCTTCCCTTTCTACAGGGTGAGTGCCTGGCCCGGGGTGTGGGGGCACTCAGGGGGCGATAGAAAGCAGGTTTAAACTTTTAAACACCTTGATATCTTTAACTAACTTTCAGTGATATATCCTAGGGGAGCTTGTGGCGTAACATACTGTTCCCATGTAATAAGCACAACTCAGCAAAAAAAAGGAGATATTTTGGCATGGCTTGGATACGAAATCTTCCACCAAAGAGGACTCAGAGCATTTTGGATTCCAAGGTATACACACATATATATATCAAACACATATAAAATACAATTTCTTAATATGCTCATTTTGGTAGACCAGGAGCAACCTTAATAGATTCATTTGTATGTCTTACAATGTATATAGTATATCTGTTGTGGGAAACT
The DNA here is from genome assembly GCF_947247035.1 of Vipera ursinii. Classification (NCBI taxonomy): domain Eukaryota; kingdom Metazoa; phylum Chordata; class Lepidosauria; order Squamata; family Viperidae; genus Vipera; species Vipera ursinii. The sequence continues at coordinate 11,193,161 of NC_139524.1, read as the reverse complement.
GAATTCCTACACTCCACTGCTCTAAGCCCACATCGCCAAGTACAGGAGCTAGGTAGCTTTCCTTCCTTCCTTCCTTCCTTCCTTCCTTCCTTCCTTCCTTCCTTCCTTCCTTCCTTCCTTCCTCCCTCCCTCCCTCCCTCCCTCCCTCCCTCCCTCCCTCCCTCCCTCCCTCCCTCTATAGTTCACTTCACCACTGCAGAAAATCCACTTTGCCAATTTTCAGCAATCCTGGGGTTAAAATTTCCTCCAGGGGCCCCAGAAAAAAAAATGGGTTGGAGGGCCACAGCTTGCTGGCTCCTGCTGTAACCAGACCAAGGCTCATTTTCTTGTAAGCCAAGGTGTTCCTTCCCTGGAGCGAAGACTTCAGCTTTGCCTCCAAGTAGATACCTGTTATTTCTCCAGACTGTCCTTTCCAATTTCTCTTTTCTGTAATGGAAAAGCCAATCTTGAAAGGAAGAATGGGGGAAACAGCTTGTGGTATTGTTGACAAAAGAAACAGTAAAGGAATATACAAGAAGAGGAGCCACAGCATAGTTTAAAGAAAGAAAGAAAAGCCCTATTTTTTTCTCTCTTTCTCTCTCTCTCTTTTTTTTAAAAAAAAGAAAAGATTAAAAAGCAGCCAAAGTATTGAAGGGTAATTATCCCTTAGTTCCAGCTGAAATACAATTAAGACAGCTCTCAATGAGTCCCTGGGAGATTGTGGTTTACTAATTAACAAGCGGATATGCCATGGCCTCTGTCAGGGCAATTAAAGCATGAGACAGGCTTCAGGACTTCTAATTACACATCAGACTGACATGCGCAGCAAAACAAATTAACAAGGAAGCCTGGCTGACATTGGAAGGAGTTTATCTTACAAGCGGGAAGGTATCACTGACCAAGGACAAATGATGGGTGGGAAGGTGGAGCCAGAGATAGCTCAAGGAGACACAAAATGTCACCGCCGGCAGATGTGAAACGTGCTGTGTTCTAAAGAGTAGATGTGGGGCTTGGCTCATTCATGCTACAAGTCGAGAGAACTTGGTTATCTACTTCCCTCCCCCCCCCACCCGCAACCTCTCCACGAGGGATGAAAGGCGGAGGGAGAAGTCCATTCGTTCTACAGAGGACTGAGAATCTTTGGTGACCTTTGTCGCCTAATTGCATGGAAGATCTAACCAAGCATTGTAGGCGCTGTTCTCTAACCTAACCTTTGCTTCTGAAAGATTGGCTTCCGGAAAATGAGGGTTCCGGTTGTTGAAGGCAACATGCGGACATTGTAAACCAGGGGTCTTCAAACTTGGCCCTTTCATGACTGGTGGACTTCAATTCCCAGAATTCCTCAGCCAGCGTGCCTGGCTGGGGAATTCTGGGAGTTGAAGTCCACCAGTCATAAAAGGGCCACGTTTGAAGACCCCAGTTGTAAACTGTTCAAAGAGTGCTGTAAAACACTGTGGGGCAGTATATAAGTCTAAGTGCTGTTGGCACTTAGACTTATATACTGCCCCACAGTGGCAACAGCACTTAGACTTATGTACTGCCCCACAGTGTATTACAGCACTCTTTGAACAGTTTACAACAGGGGTCTTCAAATGTGGCCCTTTTATGACTCGTGGACTTCAACTCCCAGAATTCCCCAGCCAGGCACGCTGGCTGAGGAATTCTGGGAATTGAAGTCCACCAGTCATAAAAGGGCCAAGTTTGAATATGGGGTGAATATGGAAGGAGAAAAGGTGGCCCTGGGTCTTGATTTAGTGATAGCAGGCCTGCAGCTAGGTTTCAGTTTTGAATTAACTCTAAATAAAGGAAGAGAGGACTTTTGTGGACTTTCTACACACTAAATATAATAACAGATGGTTAACAGAAGGATTTGAAGATTAGTGTAATGTTTAGCTCAACCTGTTGACTGCTTTTTCTTTCTTCATTATCTATCTATCTATCTATCTATCTATCTATCTATCTATCTATCTATCTATCTATCTATCTATCTATCCATCCATCCATCTATCCATCTATCTCTATCTATCTATCTGTCTGTCTGTCTGCCTGCCTGCCTGCCTGCCTGCCTGCCTGCCTGTCTGTCCGTCCATCTGTCTGTCTGTTTTTCAGCATCCAGTCAGGGTGGATCCTACATGTTCAATGTAAATTTAATTGATCACTTTTTCCTCTCTTTTTTTTGCACACTATTTTTTTATTGTTGTATGCTTATGTTTTGTTTCATTTTGTTTGTTTTACTGCTTTGCATTTTATTCTTTATGATAAAATAACTGTACTAAAAAGGAAGAGTAAGAAGCATGGATTTGCCCACTGATATTTAGCAGTTGGGCAGTAATTTACTGGGTTTGCAACATCCTTAGTCAATAGATTAAGCAATAAGCACCCAAGTCAATTGCTCATAATTGGTGCGCTGTCCTGCATTCGTGTCTGAATTACACAAATGCACCAACGGCTCCGCAGTATTTGAATTATAAAACTTACTTCTGTATCTACTCTGCGCATATCAATTGGCGCACATACCTTTTGCAATCTGCTTTTGTCCCCTTTTCTGAAATAAGCACCAATTTACAAGGCCATTTCAGCTGTAGTTCTCAAGGGTGTCGGGGAGAGGGATGCATTTAGAATGAATGATAACTCTGGTGATTATTTTAGTTAATTGATTTTAACATGAATGTGTGTGTGTGTGTGTGTGTGTGTGTGTGTGTGTGTACATCCATCCATCCATAATTTTGTTTAGCATGAATGTTTGATGTCTTGATTGCTATGGTTGTTAACCTCTGAGATTCTTTATAGATTTGAGGAGGACACAAATTTGCTAAATGACAACCTAATGTGACAATAAATGACAATAAAATAAATGACAACTCAAATAAAATGTCAGGAAAATGAAGATTTCAAGAAGTTGGTTCACCTGTTAGATGCCAGTTTCTACATTCATCTATCAAATGTTCACCTAAACATTAAAGTGCTTCAGGCCAAATCAAAGCCTTCCAGCCTATCCATGCTTTGATAACCCCACTCACTCATTTAGCTACTTCCCCTAGGACAGGGGTCTTCCAACCTGGCCCTTTCATGACTTGTGGACTTCAACTCCCAGAATTCCTCAGCCAGGCACGCTGGCTGAGGAATTCTGGGAATTGAAGTCCACAAGTCATAAAAGGACCAAGTTTGAAGACCCCTGCCCTAGGACAACTCTTTTCCCATGTGCAGTGGCCCATCTGAGTAGAGACGTATCTGTCAGGACCCACCCCCATCCACATCTTAGGAAATAAGAACTCTTGGATCCAAGTTTGTCCAAAAGGACTAGGATGAGATCGGTTGTGGCAATACAAGACGGGATCTGACATTGAGTTACATTTCGATATTATATAAAGCATTCCCGTTTCAACACCCTCCCCTCGAATCCATTTGGTCAGGCTCACATCATTTACTTAGGTGTGGCCCTTTCGTGGGAAAGGGAAATCTTCTTGCGTTTATTGTTATTGGTTTCTTCCTTTCAGTTTTAGATGGAGATGCAACCCAGATCTCTCTCTCTCTCCCTCTGTTCCCCCCAGATCAAAAGCTTTCCTGGTCTTTGAAAGCAGCCTACTGCAATCTGAATACACATCCTCTCCCCCCCCCCCCTCGGAGAGATGGCAGAATCCTGAGTATAGGCACAATATTCTAACCATACATTTATGAAATGTGATATAAATGGATTCTGACAATATCCATCCTCTGTGTTCCACCACTCTCCCTGTGCCATCAAGGAAAGAAGATAACAGAATACAGATTTGGAAGGGACCTTGGGGGTCTTCTAGTCTAACCCCCTGCTCAAGCATGAAATCTATATCATTCTGGACAAATGGCTGTCCAATCTCTTCTTTAAAATCTCCAGTGACAGAGCACCCACAACTTCCTGCCTTTATTTTTACAAACTGTTCAAGGCAGTGAACATATTTAACACACCTTCCTCCTGTTCTCCTCAGAATAACAAACTTGTGAGGTGAGGTGGGCTAAGGGAAATTGGCTGTCCCAAAGTCGCTTGTCTGGTTTTCAAGGCTAAGATGGGACTTGAACTCAGATTTTCTGCTTCCTAGGCTAGTGCCTTAACCATTAGACCAAACTGGCTGTCATCAAACTTTCCATTTGTTATGGGAAAATGGCGTTTGGAATTGGAATTGTTGGAGAAATTCTCCTGGTGGGGGGTAAAATAAAGGGGGGGGGGGAGAGAATTCATCTGTTTCATTTCTTGGCCCACAACTTGGGTGGAAAATTCAAAAAGCCATTTGGGTGTAACTCTTTCTGGAAGTGTTTCTCCTGACCTCTCATTTTCTGTGGGCTAGGAGTGTGCAGCGGTGGTGATACTTATAGCTTGCAATTTAGAATATTCAGGCCACCGAGACTACATCCGGTGCCTAAAAACAGTACAGCCATATACTCTTTAACAGCTTTAGCCAAATCCTAAAGGCAAAAGGTTGTTTTGGAGACAGCCAGATAAGGCATAGATTCCAAACATCAGAAATCCATTGCGCAGCCTCATTGCAGAACTGTCTGCCCATCACTTGTCCACTCAGCTGTTTTGGCATGCATAGTTCTCAAATGCAGACAATTGAAAGAACCTGTTTTTGGTTTCCATCTCCATCTAGGCAGGAATAAGATTTTACATTCCGCCTGCAGGAATCCTTCCAATTTCCCATTTTCCAGAGTGGCAAGCTTTCTTACCAAAGCTGAAATCTAACTTGCTTGGAATAAGTCATATTCCAGACAGTAAATCAGATTCCAATTGAAGCTATAATGATAATTGTATGGAGGACCAAACATCTAGCAGCGTGCGATGCCACCAGTCCATTACACAAACTCCATTCTTTTATATTTTTTTTACTTTATGTAATGTATTTTTACATATATATATATATATATATATATATATATATATATATATATATATATATATATATATGTGTGTGTGTGTGTGTGTGTGTGTGTGTGTGTGTGTGTGTGTGTGTGTATGATCCATATATATATATATATATATATATATATATATATATATATATATATATATATATATATATGGATCTTTGGTCATTCAGTTTTTTCCCCGCATAGAATTGAAGGTGTAGGAGCAACGTTTCGACGGAATCCCAGAAGAAGGAAGCTGAAGCCACCAGCCTGAGGATGACGGATGGGATTCCGTCGAAACGTTGCTCCTACACCTTCAATTCTACGCGGGAAAAAACCTGAATGACCAAAGATCCACATACAAACACCCGCGAAAACCTCAGAAAACATATATATATATATATATATATATATGTGGATCCTTGGTTTTTCGGGTTTCTCCCCGCGTAGAACTAAAGGTGTAGGCGCAACGTTTCGACGAAATCCCATCCGTCATCATCAGGCTTGTGGTTTCTGCTTCCTTCTTCTGGGAGAAGTATGTGGCTGTTTGTTTTTCTTTTTTAAACTGCCAGAGGGGGTGTGTTCTGTGAGTGGAAGTGTGCTGATTGGGTGGGGATTATGTGTGTTCTGATTGGGTGGGAGTGTGTTTTGAATGGTGGGGGTGTTCTGATTGGGTGGTGGTGTGTTTTGAGTGGATGGGCTGGTCTCAGCTGCCAGCCTTAGACCTGAGCTGGTGAGTTGTGCTGTTTTTGTTTGCCTTCGTGTTTGTGGTGGTGCCATGTTTTTATAGTGGGTGTCAGTTTGCTTATTATGTGGTTTGGAGGGGTTTAAAGTGGCTGATGTTGCAGCTGTAGTTAGGTTTCTGTTTTGTGGTTGTGCCTCTTTATCATTGTGGGTTCGGATTTGCTTTTTGAATAGTATACTTTTGAATACTTCATCTACAATGGACAAAGATACAAACAAATGGAAGGAGCACCCATGGGATCACCCCTTTCACCTGTCATCGCAAACCTCTACATGGAACACTTTGAAACCCTCGCTCTAGAAAAATCCAACCACAAACCCAAACTCTGGCTCAGATACGTAGATGACACCTTCGTAATCTGGCCACATGGCAAAGAAAAACTGGATGACTTCCTCACACACCTCAATAGCCTACACCCCAAAATACAATTCACCATGGAAACAGAAGCTAACAACCAACTTCCCTTCCTTGATGTTTTAGTCTACAAGAAATCCGACGGCTCCCTAGGACACACTATCTACCATAAAAAAACGCACACAAACCGCTATCTGAATGCACTCTCACACCACCACCCAGCACAGATCAACTCCGTAGCCAAGACACTCATCTCCAGAACAAAACAACTAGCTGACAAACAACACCTAAAAACCGAACTACACAACCTCACTAATGTACTAACAGCCAATGGATTCCAAAGAAACATGATTACCAACTTAATCCGAAGAGAGACACCCACAAAAACCCAAGACAGAGAACAAGAAAAAGGCAAAGCCCTCCTCCCATACTTAAAAGGGACCACAGACAGAATCAGCAAAGTCCTCCAAAAACACAACATCAAAACAGCATTCTACACAGACAGAAAAGTATCCACCATCCTAAGAAACCCCAAGGACATAATTGGGTTAGAAAACCAAGGAGTATATGAAATCCCATGCACCACCTGCCCCACCACATACATCGGACAGACCAACAGAAGAATAAGTGCACGCATTGAAGAGCACAAAAACTCACTCAGAAAGGGAGAACAAACTTCATCCCTGGTCCAACACTTTGAAGCCACGGGACATGAAATTGATTTTAAAAAAACCAAAACTATCGCCAAAATTGAACATTTTAACAACAGAATAATCAGAGAAGCCATTGAGATAGAAAAACGCCCCCACAGCATGAACAAACGAGATGATACCTCTCGCCTACCATCTATTTGGAAACCTGCCTTGATTGACAGACGAGTCCCAACCACCAAGAATGATACCAGACCCAAACTCATGATAACATCACATGACATCACCACCACACAACTATTCAAAAAGCAAATCCGAACCCACAATGATAAAGAGGCACAACCACAAAACAGAAACCTAACTACAGCTGCAACATCAGCCACTTTAAACCCCTCCAAACCACATAATAAGCAAACTGACACCCACTATAAAAACATGGCACCACCACAAACACGAAGGCAAACAAAAACAGCACAACTCACCAGCTCAGGTCTAAGGCTGGCAGCTGAGACCAGCCCATCCACTCAAAACACACCACCACCCAATCAGAACACCCCCACCATTCAAAACACACTCCCACCCAATCAGAACACACATAATCCCCACCCAATCAGCACACTTCCACTCACAGAACACACCCCCTCTGGCAGTTTAAAAAAGAAAAACAAACAGCCACATACTTCTCCCAGAAGAAGGAAGCAGAAACCACAAGCCTGATGATGACGGATGGGATTTCGTCGAAACGTTGCGCCTACACCTTTAGTTCTACGCGGGGAGAAACCCGAAAAACCAAGGATCCACATACAGGCACCCGCGAAAACCTCAGAGAACAAATATATATATATATATATATATATATATATATATATATATATATATATTATTTTTAAAAAAACTTTTGCATCCCACTCTCCTTATGCTGGTTTTTGACCGTAGTAAAGGCCGATTGATTGAGGAGCAAAGAACTGTATGCAGCAAAGAAATCAGGAAAGGAGCAGACTGCTTCAGCTGGTTTTCTTGTCATTTTCATATAATTAAAGTGAATACAGAATTGAATAACAGAATAACAGAGTTGGAAGGGACCTTGGAGATCTTGTAGTCCAACCCCCTGCTCAGGCAGGAAACCCTATACCATTTCAGACAAGCGGGCGTCCAATCTCTTCTTAAAAACCTCCCGTGTTGGAGCACCCACACAACGTCTGGAGGCAAGTCATTCCACTGGTTAATTGTTCTCACTGTCAGGAAATTCCTCCTTAGTTCTAGGTTGCTTCTCTCTTTGATTAGTTGCCATCCGTTGCTTCTTGTCCTGCCTTCAGGTGCTTTGGAGAATAGGTTGACACCACCCCCTCTTCTATGCCCTTAAATAACACTGCTAGTCCTTCTCTTCATTAAACTAGACATACCCAGTTCCTGCAACCATTCTTCATATGTTTTAGCCTCCAGTCTTCTAATTATCTTTGTTGCTCTTCTCTAGGACTATGTTTTTTTTCCCCCAAGCCAGGATTTTCTAATTTCCCCATCAGATTTTTTTTTAACAATCCATAGTAGAGATTCAGGGACTGCATATAGCCCTGGAGACTCACATTGTGCGTTTCTGATCTACATCATAGAAAATATCTTTTTTGGAACACTGAGTGAGAAAGCAGTTGATGAGAACAATTCCAGGGCTAAGTGGAGGTAAATAATAATAACAATACAAGGTACCCTCTTTTCAATACTTGTTCTACGGAGAGATAAACATTCATCATCCAATTATCTCTGCAATTATTTGGCATGAATGCAGAGCTAACTTTCCAAACTGCGGATGATTAAAAAGAATTGTGGAGGGGACAGCAGTGGGGAGGGAGAAGGAAAGAAAAGAGGTTTGTGGATTAGTAAAGCAAGCAGCTCTTCAGTAGAGCTTCCAGAATCTGTTTCTTGCTGCATCCTGCTATGTATGACGTCACTTGTAACCTAGGCTATAATCTGCAAAATTAAGAAATCATGTTTTCATTGGGTTGTTTTTTTTTCCATAGCACCACTGCTTTCTCGCTGCTGCTTCAGGCAGATAGATCTTCCTAGGTCCTCTTTCTCCAACCTGGGTTTCTCCAGAGGGATTGGGTTTAAATCCAGGAATTGGTTATGTCTAGTCTAGTGAAAAGAAGGACTTTGGGGTGACATGACAGCAGTGTTCCAATATTGGAGGAGCTGCTACAAAGATGAGGGGATCAACCTACTCTCTAAAGCACCAGAAGGCAGGGCAAGAAGCCATGGTTGGAAACTAATCGAGGAGAGAATCAACCTAGAACTAAGGAGGAATTTCCTGACAGTGAGAACGATTCATCACTGGAACCAGTTTGCCTTCAGAAGTTGTGGGTGCTCCATCACTGGAGGTTTTTAAGAAGAGATGGGACAGCCATTTGTGCAGAATGGTATAGGGTCTCCTGCTTGTTCAGGGGTTTGGACTGGAAGACCTCCAAAGTCCTTTCCAATTCTGTTATTCCTCTTTGCCAACACCACAGGTCAAAAACCTAGTGCAAATTGGATATACCAGAACAGCCTTGCCCAATCAGCTTGCCTTTCAGCTTCCAGAATTCTCAGCATGATCCATGAAGGTCCAGTAGATGAAAAGAAATTTAACTCTAAAATGGAATGGCCTGCCAATATCTCAGCAATCAGGGTATCGTCAGCTGCAAATGAAACATCTGACTAGACAATGCTGAAAGTTAACATCAGTGGTTCAGTATCATCTTTGAAGTGCTAAGACATGAGCACAGATTGAAAGCCTCCCTAAAAAAAAACAACCCAAGGATTCCCTTGGCCACCAAACCCCAACTGAACATGCAAAGAAATGATAGCCTATTCCCAAAGAACAAAACATGAGTACTAGCCTTGATACAAAATACTTGGAAAGAATCACTTTGGCATATTGGTTAAGGTGCTGCCCTAGAATCCAGGAGGCTGTGAGTTCTAGTCCCTCCTTAGGCATGAAGGCCAGCTAGGTGTCCTTGGGCCAGTCACATTTTCTCAGCCCAACTCACCTCGCTAGGTTGTTGTTGTGGGAAGAAAAAGAGGAGGAAGAAAGGGTGTTATGCATGTTTGCCACCTTGAGTTACTTATAAAGGAAGAGATGAAACCTAAATAAACCTGAATATAACAGACTTCATGCTCAAGCACAATTACCAAGGCTTGTGAGCCAGAGTGGCTGAGCCCACACCAAGCCAGACTGAGATAGCGCAAGATAGGAATCCCTTGCTCCATCTGTGAATCTTACGCTTCTCCTTGTTGAAAACTATCTAGAATTCACAACGCTCGAGTTGGCGTAGCAGTCATTACAACTTGATGAGTTGCTTGGAAGCTCTCAAGGCTGCTGGATGGAGCTACTCATTCTCCCTGGTGGGAAACTCAAGAACAGGGAGACGCAGCTGTCGCCTTTGCTGAGCACTTCTTGGCAATGAGATTGGAAAGCCCAAATGTGTTCTCCACAGCCTTGACACTTGCAGTTGCTCTCTGGGGTGGGGGTGGGGGGAATAAAAATCTGTTGCCATGGTTTTTCCAAAGACAACACATTTGTGCCCCCTCCTCTATTCCCCTCCCACCACCCCCATCTGCCTTAACCTTGTGGCAGCAATGATGATGCTCGTCTTCTTCAAAAGGCTACTTCTGGTAACTATGGAAACAATTAGATTGTATTTTATTTTACTTTGGGGGTTATTGTAGCTAGAATGGCCAAGGTTTGTTCTCTTGAGTTTGGGGTATTCTGATCTTTGGAGCGGAAAGCTTGTGCTGCGATGATCAAAGAAGTAACCTTCTTTGAGCGCTGGGTGTCAACCATGGTTTTGATGAAAGGAGAGTGCAGCTGCCCTGGGATTCTTCCCTCCTTCCAGCTTTAAGTTTTCTTTAGAGGAGGACAAGTATAGACAAAAATGAACCTTTACACTTCCCTCTCGGACAATAATGGGCATCACACAAAGCCATGGCTTCTTTTTGAACATAGTTCCTTGAGCAAGCCACGGTCTCCTGCTTCAGACAAAACCTCCCTAAAAGAGAAAGACTACACAGCCAAATTGGCCAACCCTCTGGTTTAAACTATCAGTGGTGTCCTTTCTTCCCCAACTCCAGCAACAAACCATGTTACTCATCCAACAGCAGATGGCATGCCTAGGCATAGTTTGCCTGAACCAGAGATTGCTGGCTAAACCCCCATAGCCTGGGTTCACAACCACGTCTTACAAACCACCTGGGCTTGTACAAAATACTAAGCTATAAACATTGTTTACAAACCACCAAGACTATGTTCAAACATGGTAATAGTATTCTCAAGCTGACATTATATCAGGCCACCCTCTAAGCCTGTTGAGGCCCATTTTCATTCTAAAGCAGGGGTGTCAAACTTGCAACGTCATGTGACGTGTCACGACTTTTTCTCCATTGCCGGCAGTGGGGTGGGCGTGGTTTCGGCATGATGCAGCCGGCCCATGGGCCGGCAGTTTGACACCCCTGTTCTAAAGAAGGGCTTCTCCTGATAAGTTATGGCTGCAACTCACTTGATGTCCATATTTGATCATTTGGGGCTCTTTCATATCTGGTTCTTTCCAGAGGAATCAACTGAACTAGGATGGAAGAATGATTGCTTTCAAACTGGCCATTACAGTTAGGGAGAACTACTAATTCTCAGGCCAGATCCACTGCCAGACAAGCCTGTATATCTCTGGGACCTCAATTTAGGTGGTTTGTCCTCCCACATCTTCTGTTAACCAACCCAGTGATTTCGGGAAAGTGAAAGAGATTGTCTATCAGTGAAATTACATGATTCCATTTCAAGAGCCAGACTTGAAACTTTGATGTTGGCCGGGGTACCCATTTTTAAAATTCCCCTTTAAAAAAAGTCACGAGAAGGCTAGTATTCCACAGAGATTTATATTAGTCAATTCATTAGTAAAATAATAAGGCCTGTGGGTGAATTAAAAACTGCCCTTTCCTGCTTCTCAAGCAGCTTAGATATACTGGAAATCCCCTTGAGATCAACAAAGCTGTTTCAGAGGGCTGGATTCATACAACCTGCTTGTCCAGCTAGCTAAAGACTTAATGGCTTCATTTGCATAACATGCTACGCTTGGTTAATGTCAACCCTAGGGCACATAGCATGTGCCTTAGCATGCTATGGAAACACAGACCAGTTGGTGAACTTATGGTTCAAGTGTTTTGCATGAACCAGAAAACAGCTTGATTCAATAACCAGGACAAGCTTATGTGAAATGTGCATAGGACTCCAAAGTAAAATGAAAAAAAAAACACCAACAACCTTGCCTCCAATATAATACTCACTATGACATATGCCCAACATTTGTCTGTTTTTACTAGTTACTGTCTTACGAACTGACAATATTCCACTACCTTTGTTTCGAGAAATAATCTAGCTCAGAAGAATGCCGAGGACTAGCCACAGAAATGCAAACAAGCGTTACTAATCCCACTGTTTTGGCTGTTGTTTTTTCCTCTCTGAAAAATGCACGGGTGTTCCTGCTAAATCAACTGAAATGCAAACTTTAATCGACAAGCATTTTCTTCAATCAAATAGCAGCCCTTATCTTTGACTAGTTTCAACAGAGGAGAAGACTACCTCCCACTGATAACTAACCATCAAGGAACCGTCTTGCTGAGCACCAGATGCTTCAATCACATCTTGGACTCTGACCACCGTTTTATTTTAGTTTTCTTTATTCAGAGCACTGAGTATAAATTCCGACAAAGAGAAAACCACCTTCTCTTTTCATCTGCCTTTTCAGGATGCAAAGGCTAGACAGATTACAGCATAAACGAGAAAGGAGCCACAGTGAGGTAGGGGGGAAACCTCTGCTCCCAATAAGAAATCAGAAATTCAGGAGTGTGTATATTGTGTATTGTGTGCCTGCGTGTACCTGGAGCGCGAAGACAAGGAGAGTTGGGAGTCAGGGATTGGAAACAAGCTCAGAAGCAACAGGTGTTTGTCATAGAATGGAGCTCTTTCCCATCATATGGTCTTCTTGACAATGGAAGGCCTTATTTAGGTGACCATAAATAACTACATTTTTTCCCCCATTCACTCTTGTAAATGCAACAAGGCTGGGTTCCGAGCAGATTCAAGTTCCATCTGTCTCAAAAAAGAAGGAAAGGAGGTGAAAAGGCAAGCCAGAGACTGATAACAGAATCAAACATTTGCTAAACATTGATAGGCAAGGGCAGATGGCAGGACCGGCTAAGTGTGGGAGGGAGGAGAGAGAAATGAGATGACAAGCTGAAGAGCAGGTGAAGGAGGAGAATAAGAAAGAGGAAGCATTTAACTTTTAAAGTTCTTTCATTTCCCCCATCCCTTCTTTCTCTACCTGCTTGATGCTCAACGGTAAACAGACAAAGAGAATGAAATAAGGACAGGTACCATAATAATTGTAAGCATGTTTAGCTGTGCTCACAAAACACACTTGGCTTGGTTTCCAAATTAGCCCGCTGTGTTCACATAAACACTAAACTTCCCTCCTCCCAGTTAACCAAGTTTAACAATCAGAGTTAAGTCCTGTGCATGCAATTCGGAGCAATGGTTTTAAACTGGGGTCATCATACCAAGGGGATAATTTTGGCACATCTTGGTGGTAATAGCGCAATTTGTGATTGGGTCACAGAGATAATTGGATCAATATATATATATATATCTGAGAAGCACTGTCTTAGGGCAGGGGTCCCCAACCCATGGGCCATGGACCAGTACCAGTCCATGGCTGGTTAGGAAACAGGCCGCACCGCTGGAGGTGAGCAGTGGGCAAGCAAGTGAGGCTTCACCTATGCATGCGTGGGATCTAAGTTGCACACAAAAGCATCCCTGTCCTCTGGTACATGGAAAAATTGTCTTCCACAAAACCGGTCCCTGCTGCCAAAAAGGTTGGGGATCACTGTCTTAGAGCACTGATCTGATCACTAATGCTTCTTGACCAAAAAACAACAACAACAACCTCCGGGTGAGGTTCAAGGTGTTAGTGATGACTTACAAAGCCCTTCATGGCATGGGTCCGGATTACCTACGGCAACACCTGCGGCCGGCGTCAACTTCCCTCCGTCCAGTGCGCTCCCACAGAGAGGGCCTCCTCAGGGTGCCTCCGAGCAGAGAATGTCGATGGGTGGCCCCCAGGGGGAGAGCCTTCTCTGTGGGTGCGCCAGACCTATGGAACCGCTTGCCGGTTGAGCTCTGGACGGCCCCTGACCTTCGCTCCTTCCGGCGCGATCTCAAAACCTTCCTTTTTGAACAATCCGGCCTGGCCTGATGGGATGGGGTTGGGTTTTTATAAATCGATCTTAACTTTTAATGTGTATTATTTTACGGGCATTGCTATTTAATTACTTTTTAAATTTTGTATCTTGTTTTTATTATGTATTGCCCTGTTCACCGCCCTGAGTCCTTCGGGAGAAGGGCGGTATACAAATTAAATTATTAAATTAATTAAATTAACAACACAAAACCCATGGGAAAGGGGCAGAAAAGGACAACTAAATTCGCAAGTATCTTGCGAAAAGTAAACATTTGTGGTGTTTCACTTCAGGAAACTGAAGATATTTGTCAAGCACAGATTAATTTTTCGGTCCTCACTGCTTTGCAAATAGTAAGCTTGGATCAGTCAATGATACAGGGTTGCCTTTTTTAAAAAAAATCTCAATTATGACTAAAATAAGAATACTATTCTAGAAATAGCTGGCACTCTATTGTTAGAAACAAAATGCTGGATAAAAGGAATTTGGAGAACGTTCATAATTTCCCATTCTGAATTTTAGGTTTTTCTCTTCTAGGCTGATGTAGTTGTTTCTTGTGTATTAAGGTTCTGGTACTTTGTGAGAAAGGCGAACAGCTTTTAGGATTTAATAAGTTAAAATAAAGCGTATCTTGAAATCAACAATCTAGCTTGGTGTTTTTGTAAATCTGGCAGCTTTAAAGTGTGTGGACTTCAATGCACATCTTAAAAGCTGCCAAGTTTGAAAAACACTGTCACTACAGGTAGTCCTTGACTTACAGCCACAACTGAGCCCCAAAGTTATGTTGCTAAGCGAGACATTTACAACCTTTCTTGCCACAAATGCGAAGTAAATCGCTTCAGTAGTTAAATCAGTAGCACGGTTGTTAAGTGAATCTGGCTTCCCCAATGGGTTTTGCTGGTCAGAAGGATGCAAAAAGCAGTCACGTGACCCGGGGACACTGCAATCGTCATAAATATGAGTCAGTTGCCAAGGGTCCGAATTTTGATCACGTGACCATGGGGATGCTGCTGTGGTGGTTAAGTGTGAAAAATGGTCATAAGTCACTTTTTCCAGTCCTGCTGTAACTGGAAATGGTCATTAAGTGTTGTAAGTCAAGGACTACCTGTAGTAGCAAAGTTTGTGTAATCCCCTCCTCCTCTTCACTTCCCCACCCTAATACTTTTTGAGAATTAAGTAGGGCGAAACAATTCGGAATGTCCAACTCTCCTTGGATGCCAACTCATCTTAGATACAGTCAACTAACACAGGTGATGATGGAGAAGGGGGAAACCAACCAACCAACCAACCAACCAACCAACCAACCAACAAACAAACAGGTGAGTCAGATATTTTTCAAGGGCTTCTGCACCATTTCGATTTTAAAACTCCTCTCGGCTTCTTGAAACCCAGCCAGATTCAGGGAGGCAAGCAGCATTGAGTGGTTGCTATCATTGCTTCCAGACCTGGAGAGAAACATGTAGCTACTTCTGTATTAGCTTATCTTTAAGGGTCCAGGACACTGCCTTCTATTGAGTCAGACCTGTTGGCATATCTAACTGGGTCTTGTCATTGCGGACTGGCAAAAGCTCTGAAGGATTTTGAAGAAGGGCTCTTTTCAAGCTCAGCCTAAAGATGCTGGGATTTCATTCATTAAGCTTGATTTAGGGGCCTTGCTTCTTTCACAGATACGGTCATCCTGTCCGTGTTATCTCTTGCAAGATGATAGCCATTATGGCTGTTTCGCTGAGCATGACTTGACCATCCCTCAACTGAGGTGCATTTTAAAAAAAACAAAAACAAAAACCCCAATC
Organism: Vipera ursinii; assembly: GCF_947247035.1. Classification (NCBI taxonomy): domain Eukaryota; kingdom Metazoa; phylum Chordata; class Lepidosauria; order Squamata; family Viperidae; genus Vipera; species Vipera ursinii. The sequence continues at coordinate 11,177,502 of NC_139524.1, read as the reverse complement.
ATTACACTTCTCAAAGTAAAATATGCCTTGCAGAGATATCACCACTGCTGATAGTAACCACTAGGATATCACACTTCAATTTCAGAGTGCTTGGTTTCTGCTACTCCTTTGGTGTAGCAGTAGAATGAACAGTTCTAACTCCATTCCCAAACTTTATGGATAATCTGAGAAATGTCAATGGAGATTCTCAATCACCCAGGTCAGGGTTGCCCAAAGGCACTTTTTTTTCAAGAGGCAACTGGACTTCCTTTGTTTTTCCTTGAAGACGTTTCGCTTCTCATCCAAGAAGCATCTGAAGAAGAATTGAAGAAGCTTCTTGGATGAGAAGCAAAACGTCTTCAAGGAAAAAAACAAAGTCCAGTTGCCTCTTGAAAAAAACTCTTTTGGGATAACCCGAGAAAGACGCATTCCTGTAACCCTGAGAAACCTCTGTGGGTAGCTAGGTACACACGTTGCGGCCTGATACAAAAATATTTTTTTTGTTTGCGTATAACGTTATATAAACCCAGCTGTTGTGATACAAAAATCATTATTCACGGCTTACCATTTTATGGGAAACTAGTATTACGCAGACGGCATCATACCGAGTTCATACACCATGCCGGTTTGCTTAAGGAAGATTTGTTATAATACAAGTGACTGGGTTTGCACACAACATGCTACACATGGTTTAGAAATTACAATTCTTGTGTTCACACGATAAGCCCAAACCCCAAAGAAGTATGAAAAGAACCAATGAATTAAACAGATCTATATTCTTACCTGCTATAAAGTCAGAGTTTTCCATTCCTCCCCAGTTGATTCAATGACTTCCCGAGTGACTATAAGTTCTCCAAATACTTTCAAAGACTTTTTTTTTTGGTAAACAACAACAACAAGAAAAAATGCACACCTATGTTTCTAATCGGGTGCTCATTTTTTAAAGAAAGATTCTTAATATTTTAATTGCTGTTCTGCCTGTTTTTAGCCCTTTTTTTAAAAAAAAAATCCCTACCGTGGAGTGTTGTTTTTTTTGTTGTTGCTTTGTTTCAGCCTTGTTGATTAGCAAGTAATTATGCCTGGAAGCCTGTTTTGACAGCCAGAGTTGGTAGAAAAACGGGGGGGGGGGGGACCATTTAAAACAAAACAAATGTGCGCTCACCTACAATTGTCAAGGAACACGAGTGGTTAAAAGTTGGCACTGCTTCTTAAGACATTTTTTGGAAGTGAGGGCAACGCTTTTCATCCACCAGTGTTAGCTTCATGGCTGTTTCCCCCAAGAACTGCAATAATTTGGATGTTTACTGCTGTGACATGGTAATCTTGTAGTGGAAGCCCCCTCCTCTTCCTCCTTTCTCCCCCCCCCCATCTGCTGCCATTGTAACTAAACTGACAAATGGGGACACATTGCAGAACGCCCACCATTAGTGTAATTAGCAGCTTGTGCACTAGGAACTCTGCTACAGGGGGAGGGTATGTTGGAAGGAGCAGAGGGGAAAAAACCAGCAAATAACCAAATGAACACTTTAGGATTGAAAGGGGTGTACATCAGGCGGAAAGAAATGCTTTTCTGCATTCATCCCTTGGATTCCTTCCTGCTGATAGGAAACAGGATTGTTTTGTTGTTTTTTTTAAGGAAAAAGAAATTCTTTCCTCCTGTTTGTTTCAGAACTCTTCGTGTAACGATTTGGGGGGTGGGAATGGGGGAATCCTTTTAGGTATGCATGAAATATGCAATCCACCTATCCACTGTTGTGATTCAGAGATGGACAAATGCCTTCTTTCTTTCTTTCTCTTTCTTTCTTTCTTTCTTTCTTTCTTTCTTTCTTTCTTTCTTTCTTTCTTTCTTTCTTCCTTCCTTCCTTCCTTCCTTCCTTCCTTCCTTCCTTCCCTCCTTCCTTCCTTCCTTCCTCTCTCTCTCTCTCTTTCTTTCTTTCTTTCTTTCTTTCTTTCTTTCTTTCTTTCTTTCTTTCTTTCTTTCTTTCTTTCTTTCTTCCTTCCTTCCTTCCTTCTCTCTCTCTCTCTCTCTCTCTCTCTCTCTCTCTCTCTCTCTCTCTCTCTCTCTTTCTTTCTTTCTTTCTTTCTTTCTTTCAATCTCTGCATGAGTGCAGCTGGGATAGTTTACATTACTCCTCTCCAAGCCTGGTAGGACAAAAGTTTAACAATAATTTTAAGAGATTAAAAAAAAACACCCCGACATTTGTTGCTTTGTCTCACGATAGAGCCAATCCCTGGATAATAAACTAATCAAATATTTGGCTTTGTTTTGTTTTAGGATGTTTTCTCCCCCCAAAAAAACCCCTCCCTACTCTTCCTGTCCTCCTGTGCTTTAATGCTAGAGTCATAACTGTTAAATCAGACAATAAGAGATTCCAGAAAGAAAAATCATGGAAGAGGGGAACTCATGGTAAAGTCCTGTTTTTCTTTGTGCTGAAGAAAAAGGAAATTCTGTCAATATTCTCCTTGGGGCATATTTATCTTCATTGGACGGCAGATTCTATCTAAGTAATCTGCATTGTACTGCAGATCAAACCTCAAACAACGTTTTCCTTGGCTCAGTGTAAACAGGTGACAGTACAATCAATAATAAGGCAAATCTTTTGCTCTGGTTGTCTTTCAGTAGAACAGTGTTCTTTAAAAGATGCTACCACCAACCTCCTTCTGTGTATTTGGAAGGCACCCCTAAGAATCTCAGTTCCCCAAAAGCTTCTTGGACTGGAAGGCAATTAGACTTCGAAAATGGCGCTTTTAAACCTTGAATAACATTTAGAGCAAGAAAATGGTGATGGAATAATAGATACAATTTCAAATTGTACCAAACACATAAGCCAATCCATTTAATTGTGATGGTTTTATCCAGTTCCCAAACACTCAAAGCCTTCATTGCCTTGATAGTTCTGTTATTGTTCTTCTGGGTGAAAGTAAGAGTGAGCACATGCTACTTGCCTCTTTTAAAATTATTAAGTGATATTAGGATGCTGTCTGTTTCCTCTTTCTTTCTTTCTTTCTTTCTTTCTTTCTTTCTTTCTTTCTTTCTTTCTTTCTCTCTCTCTCTCTCTCTCTCTCTCTCTCTCTTTCTTTCCTTCTTTTGCATATTAAATTGCATACACTTACCATCTTTCTGTTATTTCTCTAACCTTGCTCATCCTTATTTTAATTTCTTTCATCCAACAGTTTACTAAATGACTTCAAACAGCTTTATTTTTCTTTTCTTCAAGGGAAAAAAAATATATAAGCTGGATCGACTCTTCTCTTCCTGTGCATCAATCTCTCTGCCTTCCTAATTTTACAACTGATTCTAGGAATACTCAATTATCTATCATTTTCATTTAACTCAAAGCAAGACACACACATTTGCAATTGTGGGTGGATAAGTGGCCCGAAACCCCACAGAATTCTGAACAGCACAAATAGTAGGAACGAACAATAATTTATTAGGCTACTGAATTAAATCGGTTTCAGAGGATGGATAAGGGAGAATTTGATCATTTGTGATGCAGCCTGCCCAAAAATGTTAATAGGAAATAATGGACATAAAATAGCAATATGCTAGCATTGTGTAGAAAGGCTGCGATGGACAAGGACAAGCTTGGAAAATATCACAGAACCTTTTCAGATAGCAAGAAGGGCAAAATATGTGGAAAAAATATGCATGCCTACAAATACAGGCTTGTGAAACCTGAATAAAGAACGGTGTGCATGATACTTGGGATTGAAGCTACGTTGTTCCGTAACAGCATTTGGATTGTGAATGCAAACGAACCAGCAGAACTAAGTGTTAACACTTTGGATAAAAATTAGCTTTGTTTGGCATGGATTGCTTTCAAGAGATGGGAAAATTTAAAACCAAACTAATGAGAGTTACCTGAAACAAACAAACAAACAATAATAATAAATAAATCATCATCATCATCCTTGGTTAGGACTTGAACTGTTAAGCTTTTACCAGACTGTGAATCAAATTGAGGATTAAAGAAATAATAATAATAATAATAATAATAATAATAATAATAATAATAGTAATAGTAATCAACTGTGGCAAGAGAGGATTCCATTCACAAAAAGGAAGATCCGATAGAATAAAATAGCAAACAAGGGATACATTTGCTTGAACAGAAAGCAATAAAGGGAGAAAGAAGACATTTATTGCGATACAAATACTTTGTCATCAAGTCAACTAGGCTACATGCCATAATTTATCTAAAAGAATGGCTTGCTTAATTCCCTTCTTAATTTCTTGCCAGCCATTCTGCTTCTGAATTTTTTTGAAGTATTGCACACACTACGAAGAATGAGACTATTGATACAGATGGACTACTTATGGATTAGCCGAGATTGAAGGAGGGGAGGGGTCATATTCCTGAATTCTCCCAACATAAACACCATCCTTCTGGCAGGAAACCAGCCTAAGAGGAGTGGGAGAGAAAACTAGCTCTATCTTTCATGTACATCGTAGAGGGTTTAGAGCAAAAGAAATCCTCACTTTCTCTTGAATTTCTCATATGCCTTACAAATATTATTATTCGTTACATTTCCAGTGATGTTTTAGAGAACAGCTCAGATGTCATCAGTGCACCAGAAAATGGATGCAATAAATATTTTTTCAGGAAACTGGCCCTTATGATCATCTTGCCAAGAAAGACAGAGGGAAATAAAAATCACAGGCAGAATTCATTGAACATGCAAAATACAATTTCTGTGTTCATATAATATGCTTTGTCTGAGGAAGCACACAAACTTTGGCACAACGTGATGGCCTGGGTTCGTATAGTTTGCCAAAATGATAACTGGGTTCCCAAACCACATTGAATCAAACTACTCTGTTCAGTTTTAATTAGTTTAACACGTTATGTGGACCCACTCATAAAGCTACAAGGTGACATTTAAGTCCAAGGCAGTTACATGCCTGATTAGCAGCTGAGTGTTTATTACAAAGGATGATATCTAATAGGTTACATCATTGCTTACTTCACTGGATCATAATTCTTGAAGTTTACATTATGAAAGGAGGGCATATTTCTCAGTGTAGGATGGTTTAGCTCAGCAGGTGGCATAAAACACAGTCTGAATGTTGATGTTAGATTAAGCCTGCTAAAACAAAGGAGGCCTGTTTGGCACCTGAATGGATAAACATCCAGAGGAACATTTTTAACCCCTCATCCACAAGTTAGAAAGAGGGAGACAGATGTAATGAATATCTAAAACTCATAAAACATGGGTTTTTTACTCTTTGCACTTTGACCCAAGTTAAAAACAGTGACTATTTAAAAGGGATTTGATACACAAAGGATATTGTACTGATACAAAAAATAACATTAGTGAATACCGTACGGTCCTGTATTCTTTATGAAACATCTAGTTATTTGAGCCTACTTTTTGAAAAACTGAGGAAAAAATAGCAAAGAACCTACCTGTAGCTGAACTTAGTTGTCATCTTCCTCTGATGAAATCAGTGCCCTGTGAATCTAAGAAACGAGGCTTTCCCAGCCACATCTTCTTTTCCAAAATATTTATTCCAGAGTAGTTCTGTTAGTCTTTAAGCAAATATAGCATCAGTCTTTATTACACATACTCACCAAAGTGGCTGTTGGTATTCTGTGTTGACAGCATCACTTATTCCTCTGCCAACATGTTTTTAACACTCACCAATAAATACCATGTCTGTTGAAAGCCCCAAAGACTAACCACATCAAACATGACATTGCAAAGGCTTTTGTGTGCCAAAGGTTTTTGTCTCCTTGGTGCCAAATACCAAGCATTGCCAAGAATATATCAACTTGGTAAGACATTCTTTCCAATCCTTTATCTGTACTGTGAGCCAGTCTGCGCGAAACCTGCACTGCACATTGTATGGTACAAGTACAATACTACAGACTTTGCAAGGGAGCATATAGTTCCCTAAGTTTTGCTTGAATGGATACCTAACTGATATTTCGTCTTAGACTATTTTTCTAAAGACATTACTCTTATTGATTGCAAGGCAACCAGTATAAAGATTTCAGAAAGGAGCTGTCCAACATTATGGTGCTGAATAATACCAGTCGTCTCTGGAAGTCACATATTGTCTTAAGAGTTGTCCCCAGAGAAAGTACTGATATTTCACCCCAATACATCACCTACCCTAGACAGCTAACTTCCAGACAATTGCAAAATGATTCATTTAGAAAAATTAACCACCTTTTTTTGCTGTGGAGTTTTCACCAATTACATTTTCCCCAATGATCATGCAATCTCTCCTGTCACAAAAGCATATCATTCATTTTAAAATGCATCAGCGCAAACACTTATGACAAAAAGCATACCATACACTCTTTTTAAATCATTTGCCAATGACATTTCAAAGAACATACCTTTCACCTAATAAAAAGTAAAATTAGTTAACCCAGTTTTCTTTCCCTTATAAGATAGTCTGGGGGAAAAGACAGTGAATAAATTTAATTTATTAAATATTGGGGTGGGTGGGTCATTCAGGTGGTACCAAAATGAAGCATTTTAAAGATCGGCACACCAATACTTGATGTATATTTATCTTGGAAATATTCACTTATCTAGGCATTTTGCTTTATAAATAGGAAAGTGCCCTGATGTTTGTATATTTAATGATACTTCACTCATTATTTCCTGAAGGTTTTGTGGTTCTGCTGTTTTGTGAGCCACTGTTTTCTGTGTGAACAGAGAAACTATTGCTTTTTGGTAGGCATTAAGGAATGAAAAGAGAAACTGATGTCTCTAATTTCTATTGAATGTAGAATCAGAAGCCTGGACCGAGATTCTCCTCAGCACAAACCATTTGACAAACAGCAATCAGATAATTGAGAATGACAGTGACATCCAGCACAACCTCTTTGTTAGCTCCTAGGGTGTGATTGTTCTCCAATTCAATTTGCACCACAGAGAATTCAAAAGAAGCAGTTTCTCCCATCTTGTATAAAAAAAAGAAAGGAAAGAAGGAAGGAAGGAATTGTGACAAGCTCAAGGAAATGAAGGGAAAAAAAGACTCTAAGATTAGATTAAAGAACGACACTAATCAATTTTGATGAAATCAATTATTGGGATTTAGTAAGTTCCGCAAAGGAGCAATTAGTTGCCTTTTGCAAGAGATTATCTTGTAGCATCATCAACAGCTTTGATGTCAGAAAATGGAAGGGGGACAAAGTGAAGGAAAGGGCTTTGAAAGGATGAAACCCAACCGCAGAGAAGAAAACTCAGTTTTGCTACCATCAACTGTACGGGAGGTGTTTTATTATCAAAAGGCAGGATAGTTGGACAAATGTTTAAAGTTTCAGAAGATTATTTGATTATTATTTTAACATTCCAGTTTTTCTCTAGGAGCTACTTCCCTTCATCCCTTCATCCCACAAAAACAACACTGGGCAACAGAACTGGGCTGAGAGTGACAATAGCTGAAGGTGGAGTTGCAACTGAATCTTCCCAAATATACACTTAAAACACAATGACCCTTGAAGAAATATCAAGAAGAAAGAATAGTTAACAATACAGCAATAATGTGGAGAAAGGAGAACCGTTACATATAAGATTTACAAAGAGCGTATGAAAAGGTACCTCTAATGATTGGATTCCACAGAGATGGACGTGAAGGAGAAACTCATATTCCATAATTGGTTACAATCACACCCTGCCTTTCCATCCTTCCATCAGGATGAGAAAGTCAGTCAAGCCTAACAAGAGAAAACACACTCTCGTAGAGCAAACGGCAGCAGAAAGTCAACAACATTGACGAGAGCACACCATGGTGACAATCTAATAAGTCCGAGAGCAATCTGACGCCACCGACCCTGAAAGCATCTGCTCAAAAGCTTTCTTGCATCTTCAACTTTTTCAGGACCGGGTTAGGAGGTGGAGGTTTAACACTGTCTTGTTTCTTAAAGGGGAAGTGCATGGGGAAGAGGAAAAGGCAAGCGTTTGCCTTCAGCAAAGTTTGGAACTCCTTCTTGGCGGCTGAAAAGGGGAGTGGTAGACAAAACCTTTCCAATCTGTTTGTCCTTGACTTTTAGATTGGGAGGAATGTTCAAAAGCGAGGAAAGCCCTGTGAGACTAGACTGGATCGGAACCTTGCTTCTGACAGCAGCCAGCCAGATGCCTTTCTGAGTACTCATTAAAGGCAGACCAACAACTTTCCCACCCGTTGATTTTGCGTCAAGCCCTGGACACTTCAAAAGAGGATGGCAGTGGTACAAACAGATCCTGTTGACTGATAATGACTCACCTCTAACAACTAACCCCTTTCAGAGGCTTCAAGACAGCAGCTCCCAATCAAGCCACTCTGTATTCAGACTTGCTGACTAGCCTACGGGAGTTGGTGTCTGCCCCATACGGAGGGCGAGAAATAGACTATTCCTCTGCTCCTTTTGATGGCCACACACATCAACTCAAGAAATACAACACACATTTTTTTTTGACATGGATCAACTGACTGGAATAAATTTCCAGAGGTATACATGGGGTGTGCAATTGCCCTTAAGTGAAACTTAACCCACCAACCCTATGAGGCTGTGCCCTGAGTGATGGATTGGGGCTTGACAAGAAATTGTTTCCTAACCCATCTTCGCATCAGGGAGGTGGGTTCTCTCTCTCTTTTTCCCTTCCCCCCCCCCTGCTCCTGTCTCTCCCCCATGAAATGCCTATAATCCCAAGGGGAAGGAAAGCGAGAGAAGAAAAAGGAAAAAAAACTTACCTCCAGGTTCATCTCAAAGCATTGCGATGGGATGAATGAGTTGCACCATTCATTCCCAAAGTCTCCTCCGGGATGACTTTTCTTTCCAGTGTGGAGATTTTTTTATTTTTTTGGTCCGCCTTCAGGATGCTTCTTGGGCTGTTTGTCCTCAAGCACGCTGGGCGTGTGTAAAAAAACACAAGCGCTTTGTTCCCTGACAGACAGGTTCAACACGTGCATGAACCAAGCTGTCAGAATCAAGCTTGGTTAGAAATGGGAAAGGGGGAGAAACCTGTGAATGTAAAGATACAGGAGTGGGGAGGGGGAATCATCTTTTCCCACAGACACACAGAGACCACACAGCTAGATTTCCCCCTGCATCCAGCTGGAGCCTGTCTCTTTAAAGCCTCGTTCAACCCACAGGTGGCCTCCATCACCAAGGCGGACATACATGACGTCATGTTGAAGAGGGCGGAGTGGCTGCATGTCTCTCTCTGTGTGTGTGTGTGTGTAAGGGAGAGAAATCCACTTCAGAACAAAAGCCCCCTCCCAAAGGTGCAACCATGACAACTCGGTTGTCAATGCCTGCACTCAGCCATTTTGAAACTGCTCAGCAAAGCTCTTTTGGGTTCTCCTAGAGAAAGGAGGGCCTGGGTTGAATGAAATACATATTAATGTGTAGCAAATTAATATTTTTCCATGGATCTCTTCTGCCACCCCCCTCCTCCCCCAAATAGGAAAATTGCAAAAGTGCAAGATCACTCTAAAGTTACAAGTTGGGTTTGAATATTGTTCTAAGCAACAGCTTTCTTTAGTGAGATGTATTGAATGAACCACAAATGGCTGGGTTTGCCCAAAATTCTAAACTATGAATTATGTTTTTGGAACCAAAATGGGTTGATTCTGGCAGAATGGCCAAAATCAAACTACGCTATCTTTTTGTGTGAAACAGGCCACATAAAGACTATCTAAAGTGTAGAATAGAATAGAATAGAATAGAATAGAATAGAATAGAATAGAATAGAATAGAATAGAATAGAATAGAATAGAATAGAATAGAATAGAATAGAATAGAATAGAATAGAATAGAATTACGGAGTAGAATAGAATAGAATTATGGAATAGAATAGAATAGAATAGAATAGAATAGAATAGAATAGAATAGAATAGAATAGAATAGAATAGAATAGAATAGAATTACGGAATAGAATAGAATAGAACAGAACAGAACAGAACAGAACAGAACAGAACAGAATAGAATAGAATAGAATAGAATAGAATAGAATAGAATAGAATAGAATAGAATAGAACCATGGAAATCTTCCAGTCCAGCCCCCTGCTCAAGCAGGAGAACCTATACCATTTCAGACAAGTGATTCTCTAGTCTCTTCTTAAAAATCTCCAGTGATGGAGTTCCCACAATTTCTGGAAGCAAGCTATCCCACTAGTTAATTGTCTTCACTGTTAGGAACTTTCTCCTTAATTCCAGGTTGTTTCTCTCTTTGGTCAGTTTCCAACCATTATTTCTCATCCTGCCCTCTGGTGCTTTGGAGAATAGTTTGATGCCCTCTTCTGTATATGCAATCTTCATCTCACAGAAGAAGTTAGCTATGTTCTAAAGGACAATATATGAGGCTAAAGAATCTAACTCACTTTGGACTAGCTCATGTACACAGTTAGTTTTTCTGCAGACTTATGTTCACTGAAGTTCATGTATGTTGCCATTAAATATTGATCAATTTACACACTGATCAAGTAGAAGCCATTATTTCCATTTCTTTATGAGATTTACTGCTGGAATAATTCACCTGAAATTTATGTAGGAGATGACCAGGCTAAGACCAAGGGAGGGGTCAAATGCCTCACCAGTCATGAGTCCCTGCAAGAGATCTAAATCCAGCCCACCTTGAATGCCTTCATAACTCTCACTAATTTATCTTGACTGTTATTAGTTCAAATTCTTGTAGAGATCGTAAGTTTACAATATTTGAACTGCCTGAATCTCCTGATTTCTCCAGCGCTTAACATTTTTCACATTTAGACATCATGCAGGAGCATGCACAGGGGGATTTAAAAATGTCAAGATAGCAGACCTCCAAGGTCCCTTCCATCATCATCATCATCATCATCATCATCTCCAACCTAGAACTAAGGAGAAATTTCCTGACAGAACAATTCATCAGTGGAACGACTTGCCTCCAGAAATTGTGGGCACTCCAATGCTGGAGGTTTTTAAAAAGAGATTGGTCAACTATTTGTCTGAAATGGTGTAGGGTCTCCTGCTTGAGTAGGGGGATGGATTAGAAGACTCCAAGGTCCCTTCCAACTCTTTGTTATTTTGTTAAGAGAAGCCTTGAAAATCGTGTTCCATTTTGAGCCATGCTGGTGAGGCAGCCTTCAAGTCGTGTAGATCTTTATAGGTCAAATCACACACTGTTAGACTACAGTGGTAAATGCCAAGGAATAGGTGCAAATTGCTCTCCTAGGATGCACTGATTACCAAGGATATGCACTGTATGCATTATCTTCAGCAGTTGACTTGCTCTCAGTGTGCAGTCCCATGATGAATCAGTTAGAAACTGATGTTGTCTCAGACCTTCAGTCAACTGCATTGTTCCATCCTTTGGTATTTGGACTTGGGAAATCTTTTGTCCCTGAACTCACATAAGTACGTTAAAAAAAATCTACTTGTATCTCAACATGGGGCAGATGGACCTTTCATAATTACAAGCCTGAATTACTTAGAATAGAACTTTAAGGCTCTGGGTCTGTATACAACCAAATTGCCAGTTAGTTGGAGATCACTCATAAAAAAATGCATTCATGATTTGGCTGTCTGTAGGTGTGCAGTACTAGAAGAAAGCTTTATTGGCATCATGGTGATGTTTAAAACTATACTGCACAAAGTACACACAAAATTGAGTTATAATAAAGAAATTGTTTCATTAACCAACAACCATAACTATGAAGACGTAATCAATTAACGGTAGAACTCCAATTTTACATGCAGAAAGTCCATATTTTGTTTTAGTTCCAGGAATCTCTAGAAGGTCTATAAAAATTCCAGCCTGAAATTCGTAACAGCCTTGGTCAATCATTGTGGGCAATACTTGATTGAAAGGATCATACAGTGGAAGAAATCTTCCTAGAATTCACAAGATCTAAAAGGACGAATCACTCCATTCAATAATTGAATAATAAAAACCACAGCTTGATTAACAGATCAGTAAACCTTTTTATTAGAACAATGCATTATGCAAGGCTACACATTAAGAGCCATTTATATGTCTGGATTGGATACTTACATATTGACAGGCTTTTAAGTTTTCTCTAAGTCTTAAATTGTTTTCCCATTATTTATTGAACAAGTCAGAATTGCTTGTTGTTCACACATAACGTAAGCCATAAATTATGGTTTACAAACCAGAGGCCCAAATCAAATAAATTGCATCATATGTGAACCAAACCTAACCCTCATTTCAAATTTTAGGGAGGTTTATTTTTTTTTGCAATCTGTCTTAGTTTCCACCAGTCAACAACCAAAGCATTGTGTCCTTCCTCTATTTCATCTCCCCACCCCCACCTGCTTATTTTCCTCTGTGGATAAATGCCAATTTAGGATTAATTTAACTGAATGATGATCAGAAAAGTACTTTTAAAGGGCCCATTTTGTTATGAGGATCAGTCTCTCTCTCTCTCTCTCTCTCTCTCTCTCTCTCTCTCTCTCTCTCTCTCTCTCTCTCTCTCTCTCTCTCTCTCTCTCTCTCTCTCTTTGTGTGTGTATGTGTGTTTGTGTGTGTATGTGTGTGTCTGTGTGTGTGTGTGTAGAATGTCAGGGGTTTCAGTACCTTGGAAAGTTCCAAAATAGCTTTCCTCTGGTGAGAGGGAATTGTTTTTCCTCTTGAATTAAGATTTGCTCCTTTCCTGGAGAGTGTTAATGGTAGCTTTTTGAGGAGTTGGAGCCTGGCACTCAATTTGATCAATTCTGATCAAAGACTCTTTGTTGGATGCTGTCTGCAATTGTTGAATAGGAACCGAACATTGGAGGCTCCTATTGTATACAGGACCAGGGTATCATTTCTTTTTACTTTGGTTTTCTCACTTTGCTCTTTTTACACTCCACTGCTCCACTCCCACATTACCAAGTAATGCAACTAGGTAGCTTTCCTTCCTTCCTTCCTTCCTTCCTTCCTTCCTTCCTTCCTTCCTTCCTTCCTTCCTTCCTTCCATGGGTCCTCTGACCTGCAGTCTGACTCTAGCATTACCATAAGTCCTGAGTCCTTTGGGAGAAGGGCGGTATATAAATCAAATAAATATAAATAAATATAAATAATGCACGGAGAAGGAGAAGAAGGAGAAGGAAGGAAGGAAGGAAGGAAGGAAGGAAGGAAGTTGTGTGAGAGAAGAATCTTAAATTATTCAGTAGATTGTTGCATGCTCCTTCTGGCTGTTAGGATTTGCATCCCCTGCTAGAAATGTAATTCACAAACTAAGCCTCATTTTAAGACATTGATTTGTGAGGTGCAGGCAACTCACTTATTCCCCCCCCCAAGAAAAATGCTGCTTCCCAAAATGATGTTATCTCAACTACTTGATGATTTTTCCACAGATAACATCCTACAGAAATCTCAGCAAAAGTTCTATTTTTCTATGCTATCGCGTGGGTAGTCACAAGCTGTGGTTTTTCCGAAGTCACTCTTGGCCAGTGTCTTTCACTGTCTATGCAATAAACTGTGGGAAGAAGACAAAGCATCCAGAATCTAGAACTGAAAATAATATTTTTTTAAAAAAAACAACAACAAATGTTGTGTACACATTTTCTCTGCAAACCGGTCCAACCTTTATAGTTCTATCCAGCCAAGCATCCTCAGAAATGTAATTCATGGAATATGCTAAGAATTTACATTCTTTTCGATTCCCCGAAGAGAGGAAATTACTATGAAACAAGTTTGAGTTGGTAATGTAATATGTACTCCCATGTAACACCTCTACTCCGCGAGCTGCATTGGCTTCCGGTTGCCCTCCGGGTGAGATTCAAGGTGCTGGTGATGACCTATAAAGCCCTAAATGGCTTGGGTCCGGGTTATTTACGGGAACACTTGCTGCCGGCGTCAACTTCCCTTCGTCCTGTGCGCTCCCACAGGGAGGGTCTTCTCAGGGTGCCGCTGGTAAAAGATTGCCGGCGGATAACACCCAGGGGAAGGGGCTTCTCTGTGGGTGCGCCTGCCCTCTGGAACCAGCTGCCCATGGAGCTCAGGACTGCCCCTGACCTGCGTTCATTCCGCCGGGACCTGAAGACTTGGCTCTTTGAGCTCTCCGGCCCAGGCTGAGAATTTTTAACTGGGGTTTTTATTTTCAGGGATAATTTAATCTTTTTTAATTGTTTTTTAACTTTTGTATTTTGTACTGCTTTATTTTAAATACCCTGTAAACCGCCCTGAGTCCTTCGGGAAAGGGCGGTATACAAATCTAATAAATTAAATTAATGTAAGGAGACAATTTCTGAACAGGGCTGGTGGAGACTGTTTTTTTTCAGTTCTCTTTGCTGATGGAGAAAAAGCTGAGCCCAATGACACGAGTCTCTCTGGATGGATAGTAATTACTGCTATTACAAGTGGTCAGAATGGTCTTTGGCATACATTTAAACTTGAATCAAACAGTCATCTCTGTGCTTTTGGCATTTCAATCATATTTGGCTTGAGTTTAACCGATTCTAATGATACGGTATTAATAGCTAGATGATGGACTTAAAAAAAATGTTGACTTGAGTCAATCAGGCACGTCATTTCTCACATCTGTTGGAGAACTTACTCATCCCCTTGTCTGCCAGTCAGAAATTATAAGCCAAGATTGTCTTCCTAGGATTTGTTGAATAAACCATAATTGGGTGGATGCGTGGAATTTCATAAAACAAACCAAAAAATGGCTGAGCAAAAATAGTGTGCTAAACCCTCGAGAATTCTACTCAGCTTTGGATTCATATGGTGCATGAATTCAGCCATTATGATTTGTCAACTGTGATTAACAGATTATTTTGGGAACCAAGCCAATTGTAGTCCGCTCCATAAACCATGACTGAATAAATAATGGCTAATTGTGATTTCAAATTCCCAAAGAGGTAACTAACTAAGACATACAGTAGGCTGCCGCTGGATTAAATCAAAGTTTCATCAAAATCATCTCTTGCTATTTTTCATCAGCTACCCTGATGCTTTCTATGTTCTAATGGCATAATTCTAGCTTAGTTTCCATATTGCCACCATTTCTCTTCGTTCATTTATTAAGCCATTAGTTCTTTGATTATTATTTCTGATGACATCCACAAAGTCTAGGAAATTAATTCCCCACCTCTGTATTATGCCTAGCACAATATTTTTAAGGAGAGTTGTTTCTTGTCTATCATCTGTGATTTCTCAGAATGTTTTCCTCTGTCTGAACTCATACAAAATTCAATCCATCATCAATCAAAGATATTGCTTTACTGGGTGCAAAGGTTGGATTCCTTCTATTATGATGTGTGTGTGTGTGTGTGTGTATGTGAGAGAGAGAGAGAGAGAGAGAAAGAGAGAGAGAGAGAGAGAGAGAGAGAAAGAGAGAGAGAGAGAGAGAGAGAGAGAGAGAGAGAGAGAGAGAGAACAATGTACCTATTTTGCACCTAGTATGTTGTATTGCTTCATTTGGCTGTTATTCATTTTGGAATCTTATATCACTTAGCCTTTCTCTTCCATCCCAATTTTATTCTGCCATATCTCTTTTCATCCAACATTTTGTTATAGCTGATGGCTAAAGCAAATGGAATTTGATTTAGTAATAACAGCACTGCACAATAGACAGTATCCTCTCCTGTTTATTTGTACAAACACACACACACACACACACACACACACAAAGTGCACATTCACAGGATGAGCTGGAAACTGGAAATCAGGTCTTATTGGGGAAGAGGAAATTAGCTGTGTTTTTCCTTGTGAAGAGAAGATTGGCAGTCAATACGATAGATGAGTCCAGTTGCTCAGCCCTTTTTCATAGATGCTTTATTTTGAAAAAAAAACCTGGACTTTTTAAGGTCTTAATTGGTCCTTTTCAGTTCCATCAATATCCAAAGAAACCCACAGAGAGAGAGAGGAGAGGAGAGGAGAGGAAGTTGAAGTTAGTTTGATCCTGGTTTCTAAATCACAATTTATGGCCTAGTGGATTGTGGGAACTTAACTGTGTTTTAGTCAACAAACTTAGTTTTCCGCAGTATGAAAATCCAGTCACATGCGTATCTTCTAGGAACCAAATCAACATTAAGTCAACACCCCCCCCCCCAATTCACACTTCAATGAAGAATGTTTTGGGAGACAAATTTGTAATACATGACTCGAAAGCTCACCTTACAAGAACAAATTCTTGCTTCTGAAAAAGAACATCTATGCTTTAGCGATATGACTCCTATTGTTTCCCCGTCAAAGATAGATAAACATGTGTGGGTGGGGTACAAGTAGCTGCAGCACTGAGAATGTAAAAAGGGTTGGTCAAGCATCCTAATTCTCACAGCGGCTCTGACTTGTGCCCATCACCTTGTTACCCTTATACTTTTGTCATATTCCATATATGGCAGCTGCAGCAAAGATAGAAAACTATAGAAATATGCATTGTAGAAGAGTAGACTGTGGATGACTCTTCTTCTTCTTCTTCTTCTTCTTCTTCTTCTTCTTCTTCTTCTTCTTCTTCTTCTTCTTCTTCTTCTTCTTCTTCTTTTCTCCTCCTCCTCCTCCTCCTCCTCCTCCTCCTCCTCCTCCTCCTCCTCCTCCTTCCTCTCCTCCTCCTCCTCCTCCTCCTTCCACAACAAACAAGCCTATATGATTCCCCTCATAAGACTGAAAGGTTCGTTCACAGAAGGCTCCAAGGACCTCCCTCATCTAGGCCTAGAGTCTTCCTCTGATATATATACATGTTTATTTATTGCTTAGTTGTTTATGATTTATTAGCCACCCAAATCCCAAAAGTGCAGGGACCTTAGATCTAGAAGATATTTATACCTGCCTTTTCTTCAAGAGATCTAGGTAACTTCTATGGGGGCTTTCCTGACATCTTAAGAATAAGGGTGGACCGCAAGGGAGTGATCAACAACAAGGTCATCCCAGTGGGTTTCCATATGGAAGTTGGACTTGGTCCTGAGACTAATACTTTAATTTCTACACTATGTTGGCTTTCCATTCTTCTCATCTACTGTCATCCACTGTCATAGTCCTTCTTACTTCACCTCACTACTTCTTTAGGCCTTCTGTTTTGTGTCGTCACATGGAAGATTTCTTTTGATTTGGGCAATTTCTTATCCCCTGGAAGTACAGAGAAAAGCCCACCATTTCTGGTCCCGAGTGAAGGTCATTTTAGACCAGGGGTCTTCAAACTTGGCCCTTTTATGACTTGTGGACTTCAACTCCCAGAATTCCTCAGCCAGGCACACATGCCTGGCTGAGGAATTCTGGGAGTTGAAGTCCACAAGTCATAAAAGGGCCAAGTTTGAAGACCCCTGTTTTAGACTGTTCCTCAACCCAACTGTCGTCAGAGAGATATGCCACCTTCTCCATTTGCCTCACCCTTCCCTGCCAGTTTCTCTTAGGCATCAGGAGAAGAAGTGGCTATTGAGCTTCATTTAATGGCGCCTCATTGAATCCGAAGCCAAGTCAGAGAAGCAGACGTGGTGCCCCTTCCTCACCAGGCAGGAAAGTTCAAAGGTGGGGCTAACAGATGTCCTCTATCAGCTCAGGAGCACCTGAGGCAGGCACGATGCTGTTTGCTTAACAGCGTCATCAGTAACTGATTATTGGCACAAGCCAGGAACATCTGTTCCATTTACAGAAATGGCTGCGCAAAGTCCCTTTCTCTCACCTGACATCTTCCCTGGATTTTATTGAATCTTTGGGCCATGCAATTACCTTTAATTTCATTGCTGGCCTTGTGTGAAGGAAAGCGCTTCCCCCGGAGCCTCAGCAAGACACAGAGGTTGATGGCCCCTTCCCTCCATCTCCATCGTTGCCCTTTTATTGGCTGCATAATGCCAACAAATGTATCTGTAACGGCTGGATGCCATTCGTCTCCTGGCTGGATTGGTCCGCCTTGGGGCACCTGGGTGACTAATCCAGAAGGAACCCGGAGATCTTCTCTGCTTCGCAATTGTCACTGTCTCGTTTGTCACGGATAGAGAAGCACCGTCATGGCCGACACAAACAACAAATTAGAGAGGTCGTGATCAGACTGGCCTACTCTCTCTTTCCGACTGGTTGACTGGGTTTTTTTATTTTTATTTTGGGAGGGCTGTCTCTCTTGCAGGCTACAAATTCTACCCCGAACCGAATGTTGCAATGAAATCACCTGTGCTGTTTTTTCTACTCCATTCTCAAGGTATCTGAGAATTTCTTCCAAGCTTCCATTGCTGATGTTTGTAAGCCTCCTTTAGTGGTGAAGGGCGCGGCCACGGTTACTTTAAGTCACCATGAAACCCATATTAAAAAATAATGTGAGAACACCCCTCTTGATACTTGCCTCTGGAAGGGATATAGAATCCACTGGAGAAAGGATTGTACAGTGAAAGGTGAGTTAATCACACACACAGACACACACAGACACACACCCCTTTGCCACCTTATAGTCTGAAAAGTGCAAAGTTCCACATGTTATCCCTTAAAACTTCTCTCTTGCACACGCTCTTTCAAATGAAATAATGGAGAAATTTCGTTTGAATTGAAATGTTGCACACACTGTCTCTTTCAACAGATGAAAGAGAATGAAAACAGATTAAATTCCTTTCAGTGAAATTGTAGACTTATCAGCCAAAGTCACGTGGAAAATGGAAATGAGATCTGGGGAAATAAATCTGAGAAGCCTATTGGTGCAGGAGGTTAGGTGCTGGACTAGAAACGGGGAAATCTAGCTCTCTCTCAGGCACAGAAGCTGGTTGGGCGACCTTGAGCTCGCCAGGCTCTGTCCTCCTCCTCCTCCTCCTCCTCCTCCTCCTCCTCCTCCTCCTCCTCCTCCTCCTCCTCCTCCTCCTCCTCCTCTGTCTCTCCTCTTCCTCTCCTCCTCCTCCTCCTCCTCCTCCTCCTCCTCCTCCTCCTCTGTCTCTCCTCTTCCTCTCCTCCTCCTCCTCCTCCTCCTCCTCCTCTGTCTCTCCTCCTCCTCCTCCTCCTCCTCCTCCTCTTGTCTCTCCTCTTCCTCTCCTCCTCCTCCTCCTCCTCCTCCTCCTCTGTCTCTCCTCCTCCTCCTCCGCCTCCTCCTCCTCTGTCTCTCCTCTTCCTCTCCTCCTCCTCCTCCTCCTCTGTCTCTCCTCTTCCTCTCCTCCTCCTCCTCCTCCTCCTCTGTCTCTCCTCTTCCTCTCCTCCTCCTCCTCCTCCTCCTCCTCCTCCTCCTCTGTCTCTCCTCTTCCTCTCCTCCTCTGTCTCTCCTCTTCCTCTCCTCCTCCTCCTCCTCCTCCTCCTCCTCCTCTGTCTCTCCTCTTCCTCTCCTCCTCCTCCTCTGTCTCTCCTCTTCCTCTCCTCCTCCTCCTCCTCCTCCTCCTCTGTCTCTCCTCTTCCTCTCCTCCTCCTCCTCCTCCTCCTCTCTGTCTCTCTCCCTCTCTCTCTCTCTCTCTCTCTCTCTCTCTCTCTCTCACACACACACACACACACACACACACACACACACACACTCACACATATCAGAAAATCTGCTTCTTCCAGGATTATCTGAAGCTGCTGCTGCATGATATAAATCAAATAAATAAAAACTAATGTGGTTTTTCATTTTGGTCTCCAACTGGTATTTCTTTGCTGTTTTAGAAACTTAACTTTGTGGCTGCCTCCTGTTAAAATCTTCAGTGTTTAGAATACAACAGATGATTTGAGTGGTTTGTGTATGCATGTGCACGCATGCGTGCTGGGAGTTGTATTCATCTATGTTTGCGTTCGTCCACCCACTCTCTGAAAATTGTAAGGAGTTTGCTTATTTTTTTCCCCCTTCCCCAATATTGGATGGATTGCTTGTTTTTAGTAAACAGAAAACAAACCAGAATCAGCTAATGAGTGAGCAGGAAGGGAAAATAACATATTCTCGATGTGCTTATATTTATTTGTTTGCTTATTCTGCTAATTATGGCAAGTATTTAAGGAATTGGTGAACAAAATTAATTTGTCTTTGTTTGTTTTAAATGTCCCACTTCCTTCTTTTCTCATTTAAATAACACAAATTAGATATATTAAGCCCATCAGTGATATGTATGTTGTTTCTTCTTCTTTTTCCCCCAGAAAGAAATTCAGCACACATTCAGTTGTTTTTCACTAAATTAGGAGGTGCTTTGAGACTAACCACTGAGTCCAGATATAGTGTCTGAGGGCTGAGGTCTCCGATGCTTCTGCGTATGAAAATCACAAAACGAGGCCAAAGGACAACCCTCACATCTGCAGAATTAAAGATACGGATAACCATCTGAAGAAATTGAACGGATCTGTTCCAAAGTCAATGCATATTAACCATATTGGGGGATGAACAATAGGAGCTGCAATCCAGTATAACTGAAAGGCACTAGGCACCATGCTGAAAAGCAAAAGACCATGAGTTCGAGTCCTGCCTGGGGCGTGAAAGCCAGCTGGGTGACTTTGGGCCAGTCCGTCTCTTCCACAGTGGGGAAAATAGGAGCAGGAAGTGTGCTGGATATGTTTGCCACCTTGAGTTATTTGCACAAATAATAAAGGCGGGGTGCAAATAAATGAAAATGAATTTTGTTTCCTACAGTAGCCAACTAGATGCCTTCAGAAAACTCCCTTCCCCCACCCCCCCTCCCCCCAAATGGTGACAGGAAAATGAAAGCTCATCCCTGCTGTTTCCCCTGCTTAGCAACTGATTTTCCGAAGCCTGCTTCTTATGGATATGATTCCATTAATACTGATAGGCAGAACCTCGGATAGAATGGCTACTTTTTCTTTGAAAACTAGGGAACAGCCGCTACGTGATGTGTTTTTCTTGCTAAATGGAGCAGACTGTCCAGTTCTACTCTACTAGTCAATTAAAAGGGGGGTGGGTGGCAGGATCAAATCCTAGTATTGTTCAGCAGCCATCTCCCTCCCCGTCTTCCTTCCATCCATCTCCACGTCTCTTACATGTCCTCTACTTCTGAAGTAGCCTCAAGTACCTGTGTATCTTGCACTGGGAATGCATAACAAGGCACTCAGCTGAGGGGAGAAGAGAAACCGGCCAGTAGCCAACAAATGGATCTGAAGAGACTTCTAATATTTACCTTTTGAAAGGAGGGAAGTGGGGTTTGGAGACGAGGACCTGAAGTGAAAGATAGATAGCCTTTTTGCTCCAGCACTCTTGACTCTTGTTTCTTTTTCTCTCGATCCCTCTATTACTGCCATCCCTTCCAAACATAAGGCAAAAGGGGGAGAAGACGGGTAGGGGGAGAGCTAAAAGCTCTGGTGTATAATACTTGGAGGAGGCATAGCCTGGAAAGTCCAGAGCTGTAGGTTAGACTTGAAAAACAAATTACTAAGAAAACTCCATGGAGGTTGCAGGGTCCAATCTGGATCGGTCACTTGGGGCCAGTAGCTTTTGGACTGGTGCTGGATCCCATCCTCAGGGAACTTCTCTCTAGCAGACTGACCAACCTAGATTGGATCCTACATCATTATTCTGGGACACGTATATATGCCTTCATTCACTCCATGGATGTGTCCAAGCACTCACCAGGAACAAAGCTTGACTCAAAGATCATGTTACTTTTATCCTAGTTTCACATACATCTCAAATGAACAAACAAATTTTGGCATTGTCCTCTAAATTATGCTTCTCCAAGTCAACCTCTATTCCACAAGAGAGATACAGGTCCAAAGCTGGAACTGTGGAGAGCTGATTTCTTGTAGGGATAGGGAAAAGATCTCTAGACAAAGGATCTAGAATTGAAAAGGTCTCGCCTTCAAGAAATTATAAGGAAAGATGGCGCAATTTATTCCTTGAATGTGCCATTGGTGAACAACGTGACACCATGGAAAGTATTATGTGGATCCCATCATCTGAATGTCATCTTCAGAAGATTGCTCCTTTATTGGGCCCTAGAATGGAAGCAAATGGAGAGAGGGCCCATCGAAAACTATTCTGGTGGAACAAGGAAATGGCAAAGTTCATGATGGATAGTGGTGGGAAGTATCTTATCTGTACATTACTGAAGGGTGGGAAAACATCTACTGAAGCCATCCTTTGGAATCATTCCAGAAGTAACTTTTCTCCCATTCTCTACTTTTTTATGGTGCTTGGAAACAGTTTCATATGTTTTATGATGAATAGGCACCTATGAATTGGTGCCTAAAGTAACTTATTCCCACTGGTTATGATAAGAGAAGACCAACTTGTGGCTCCTGGTTAGGTTCCCTTCCCCTTCCCCTTCCCCTTCCTCTTCCCCTTCCCCTTCCCCTTCCTCTCCTCTCCTCTCCTCTCCTCTCCTCTCCTCTCCTCTCCTCTCCTCTCCTCTCCTCTCCTCTCCTCTCCTCTCCTCTCCTCTCCTCTTGTCCCTGTCGCTGTCCCTTCCCTGTCCATCTTTTCTTCAGTATCATCCCTTTTTCAGCAGCATTCCTACAAGTAGGGACTTTGTCCTACTGATGGTTGTGGATGGCTGAGAATGAGAGATCAACAGATAACAAAACTGTGACTAAGTCTACCAGTACGACTATTCCAAGGCATTTTTCCCCCCTACCCAAGTTGTTTCATGGTATATGGAGTTAAGATGGTTTCACTGCAAGGGAGAGGGAACCAGATGTACCAAAGCCGAGAAATTATCTTCAAGATTTCTTCAGACCAGATTTGCCTAGCCGTCATCCTGCAGATGCATTGCACCACAATCCTCCTGACTCCCACTGGGGAAGTATTAGCTATTGACAATGGAGACTGGAAGGCTCATTGCCTTCCTGGAAGAAGGAGTTGAGCTCAAGAAGTACAACCATTTAAACTCAAACAACAATGAAGCAAAAATCAGTTCTTGGCAACTATTGAAGTTGGCTTCAGCAATGGAAATGCAGCCCCCGGATTCAGCTCACCTGGGAACAATGCAAACAACTGGTGGTGCTCGCAATGCGGGTTAGAAACAGCTGAGAGGGGAAATCTGCAAAGAAAGCCGTGGATTGGGGAGCTACACTATCTGGTTGCCATGGGACTTGGCACTGATACTCTTCTGTGGCAAATTTATCCCCTGCGTTGCCCCGCAGCTCATTTGTTCCTTGCACCTGTTCTAACAACAGCACTTATCTCTTCTTAATTCCCCCACCGATGCTATTGACTTGTGGGGTATTTGCCAACAGAAATGAACTAGCCAAACACAATTTAGAGGGCTTGAGATTGTATGAATTGGAAGCCATTCAGTTGCCAGTGTCCCACAAGGCTCAAAATGCTGATGTTTGTTACTGAACCTTCTGACACAAAGGCATCTGTCCAAGGTAATTTGTGCAGGGATCTTTTAGGAGATAGGTAAGTAGAACTGCACGGGCTGTATGTTGCGGTGTTTGAAATTGCTTGGACTTTTTAACTACCCTTTAATATATGCAGGACCTGGGTGCAAAAGCTATTTAATCTAGGTGCAAAGGCCAAGTAAACACTGTTTAGCAACAGTCCGTACAGGGAAAAGAAGATAGGCACTGTGAATTTTTGCCCTCTGTGTGTGCTTTAATCTCAGAGCTTCTGCTCTTCTGTGTTAGAGGCTGGGGGCAGAGTTGAGAAGGCAAAGACCCCCCCTTTTTTTTTAAGGTCATCAAGCCCTACATAATTTAATGTTGCTGCCAGCCTATCATTTTTCGCTTTCTGTTAAAAAAACACACCACACTTAATCTGATTAATAGAGCTAACGTACGATGCACGGAACTGTAAACTAATAAAATGGGCTAGATCTGTACAATGTTCAAAACGTAAAATATCTGGAAACAAAGCAATAAGGGATACAAATGAAGGTTAAGGGTGAACACTAGCCAAAGGTAATGCATTGTGCTTGTGTTCAACTGAGAAAGCTTTACCTGCTCTGGTGCAGGGCACTGTGCCACCATCATCAGCCCCAAGATCCTTTGACCAGGTGGCATACAACATGATGAGGGGGGATTAAGTTGGGTTTTTCTGTGCTTAGCTCTGTCCTTGAGAGGAGATGTTCTCTGCTGGCTTTGATTTACTGATAGAAAACTGGGGATGAAATGCGTCAATAGGCAGCTGCAGTTTCTTGGATCCAAACAAAAGAATCCATTCTATAAGCTATTGGGGGGACCTTATTCATCTACCGATGTCAAAAAACTGCTCAAAGGGAAGTTTTCTAAACTAAGAAAGATCTAGGCTGATTCCCCAAGTTTTGAAAATTAGAAATTATTCAGGCGGTGGTTCATTCCTTCTCCTTCTCCTCCTCCACCCCCACCCCTTTATTTTATTTTATTTTTTAGCAAGATGACTACCGGTCTTGGATGCTAACTTTATAACCAAGATTAACTTGAACTTTTCTATCAGGGCCCTCCTAAACCATGGTCCCCTGAATTGGCATCTCCATAGATAGGAACCCTTACACCTTTGATTTCTCTATAGTTTGAGGCTGTCACAACTGCTGCTCCTTCAACACAGGGAACCGATGGGTCACTGTATTATGGATAACCATGGCTTTGAGCAAACCATGGCTCAAGTAACAAGTAAGCATATTCTGCAATTTGCCAACTTGCCTGTCCTTTTCCCTGGTTATAAAAATGCAACAACAACAACAACAACAACAACAACAGTAGTAGTAGCAGTAGTAGTAGTAGTAGTAGCAGTAGTAGTAGAGTTCAATACCCAGATTGTTGGGGGCAATTAAGCTGACTTTGTAATAATGCCGCTAATAAGCAGGCATATACATAGAATGAAGGCTACTGCTAAGCTTGTAAGCCGCCCTGAGTCTTCGGAGAAGGGCGGGATATAAATGGAATAAAAATAAAAATAAATAAATAAATAAATCCTTGGACTCTCTTTCTATGATACTAAAATATTCTGCCTATGATAAACAAGAAAGTGCCTTCCCTCACTTTCCATATATAAAAGTCAGCAGGTCTGCCGGTTTAATCTTTGTTTGATCATTGTATTGGAACAGAGTCTTTGCAATGCCAGAAAAAGTGCTTGGGTTCAGCGGGCACATGACAAACTGTAAAGTTCAGAGCTATTTCTCCTTTGGCATATTGGTATTGCTTCCCAAAACCTGCCTCCTGAAGCAGTTGCTTCCATTTGGCCAATGACAGGGTTGGTCGTGCCCTTATATCTGTTATCATTATTAGCTAATGGCCTTTGAATGATGAATATGCATCATTTTTGGTGCTTCCTCAGGGCCTGGATAAAGCTGGGATTTCTCAATTCTTTCTCTCCTTTTTCCTCCTCTTTTCACTCCATAGTCGCTGTTTGGCCTTTTTATTAAAGGTGTGAAGATCAGTTCAGATCTGATTGGATAAATTGATTCAATTCAGGTCAGCCATTGATTTGATTTGGGCTTCCAAACTGGATGGTTGAATTCAGCAGATCTGATTTGGATTTGATGGAGAACCTTTCGTTGCACAAAGAGAAGACATCAAAACAGCCGGAGCCATCTGGACGCTACTAATTTGATTCAGCACTTTTATCCTCCACATCAATGATCCAATTCAGAAAGTCAAGCGGGTTTGTAAAATATGTATTGAAACAAATCTTCACATGGCCTTATATTTTCCTTGCTCAGAAACCTTGTCATAATCCAGTGGGATCTCTTTGTCCTCTTGACTCACACGGTCACTTTTCTAGGATCCTATATCACAGGGGTCCACAACCATGTTGGGTTGATGGCCCGGTGGGAAAGGGAGGGTCAGGCACCTTATGTGCACATGCACAAAGGTGAATGTGGTGACGTGCACATAGGCCGCGAGCATGCACACCACACAAATGGGGCTGCAAGGCTTTCAGCGACACTCGCGCCTGTGTGAGGCCTGTGGTGCTGCAACCACATGAGGCTTGCGGTGATGCTACCACCAGCACAAGGATCCTGCCACTGCCCCCACATGAGGTTTGCACTGTGGCCTGCAGTGATGCCATCACTGGTGCAAGGATCGCGCCCCCGTCCCCGTATGAGACTGGCAATGTGGCCCGCCTGCCACTTGTGGCGTTACCACCGATTGTGCAAAATTCATGGCAATGCCGCCACCTGCGTGTGGTGCACTGCCACTCACCTGCCACTTGCAGCGCTGCTGCCGCCCGCACAAGCTGTGTGGCAATGCCGTGATGATGTGTCCATTGTGGGAACAGTGGCATGAGGGGAGGTGAGCACACGTGCACATGTGCTGCCCAGCTACTCACACGGCTCAGTGGCCAAGAGGCCGTGGCTCAGTAATGGGCTACAGCCCATAGGTTCGGGACCTCTGCTATATTGGCCTGGCTTATTGTGAGGGGTAGCCAAATAAAAACCTTGCAAAAACCTTGAGGATAAGGATGAAAGCATGCTGGCAGCTGCTTGGCTTTCCCTGCCCGCACACCACATGCTGAGAAGACGAAAAGAGAGGGAAAATTTGCCTGGAATTTATGAGGCTTGACCTTTTCCTCCATGCCCTCCACCCATGTAATCTGCTTAAAGAAATCTTTCTATCCCCACATCCATTGTATTACTTTTAGGTGTCATAATTTGTTAGAGCTCTCTCTCACTCTCTTTCTCTCTCTACCCCCCCAACAAATTCTCTTTAAGAAGAAAATGTGAGGGAGATGGTATTTTCAACCCTTCATATCTGAAGAACAACAGAGGTGGAGACATGGATTTGCGGCTGGGCTATTTTCTCCCTAAACTGGACCCTTTCGGTATTTTTTTTAAATGTATCTTCCACTCTCATCAGAACATTCTGCTCTGGCAGAGGGATGGGAGGCCTGCTTTAAACCAAAGATCCTTATTCTATAGTTTAGAGCAATTTAGAAATAAACAAGTGAGGTCAGCTGTGACTAGATGGGCTCATCTTGAAAAACTATTCCAATGTCCTTGGCCTTGAATAAAACAGAAAGGAATGAAGTAAAGCTGCAGGCATGCATAAGTAGTTCCTCAACTCCCTTCCTCCTACTCTTTTACTATTCAACTAGGTTGCTGTCCATTCTCTTTTCTCCCTCTAATGTTTGCATTAGATATTTCCGTTAGCAATGCAGTTTGGTGTAGAAGCCACAGCTTTACACATATGCAATTGTATTGCTTTTTCAGATATAACTGAGAGCCAGTTTAATGTAAGGGTTAAGGTGCTGTCCTGGAAATCAGGGGACTGAGTTCTAATCCCATTTTAGGCATGAAAGCTGGCTGGGTGACTTTGGGCCAATCATTCTCTCAGCCCAATCCACCTCAAAGATTGAGGAAGGTATATTATGTAAATTTGCAACCTTGAGTTACTTATCAAGTAATAAATGTGGAATTAAAAAAATCAAATAAATAAAAAAGAAAAAGAAAGAAAGAAAGAAAGAGAAAGAAAGAAAGAGAAAGAAAGAAAGAAAGAAAGAAAGAAAGAAAGAAAGAAAGAAAGAAAGAAAGAAAGAAAGAAAGAAAGAAAGATTCATTTCAGGATATGCCAAATCTAATTTCTTCAGAAAGCTGCTTCCTTATCCACCCTAGCTGATGGTAAGACTACAAGAAGTGAACGACACAACAGAAACACACATCAGTAGCTCTCAAAAACTTTCTGACGTACATTTTTGACCTGACAGTTTTATACACACATTTTACATAAGGTTCTCAAAACTTTTATACAGTTTTCATGTTAGGTATCCTTTTATGACAGATACATTTTGAACTATTTATATTCCTCAACACATGCTTACATCACAAGTATCACATCACAGCTTTTAGAGATGGAACTGAAGCAGTTGTTGAAAAAAAGCAAAGTTTAGGGTTTTTTTAGTTAGATGACAAGAAGGAATACTCCATAGTAGATGTACTTTGGTGTACATGTGTGGATGTAAATTTTCTCTAATATCCTATTTATTTCTCTGTGCACAAAGAAACTGTCTGTAAATTAATAGGTGTTACATGTTCAAGATAAAAATTCAAGCCAAAAAAGGTGGCCCTGGAACTAAAGAACTGTAGAACACCAATCACATGATTCTTATTGGCTATTAACTTCATCTTGCTTTTTTATTTTGGATAGAATCAATGTTAATCAAACTGACACAAGTATAAAATGCTGAATTAAGATTAAACATATAACTCAAACAATACATTTTCTAAAGTCTGGAAGAATCAATTATGTTTTCCTTGCTACTATGCCTGAATGTTCTATATTGTTGGTGTCCATAGACAATAATTTTTTTTCTTTATTTGCTGTACTTCTGACCACACTTATCTTCTGTAAAGACAGGCAGTTATGCACTTAATAATGAGCCATTTGTATGTTTGGATAAATATAGGTGTAGAAAATCTCAAGTCAAGTGTAAATAGGCCATCCATTGATCTTTTAAAACACCTGTGGTTGGAGAATTAAATGACATGGATGAGCAGAATCTGACAGAACAAGCTGGATCTAAAAATTGCTAGTTTGGGCTACCTGTAATATAAACCCAGTTCAATTGTTGTTTTGTTTCATAATATTTTTAAAAATGGAAGACTTTGATTTAAGTCACTTGTGATCAATGTAAGAGAACCCTGGTGTTTTGCAATTGGATTCTAACAGTCAATACACAGCAGGGATATTGATTCTGCTAACTTCACATGAAAACATATTTTCCAAACACTAAGCTAAAACAACATTTGATCTGTTTCATTGACAGATCGGAGAGCAAAGTGAGGTGTTTTTTTTTTACTTTTGCCTTCTTTTTCATGTATCTTCAAATACTTTGGGTGTTCAAGGAAACAGTGGAATTTCAGCAAGTCTGAATCATGATCCCAAAATTGGTTTGGTAGACTTTTGGGGGGCTTGCCTAAAATAAAATATTATATAAAACTTAGCTCAAAAAAGAAGATATTAAAGATAATAACATTGTGAGCAACACATGATAATCAAATCACTTTTTTGCTGAATTTAAATTGCAATCCCAACTAAGTCACATTCATCTCTTAATACTTTCTTGATGTCTTAATTTGGTGTTTTCTGCAGAGGTCATTGTACTGTAGTGACAATAGTTGAACAGTGTGTATAGTAAGTTCTTCAGTCTACATAAAGGTAACATTAGATTGTCGGAGTGCACTGATCACAATGGGAAAGCAGCATGGATGATTAAAAAAAATGAAAATATTTTCAAGTCATCAAGCTGGGAGAGATATATCATAGTCCACAAAAGCTTCAAAGTCCAAGTTGGCAATAGGCCTTGTGTAGTGTGGATCGTACCTTTCCATCACAGTCTGTTTACATGTTACCATTTTCAACTTTATGTCTCCATACTCAACATTTCTAGTCTGCATAGCAACTACTTGCTGCAGAGGTTGGCAGGTGTAACATGTGGAGGATACTAGGCTGGTGTGGATGTGTTCATGTATGTATGAGATGTGGCCGTGATGCATTAGGTTGTCATGGTATCCTGCTAGGTAGCAGATGTGGTGGCAAGGCATCCAACTGATGAGAGTGGTTGGCATGGCAACCTCAAGGGGCCTGTCTTTATTCTGCCCATACTTAAAGGTTGGAGTGGGGAAGGTCTTTCTTGGAGTGATTATCCTAGGACCACATCTGTTGGTTTGTCTATTGCCCTAAAGCACATGATGAGGCCCATCTTCAGCCACTGAGGTGCCTTCTGGAGGAGAGGGCGGCTCCTTAGTTGCCAGGAGCCCTCTTCCCTCCTAAGAAGCGGGTTGCCATGGTGCCAATTTCAACGAAGATGCGGTTGCCATGACAGCGATGCAGAAGGCGAGATAGAGGGAACCAACGCGCGTCGCGGCTTCCAGACGCCAGGGGACGCTGCCCGGTGCAGAAGAGACGGAAGCGTAATAAGCCACAACGCGGAGTGGGCACTCTATCATTTCCTTCTTTTATTCTATGGCATCTGTGCGAATTTCGGGCTTCGGAGTGGTGCGGCCGCTCGGCCCGCAGCGGACTCGTTGGTGGGGTTAGGCCCGCCTCCCCTGGCGGAAAGATGGCGGCCGCCAGCGCTGTCGAGTGAACGGTGGAGGTTCGCCCCATCAGGAGCGAGTTGGAGCGGGAAGCATCGAGGTGGGGTCTTCCCTTGCCGCATCCTCGCGGGATACGCGTGGAAGCGTTGGCCCCGTTGCGTGGGGAGGGGGGAATCACGCTTCTCCAGGCGTGGAGAAGCGTGTCTTTAAGAAGAGACTGGGCAGCCACTTGTCTGAAATGGCATAGGGTCTCCTGCTTGAGCAGGGGGCTGGACTAGAAGACCTCCGAGGTCCCTTCCAAGTCTTTTATTCTGCCAAGAGACTGGGCAGCCACTTGTCTGAAATGGCATAGGGTCTCCTGCTTGAGCAGGGGGCTGGACTAGAAGACCTCCGAGGTCCCTTCCAAGTCTTTTATTCTGCCAAGAGACTGGGCAGCCACTTGTCTGAAATGGCATAGGGCAGGGGTCTTCAAACTTGGCCCTTTTATGACTTGTGGACTTCAACTCCCAGAATTCCTCAGCCAGCCATGCTGGCTGAGGAATTCTGGAAGTTCACAAGTCATAAAAGGGCCAAGTTTGAAGACCCCTGGCATAGGGTCTCCTGCTTGAGCAGGGGGCTAGACTAGAAGACCTCCAAGGTCCCTTACAGCTCTGTTCTGATGAAATTGATTGAAGATAGGGATAGACAGACAGATGTTGTGGGTGCTTCATCACAGGAGGATTTTAAGAAGAGGCTAGATAGACGCGTGTCTGAAATGGTATAAGGTCTCCTGCTTGTGCAAAGGGTTGGACTAGAGGACCTCCGGGGTCCCTTCCAGCTCTATTCTGATTCTGATTCTGGTTTGCTGTAGCCAAAGGGCTGCTCCTGCCTCTTTCACCTGTCCTTGGGGGGGGGGAAAGGGCTTCAGTTGCCTCTTTGGGCTCTTCCTTAAGAAAATAAACTGGGCAAATGTCGATTAAAGCCAATCCCCCAACGTCAGCATCTTGTGAGCCACAAATGTATTTCTTTCCCTTCTATATCAAACTTCTTAAGCCACCCATCTCACTCATAGAGGTGCTCTGGGAGGTGTACAATTTAATTGATATAATAAAACATTTAAATCTAAAGAATTTAGGCTTAGTTTTTTTTAAAAAAAAGATGTAAAGCAAAGTTATTGAAATAGCTTCATCATCATTAAAATAACTGAAGGATGCCATGAACACAAAGGACTTCTGGGAGTTGGCTTTTGTGTTCCTTAATTTCTCAGGCCCAGTGGCCATGACATTTATATTTCATCACCCTCATTTATATTTCTCTCAAGTGGGGGAATTCCCCTTAGTGGATTAGTTAGTTCCTTGTTAGTGGAACTGCCCACCTCTATAGGCGGCTACTACTCTCTGTTTGCTTCTTTCCACTTAGGTGGTATGAAGTCTGCAGAAAGGGGGAGTGCTGGCTGATTATTATTCTGTTTTAATCATTAAATTTGTCATTTGGATACCTTTACCGCTTTTAGTTACTTGCAAAAATAAGAAAGGGGATACAAATTAAATGAATATATTTATTTGCCACCCGTCTCGCAGTTCGAGGCGACTTTGAGCGGCTTACAAATGTGAAAAGAAATACATTCGGTGAGGAGTGAAGACCTTTGAATACAATGAATTCAAGAATGCCTTTTATTTATCAAGCTTGTATCCTGCCTTGCTTCCGGGAGGTTAAAGTGGCACACACATTGCTCCCTCCTCCAGTTTTCCCAGCAACAATTACCCTGTGAATAAAGTTGTGCTAAAAAAGAATAATTGGCCCAAAGTCACCCAGTGAGTTTCTGTGCTTGAGGGTGGACTTGAATCTCCATCTTTTTGCCTTATTAGCTTTACTTATCTACTTGCCTAAGAAACTCTTGGGCCAGATCAGCTCCACATGGTCTACCCAGACTTAAAGCAGACTTTCAGACAAGGTTTTTGTTCACCTATAGATATTTGAAATAGTCCAAATGTAAGATGTGTATTCCACCACTGAGTTGTGACCGTTTCACATGTGCTTAAGAAAGAAAGGGGAAAAAGAAAAGAACAAGAAGCAAAGTAATAACATTCAGCTTAAAGTCAGATGAGAGGTCCTGCATTCTGCCCCAAATTTGGAAATACTAGATAGAATGGTTGGGCTTGGATTTAAATTTGTATTCAGATTCTATTCAGTCCAATCTATCTCCCTTTGTTACAAAGAAAAAAAAAACAAATACAGGAAAAGCATCCTTAAAAGAAAGATGGAAATCAATGCTATTGCAGAGGCATTGCTACTGTCTAAACCCACTCATTCTTGTAAAAGATTAGATCAGGGGTGTCAAACTCAATTTCATTGAGGGCCACATCAGCGTTGAGAGGGCCGGGTGGGCGTGGCCTACTGGGTGGGCATGGCCAGCTCTACATCGTTCGCATCGAGGGTGCCTATGGGGGCCTGGGCAGGAGTGGGACAGATCTGGGGGTCTCTGGCAGAAGGAGGGTCTCTGGGCCAGGGCCAAGGCAGTGGGGGCCGTTCCCTCACTGTTTCCAGGATGGCTTTGCGGGCCGCATGAAACCACTTCGCAGGCAGGATCCGGCCCCCGGGCCTTGTGTTTGACATGTCTGGATTAGATCATAGTTCATAAGAGATTGAGTCAGTAGTTTGAACTGCTCTTTCTAATGGTCTGCTTGAGTATATCATTTCTACTTGAAGTGGAATGGAATACTCCAAAAGAAAGATGGACTTCCTCCCAGTTTTTAGCCATTAGCTCTTCTGAGCAATTTGTAATTTACATTAAATATTGCCTTGTTTCCTGTGGGAAACAAAATTCCTAAGTTGTAAAGTATTTCCTTAATTGTAAGTACGGTATTTTAAGCTCACTTCAGGTGATTCTGAAAAACAATACAAAGTATTGGAGAATCTTGCAGCAGCTTAAAAATAGCATTTTTTTGTATTTGTGTGTTTCTTGAATGTTCTCCTTCTCTTTACAGTTTTGTCATCCCTGCCTCCAAATGTTCCATTGCTTGACAACATGATTTGCCCTGCGCCTTCCTCAGAGCCCAGTATTCCTGGGATGTTCTCTGTTTGAAGAGGATAGGATGGAACATGACAACCCAACCATCAGACCACGTCGGATCCAGAACCAGAACGTAATTTACCGTTTAGAACGTCGAAGGATCACCTCTGGCAAAATTGGGACACATTGGCACCAAGTCCGCATTTTTCATCAGAACATTTTCCCCAATTTTACCGTGGTCAACGTTGAGAAGCCCCCCTGTTTCCTACGAAAATTTTCCCCTGATGGAAGATACTTCATTGCTTTCTCCTCAGATCAGACGTCTTTGGAGATTTATGAATATCAGGGATGTCAAGCAGCAGAGGATCTACTCCAGGGTTATGATGGAGAGATCTTGGCTAATGGCAATGATCAGAGGTCCATCAACATCCGTGGGCGCCTCTTTGAACGGTTCTTTGTCCTCCTTCATATTACCAACGTGGCCTCCAATGGGGAGCACTTGAACCGTGAATGTAGCTTGTTTACAGACGATTGTCGATATGTCATTGTTGGTTCTGCCGCCTATCTGCCTGAGGAACCCCATCCTCCCTTTTTTGAGGTTTACCGCAACAGTGAATCAGTGACTCCTAATCCCAGGTCTCCTTTGGAAGATTATTCTTTGCACATCATAGACCTTCACACTGGTAGGTTGTGTGACACCCGGACCTTCAAATGCGACAAAGTCATCTTATCCCACAACCAAGGACTCTACCTATATAAGAACATCTTGGCTATTCTCTCCGTGCAGCAGCAAACGATTCATGTCTTTCAGGTAACTGCTGAAGGTACCTTCATTGATGTGCGGACCATAGGGCGCTTTTGTTACGAGGATGACCTTCTCATGCTCTCTGCGGTCTATCCAGAGGTCCAGCGGGATTCGCAGACAGGAATGGCCAACCCCTACAAAGAGCCGTTCATCAATTCTCTGAAACACAGGCTGTTAGTCTATTTGTGGCGAAGGGCAGAACAAGATGGAAGCGCTATGGCTAAAAGGAGGTTCTTTCAATATTTTGACCAGCTGAGGCAGCTTCGCATGTGGAAGATGCAACTGTTGGACGAGAATCATCTCTTCATCAAATACACAAGTGAGGATGTAGTCACATTACGAGTGACCGATCCTTCACAGGTAGGAATATAGTGATTTTATGGCATGGGGTTTTTTTTTGTCTGGTTGTACGTTGCACACGAGTCCGTCTGAGTCAGTGGTATGCAGAGATGATAATAAAGAATTTTCAAACTTAGTAGCCACTATTGTTCCTGTCTTCCACAGTTCTGTCCAGTTTCCTTTCCAAACCATCGTTGCCCCATTTGATAGCAGGAAAAGTCTACAGTTTTTGTCTGTAGAATAAATCATTGTTTACAATGATTGTTTCTTGGACCTCTCCACATTTATGAATGAGTACAAATTTTAAAGTAAGGGAGAAAGAAAAAAAACCTCTATCCACATTTTTGCATGCATATATTGTTTCTCTTCCCGCCAGAGTACTTTCTAAAAACCCTTCCAGTCTGTGATCTTTTTTTCCACAGGAAATTAATCTAGCCTGTTCACTGTTTTATTTTGCACCTTTTGTGCTTTGCCAATTCTCTTTAATGTGTTGAACAGAACTGCATGCATTGTTTAAGATAGGCTTTTGCGCATGCAAGCATGCTCACGCGCTATTATAATAAAGTGTGTTTTATTTTCAGTTATATTCCAACATAGATATATATTACTATGGTGATTGTTTTACTTTCATTATCTTCCACACGATTCCTAGCACAGATTTTGCCTTTCTATAGGGTTGACTTTTTCCACTGAAGTACAATATCTACTATGAGTACAAAATCCTTTTCCTGGTCAAGTCAAGCTCAGATCTCATTACTGTAAAAGTTGGTTGTCCAGAGTAAAAAAACACAACAACCCCGAGTCTAATATGGTTTGGATTCCTGAAACATGCACACAGACATGCATCTCCCACAGAGCAAGAGATGTAATTTGCCAGGAGATCTTCCTACTATGCCTATAGTGACCAAGGCAAACAATGTTTCACCAAAGGCCCAATACATTTTAGTCTTCTAAAGACAAAAAACTTGATTGATGGGACTTCCTGAAGGCTTCATAAGATCATTGCAAGAATGCAGAAAGAATCTGACAAACAGGGGACGGGGAGGAAATGAATGGTGCTGGGTAAATTAACCCCAGTTTTAAAGAAACGATGGAGAAACATAACCTTAATGTTTCTTACAATTTTATTAGAAGATGTATAACATTCACAACAATATCAACTATAGCTTCTTTGAAAGAAAAAGAAAAAAAAGAAGATTCTCAAGAGGCAGTGTTCCAAAAACTTAAGTTACAAGTCTAGAGATGCAGAAACGCGATCAAGATTTTGGCATCACCCGCAACCTGTTTCCTAAGGGAAAAATTCTTTACCACTGCTTAGGTGACTCTGTAAAATCAAAACATACCTTTTCAAGATTCTTAGATAAGAATGCCCGTAATTCAAAAGAAATAGTTAATGGCGCTCATCCTTTCTTTTCCAAACCAGCAGGAGATCCTAAACAGTGCAGTGTTTACAGGCGGCAGCAGAGCGCACAAAAGCAATTTCAATGACTCATCTCGGCATGTTAGAAATATTAAGACAGCAGAAGAAAATTACTGCCCCCCCCCAACCCCATCCCAAATAAGTCCTACCATCTCACCTTTCTGCATACACCAAAGGAATAATCTTCTCTGGGAAGAAAAGCAAAATCACGCTCGGCAGAGAAAAGGAGAAGTGGGGCATTGAGTGTCCGGTTGGAAACAAGCAAAACCAAAGCCTTGGAGGAATTCCAGCCAGCTTTGTAAATGATTTGACCGGCCGGTTAATAACCCGAGTTAACATTTGCTCTCCTTTCAGACGATGGCAAAGGCAAGGGATTAATGACCCAAGGCAGGGTTCTTCCCACAAAAAAAGCATCTCTTTGGGCTGCTGGGCGGGGGTTGGGGAGTTGGTTGGCGCACCTGGCCGGTGCCTCGTCTACCCACCTGGCCTCCCTTTCTGCCTCCTCCTTCCAGCCTTCCTTTTTTGTGGTGTACAACATGGTGACTACCGAGGTGATCGCCGTCTTTGAGAACACGTCGGACGAGCTGCTGGAACTCTTTGAGAACTTCTGCGACCTCTTCCGTAACGCCACTCTCCACAGCGAGGCCGTTCAGTTCCCTTGCTCGGCTTCGAGCAACAATTTTGCCAGGCAGATCCAGCGCCGGTGAGCCTCATGCTTTTCAGTTAACACACACCACCCGTTCCCTTTCCATTCCCCCCCCCCCGGCCAGGGGTTCCACAAAACCAGCAAAATGGAAGGAGCTAAAGCTAAACTTCAGTTTCGGCTTCCCCCAAATGAACTGGAATTGTCCTTGTGTCTTCAAGTAAATGTATCTGAAGGGTGGCCCAGGCTTTTGGTAGCTGAGTCTTATTTATTATTTACTTTATTGGGCAACTGCTTGTCTGAAGTGGAATAGCATAGGAATAGGAGTAGGAGTAGGAATAGAGTAGAGTTAGAGTAGAATAATAGAATAGGATAGAATAGAATAGAATAGAATAGAATAGAATAGAATAGAATAGAATAGAATAGAATAGAATAGAATAGAATAGAATAGAATAGAATATCAGAGTTGGAAGGGACCTTGGAGGTCATTTAGTCCAACTCCCTGCTCAGGCTGGAAACCCTATACCATTTCAGACAAGTGGCTGGCCAGTCTCTTCTTAAAAACTTCCAGTGTTGGAGCATTCACCGTTTCTGGAGGCAGGTTGTTCCACAGGTTAATTGTCCTCACAGTCAGGAAGTTTCTCCTTAGTTCTAGGTTGCTTCTCTCCTTGATTAGTTTCCATCCGTTCCTTCTTGTCCTGCCTTCGGGCGCTTTGGAGAAGAGCTTGACTCCCTCTTCTTTGTGGCAGCCCCTGAGATACTGGAACCCTGCTATCATGTGTCCCCCCTCGTCCTTCTCTTTCTTAAAAGGGTCTCCTGCTTGAGCAGCGGGGGTTGGAGTAGAAGACCTCCAAGGTCCCTCCTAACTCTGTTTTATTTAACACTTTTGGGAAAGGGAAGGGCAGCTGTGGGTCAGGCAGAGATTGTGTCACACTTTATATTTCTAACAGGGAAAGGGGTGCATTTGGCTTAAAAAACAACAACTTTTCTTGCTTGATTATATGTCATGAAACCAGCATCAACACTTAGTGACACCCACCCCCCCCAAATTTTCTCCCCGACAATTTGTCCCTAATCTGGTCTTCCATTGCCACTTTTAACTGATTCCATCCACCTTGATGCTGGTCATCCTCTATTTTCCTTTCCTTCTGCCTTTCCCAGCATGAGCCTTTTTCCCAGAGAGCTTTGCATAATGTTTCCAAAAGTAGGGTCATATGAGGCTGGCAATTTACGCCTGGAGTGAGAACTCTAGATTGACTTATTGGATCCATACCTTTGTTTGTTTCCTTGGCTCTCCACGATATTCTTATTTTGCAATTTAACACGGTAGGTTTTTGGCCTCTCGCCATGTGCCTTATTCTTGCCAACTGTAACCGGAAGGGACTCCAGGCGTTGCACAAGCTATAGGCAGTCCTCGTCTTACGACGGTTTGTTTACTGACCGTTCAAAGTTACAACGGCACTGAAAAAAACTGACTTGTGACCATTTTTCACACTTACCACCATTTGCAGCATTCCCCCGTGGTCGCGTGATCAAAATTCAGATGCTTTGCAACTGGCGTGTACTTAGGACGGTCGCAGTGTCCCGGGGTCACGCGATCCCCTTTTGCGACCATATGTCGAGCGAAGTCAGTGGGGAAGCCAGGTTCACGTAACAACCGGGTTACTAACTTAGCCAACTGCAGTGATCCACTTAACAAATGTGGCAGGGTAGGTCGTAAAAATGGGGCGAAACTCACCCAACAAATATTTTGCTTAGCAACATAAATTTTAGGCTCCACTGTGGTCGTAAGTCAAGGACTGCTTGTTCACCTGATGCATATGATGCTTTTTTAAAAAAACAACACAACAACAATATTTCTCTCCAGTGGTCTCCAGATATTATGGACTACACCTCCCGTAGGTCCAATATTTGTGCTGGCTATGCCTGATGAACGTTAAAAGTCCAAGACGTAAATGGGCTTCATGGAAGGCTTCAGATTCTGCTTTTCAGAGGTCCCTCACCTTGTAAGATAGATAATGAGGAGTATCTCATATAGTCGATGATGAAATTGAGGGTTTAGGGTTATCTGAATGGTAAGGAACAGAATAATCTTTCCTGAAATTCACCTTAGTAAAGAGCTCTCCCTGTTTCCTAACTTCAGAGCAAGTAATCACTTAACCATGTGTACTATGAACCAGTTTTTTCAACAACTTAGAACAAGCTGCTTCCCCTTCCTCCCATTTGCATTTGTCCCCCCCCTTTACATCATTCAAGAATGAGAATGGATCTCCATCTTATCCTTTAATGACAGAAGATCTGGAGGCATAAAAGCTTTTAGTTTTCATGTTCTTCTTCTTCGAGAAAACATCATTTAAAGGCAAGCGTTGCTAATCCTTGTCTCTCCCCACCCCCTATGATATCTGTCATATTTTGCAGTTTAAAGCGTCCACTTCTTAGTACGTTCATATCAGTTTACTTCAGGATTTATTTCCCAGAAACCTGCACATTGGCCTTTTGAATAAAGGCTTTTTGCACAGATTCAGTATTCCTGGCAGGGCCAAAGGTTTTAGGTTTAAACCTGGACGAATGTGAACTTAAAATTGAGAGTTGAGATTTCCCCCGTTTAATGTTCTAAAGCTGTTGCCATTCTAATATTTGGCTTTCATGCAAGAGATTGAGTGAGCAATGACCTTTTGAAGAGTGCAAGGTGATTTGGGTGTCTCTAAAACAGGAGTGTCAAACTCATTTTCATTGAGGGCCGCATCAGCATTGCGGTTTGCCCTCAAGGGGCCGGGTGGGTATGGCCAGGGTGGGCGTGGCTAGAGTGCATATGGCCTACTGGGTGGGTGTGGCCAGCTCTACATCATTTGCATCAAGGGTGCCTATGGGGGCCTGGGCAGGAGTGGGACAGATCTGAGGGTCTCTGGCAGGAGGAGGGTCTCTGGGCCAGGGCCAAGGCAGTGGGGGCCGTTCCCTCACTGTTTCCAGGATGGCTTCACGGGCCGCATGAAACCACTTCGCGGGCCAGATCTGGTCCCCGGACCTTGTGTTTGACATGTCTGCTCTAAAATATTAATGTATGTTTTCTTGAAGAAAAAGATACTGCACACTCCAAATTTTTAACTCTCGGTTTTCTTCGGTTCAACATCTGGTGACCTCTTCCTTTTTATTGGCTCAGCATCTGTTAGCTCTTTCTGGTTAATTTTTCCGCTGGGGTTCCCTTGACCCAAGTGTGTGCTCATCTTGACTTTATCCTTGTCCTTCCACACATCGTCCATTGAATGAAGGCTATTCTGTAAAAATGGTTAAAGACAATTTACAGAGAAGCCTATAATGAGCTTCTAAGGAATCCCGCTTAGATTCTTTTTGGAAATGCAATCTAGAAATCATTATGCTGCTCAATTTCTCTTCAAGTACAGGTGATTCACTACTGCAGAACTATATATCTGGTTAGCTGTCTTCATAGCAACATAGCTGTTTCATTTGTGCTTTAATTGCTCTCCAAAGAGCTTAACTACATGTTCCTCGTGCTTATGTTTTAACCTCAAAACAAGCATAGGAAATGCACAAGCTTGAATTTCCATAGCTTCCTGGGATTTGAACCCGTTTGTCTAAGCTAACTCTCTGAATGATGCCATTATTTCCTCTAACTTATTCAGTGACTACAGCTTCAAGGTCTTAGGCAGAAGTTCTTAAAACTCACTTTTCCCATTGTCGTCGTCGTCATCATCATGTTGAAAAGGACCTTGGATAACACCAAGACTTAATGCAGCATTATGTCAGTCTTGCCAGGTGGAACAGAGAGAAAACATGATAATGATGATGATGATGATGATGATGATGATGATGATGATGATAATAATAATAATAATAATAATAATAATAATAATAATAATAATAATAATAGTAGTAGTAGTAGTAGTAGTAGTAGTAGTAGAGTTGGAAGGGACATGGAGGTCTTTTAGTCCAACCCCCTGCTCAAACAGGAAAATACCATTTCAGACAAATGGCTGTCCAGTCTCTTGTTAAAAACTTCCAGTGTTGGAGCATTCACAGCTTCTAGAGGCAGGTTGTTCCTCTGGTTAATTGTCCTCACAGTCAGGAAGTTTCTCCTTAGTTCCAGGTTGCTTCTCTCCTTGATTAGTTTCCAGGTGTTGCTTCTTTTTTTTATTGAAAAGTTTTTCAATACATTTTATCTTTAACAACCCCTCCCCACCCACCCCCTTCCCAACCCAACCCAACCCTCCCCCCCTCCCCTCCCCCCTCCCCTTCCCCCCTCCCCGACTTCCCAGAGCTAAATACAAGGTATAAAAGTAGAAACAATCATAAACAACCATATGCTAACAACAATGAACTATTAAGTCTATCGCACTTTAGCTCTTATAGAGTGACTACAAGCAATACAAATATCACATCAATACTTATTCAAATGCTAAATGAAACTTTTTAGTCCCATATTTATTCTGGATATAATCAATCCATTTAACTTCTTGTCCTGCCTTCAGGTGCTTTGGAGGATACCTTGACTCTCTCTTCTTTGTGGCAGCCCCTCAAATAATGGAACCCTGCTATCATGTCCCCCCTCGTCCTTCTCTTCATTAAACTAGACATGCCCAATTCCAGCAACCGTTCCTTGTATGTTTGAGCCTCCAGTCCCCTAATGTATTTTTCTCAAAGTGATACCAAAGATTTGTCACAGCTAAACTTCAGTCCTTTGATGAACTCAGGATTCTTAATTGTCTGATTTCCACCACCCCCTTCCTCTCCCCCGCAAAGCTAACGTATAGTACTAGGTGGGTGGAAAGGAGGATATGTGTTTTTTATGTTGTTTCTTCCAGCTTTATAGCCCTCACCTTCTCTCCTTCAGTTTCAAGGACACCATTGTCAATGCAAAGTACGGGGGACACACAGAGGCAGTGCGTCGTCTCCTGGGTCAACTTCCAATCAGCGCACAATCGTACAGTGGCAGCCCTTACCTTGACCTCTCTCTCTTCAGCTATGATGACAAATGGGTTTCGGTTATGGAGCGCCCCAAAACGTGTGGTGACCACCCAATCAGGTACGCACAATGCCTCGATTTCCATCCTTACATTAGAAAGAACAAGTCGTTGCATGTAGTTTGCTGCCCCGTTAGATAGGAAACAGGTAATCATAAGGTTTACGTCTCATTCATTGGGGGAATTAATAGGGTCCTTGGCTTGATCGACCATAGGCTGCAGTTAGTCCTCAACTTACGACCACAGTGGAGCCCAAAATTTACGTTGCCGACTGAGGAATTTGTCGGGTGGGTTTTGCCCATTTTTGCGACTGTTCTGGCCACCCTTTTTTAAATGAACCACGGCAGTCGTTAACCTACTCACACGGTTGTTTAAAGCGAATCCGGCTTCCCCGTTGACTTGGCTTGTCGGAAAGTCGCAAAAGGGGAATCGCGTGTCCCCAGGACGCTTCCAACCGTCGTAAATACGAGTCAGTTGCCAAGCGTCATGAATTTTGATCCCATGACCGTGGGGAGGCTGCGGCGGCCGTAAGCCTGGAAAAACGATCGTGCATACCGTCATTTTGTTCAGCGCCATCGTAACTTCAAACGGTCACTTAACAAACTGTTGTAAGTCGAGGACTACCTTGTATTCTTACGTTTTAATTTAATTTAGCTCTTTGGTCAAAAAAAAAAAAAAAGGCCGCCAGACTCGTTTACCAAACCCAAAAGTGAGATGGGTCTTCTCGAGCTTCTAAATCCAAACATCGTCCCATAACGAACGTCGGTGAGGAAGACAATAGATTCCAATGCCTTCCCTCC
This sequence comes from Vipera ursinii, assembly GCF_947247035.1. Classification (NCBI taxonomy): domain Eukaryota; kingdom Metazoa; phylum Chordata; class Lepidosauria; order Squamata; family Viperidae; genus Vipera; species Vipera ursinii. The sequence goes on along the minus strand of NC_139524.1, from coordinate 11,135,840 downwards.
CCCACTCCGTTACAGTTGTCCGGTTGCAAGCGAAGCTGCGTAGGGAGTCAACCGTGACCCTTGGCTTCTAGAGGGCAGAGAGTCTTCCCTTCCGATCTGCTTTCCACAGTTGCCCTTGCTGTTTTCCCTACCTGACAGAAGTTTATCGCCCATCTTCTAGTTCAGAGGTCCCCAGCCTTTTGGGCACCAGGGACCGCTGGCTCCGTGGAGAGAGGTTTTTTCCGCGGACCGGAGGATGCGTGGTTTTGTGTGCTGCCTGCATCCCGCGGATGGGGCTTTGCCTGTTTGCGTGGACCGGTTGCTGGCATGCCACTGCCCGGTACCGGTCCACGGACCTGGGGGTTGGGGACCCCTGTTCTAGTTCCCAGTTCTATCTGTTCCTCATAAACTGCTCAAATGCCAATTCTCAAACCTCAGGTAAGCTCCCTTGTGGCACCCAACGAATGAGCTGATTTGCTTGTCTCCTTTGGGCCTTTCTTTATTGACGTGCTTGAGTTCCAGCACAGTCCTCCATCCCCCGAGGATATTGGGCTTCTGCCTTTTTGCCACGCTTGGCTTACGTTTTGAGTTCTTCTTCCCTTCTGACGCCGGGCGCCAACTGCACCTTTCACGCTGGGCCGGATGGGAAGATGGCAGCTGTTTTGCCACCTGAAAGCCACTGCCAGGAGATTTCTTAGCTGTCCTGTAGCCTGGGCCATTAGGGTGAGCAAGAAAGCCTGCTGTTGACAGTCGAAGGGCCCAGACTTAAACAGTCTGAAAAAATGTCACAGGAAAAGCCTTTCGGGGAGGAGCGTTGTTTTTTTTTTTTTTTAGAAAGCCAAACAGCGTGGCAGGTAAAGCTTTTCATTTTTATAACAATTCCCCCTCCCTCCCCCGGAGAGAAGTGCTCTCCATTACCGTTCTTATTGGCAAGCATCTCGCATTTCGGTATCTTTTAATTTTTTTCCGCTGCATGCGAGGCGGTGCAAATGGGCCTCTTGATTGCAGAGCACTTTTCAAAAAAAAAGAAAAAGAGAGATGTTAAAAAAACAACAACACACAACACGAGACAGAGCCGTACCTTGAGAGATTACCGGGCACTTTTCTTGAGTAGGGCAAATTGCCCTGAATTAGAAAGGGGAGGGCAGAAACTCACGGAACGGAAGTTTGCTCCCTTTCCCCGGTTTTTTTTTGTGGGTTTTATTGTGCCCCCCTCCCTCCCCAAATTGTGCCTACCAGCTTCACTTCATGGAGAGAAAAGGGAGCCATTTAGAAAGTCAGGCCAGTCAGATTGTTGCTCTTCTCCCTCTCCCCCCTTTTCCCCTTTTTTCTTTCTTTTTTTGGGGGTGTCTCTTAATTTGTCAGGCCAGCCGGAGGCTTTTAAGGAGCGGAATATAAATGATGACTGTTTGGAAAGAATGTGATGAGCGAATGCGGCACAGGCCACGTTGTGAAACCTGGCGGGTGTATATTTATCCCCAGAGCAGTCCTCTTTCCCACCCACCCACCCTGCCTGCCTGCCTGCCTGCTTGCCTGCCTGCAACGGCCTGGCGTGTCTGTTTGGAGGGAAGGGGGAGGAGGTGTGGAATCCCGCACATTAAGGGTTTGAGCGGAGAGGAGGATGCTGTGAAAATGCTCACCTGCAAAACAAAGAAGGGAGAAGCAGCCAGGAGATCAGGGTCAGTCCGTCTCTTTTATCTCAAGTTTTAATGAAGCTGTATTTTTTTTTAAAAAAAAAAACAAAACACAAAAACAAAACCCTGATTCCCCCGTGGCGTCCTTCTCCTCGAGGGCTGATATCTCCTGCGAGGGACTCCAGCTGAATATCTGCTGTCGGAATCCAAAGGTTGGACGGCTTCCGAGCGCAGACTCCCATTTGTGTAGGACTGAGCTGGATAGCGGACAGTTTCTTTGGCCCTGAGGTTCTCCCTGTTCCACTTGACTTTATTTCCCCACCACCACCTTAGCCCAACATGGCTCACAGTCCTTTTCTTTGTGGGGGGGGAGGAGGGAGGGGGGATTTTAAATACGCCGCCTTGAGCCGCATAGAGGAAAGGTAGGATCTGAGGCAGAGTTGACAATCATGTCCTTAAATTCCATCACCAGCCCGTCTGGTCAAAGGTAAACTTTCTTTTTACTGAAACTTCTTTTAAATAGAGGAGTTTGACTGGTCTTGTCTCCTTCCCTGTTTTTTGTCTTTACCTTGGTCAAAATAGCATGGGGGTTTTCTTTGCTTACTGAATTCCGTGAGATTGATGTTTATTTAGTTCCATGTGCCTAAAGACTGGCCAACCAGCATCTCTCTCTCTCTCTCTCTCTCTCTTCTTTCTCTCTCTCCCTTTCTCTCTCCCTCCCTCCCTCTCTTTCCTCCTCCCTCTCTCTCCCCCTCCTCTCTTCCTCCCCTCCCTCTTTCCCTCCCTCCCGCCCCCTCTCTTTTCTTTCTTTCCCTCCCTCCCTCCTTCCCACCTTCCCTCCCTCCCACCCTCCCTCCTCTCTCTTTCCCTCCCTCCCTCTTTTCTTTCTCTCCCTCTCTCGCTCCCTCTCTCCCTCTCTTTTCTTTCTCTCCCTCCCTCCCTTTCTCCCTTTCTCCCTCCCTCTCTTTTCTTTCTCCCTCTTTACCCCTCCCTTTTCCTCCCTCTCTCTCTCCCTCCCTCCTTCCTTCCCTTTTTCCCTTTCTCCCTCCCTCTCTCTTTCCCTCCCTCCCTCCCTTTTCTTTCTCTCTCTCCCTCCCCCTCCCTCCCTTTCTCCCTCTTTCTCCCTCTCTCTCTCTGTCTTCCTCCCCTCCCTCTCTCTTTCCCTCCCTCCCTCTGTCTTTTCTTTCTCTCCCTCCCTCCTGCCTTCCCTCCCTCCCCCACCCCCCCTCCCTCCTCCCTCTCTCTTTTTTCCCATTCACAGATTTTATGCCCGAGATTCTGGTCTGCTGAAGTTTGAAATCCAAGCAGGACTTCTGGGTCGACCCATCAACCATACTGTCCGGCGCCTAGTGGCATTTACCTTCCACCCTTTTGAACCCTTTGCTATCTCTGTGCAGCGGACTAACGCGGAGTACGTGGTCAACTTTCACATGAGGCATAGCTGCACGTAGTCTCGCTCTGCTGTGGACACTGAATAGAGACATTTTTTCCCCCCACAGACACCCCCCCCCAAGCCAACGTAAGGCTGAAAGAAACCAAAACACCGAGCGTCTTTGGCCGGGTGCTGTTTCAGTCCTGTGATGTTTGGGTATCACAGGAAGGATGGTGCTGATGAATCCCGTAGCCGCCTCAAAAAGTTCTTTTTTTTTCTCAGGTGCTATTCTGTCATTCAGCACAAACCAAACAGATTTTTTTTTCTAAAGTTCTCTGCTCCGATACTTGACTTATTGCTACGTCTGCTCCTCCTCCTGCTATTTAGTGGGGCGGGGGTGGGGGGCCCCTTCAGCTGAATAAGCGACAGGAAACCCATTTGTAGCCAAGCATTTAATTATTTCCCTCTCTCTTGTAATAGAGGGGTAAAAAGTCCTCCTGTCACGCTTTCAAGAAGGTTGGCTGGTCCCTTCGTGGGAGATAGGGAGATAGTGCCTGCTTTTATACAGGCAGGGAAGATGATGGGATAAACCCCAAGGTGCTTTTTTTTCCCCACGAGGCAACTGGCCTTTCTTGCTTCTCTTTGAAGACGTTTCGCTTCTCGTCCAAGAAGCTTCTTCAGCTCTGACTGGGATGGTGGGGAATGGAAGGGTTTATATTCATTGCAGACAGCTGGCTAGTTGCTTTCTTTTGGAGAGCCGCTCGGAGGTTTGCCCGTGTCCTCAGGGTCACCGGAGCAGTGCAAATGTCCGTGGAGCCTTCGTGGCTGCAGGATGCTGTCTGCCCCGCGTCCCTTCCCTGTTGAAGACAGGCGCAGGCTGTTGGGGATGAGTCTGTCTTGTCTGCATCTCAAACTGAAGCACAAGTGGTTCCTGTGGTCTGCAGTGTTTTCTGGACATCTGTTCATACCTCTCTTGCCATTCAGAGGGTGAAGCGAAACGTCTTCAGAGAAGAAACAAAGAAATTCCAGTTATCTCCTGAAAAAGCACCTCTGGGGCAACCATGACTTGGACGACGGAGACTCTCCATAGACCTCATGGGAGAAAATACTCTTCTATAAACACTTGGGAGGGACCTTATCTTTTCATCCCCTCTCTTTCTCTTTATAACCCAGGAAGGGTTTTGTGCTGCCTAAGTTCTCTTCAGTGAAAACTGTACTGCTAACCTAGAGTGTCCGCCTTCCAGGTGTCGGGGTCCAGGATGGAAAAAAAGATGTTGAGACTAGAAAGAGTACAGAGAAGAGCAACAAAGATGATCAGGGGGCTGGAGGCTAAAACATATAAGGAACGGTTGCTGGAATTGGGTATGTCTAGTTTAATGAAGAGAAACACCAGGGTTGACATGATAGCAGTGTTCCAATATCTCAGGGGCTGCCCCAAAGAAGAGGGAGTCAAGCTATTCTCCAAAGCGCCTGAAGGCAGGACAAGAAGCAACGGATGGAAACTAATCAAGGAGAGAAGCAACCTAGAACTAAGGAGAAACTTCCTGATAGTTAGAACAATTAACCAGTGGAACAACCTGCCTCCAGAATGTTGGGAATGTTCCAACACTGGGAGTTGTTAAGAAGAGACTGGACAGCCATTTGTCTGAAATGGTACAAGGTTTCCTGCCTGAGCAGGGGGTTGGACTAGATGTCCTCCAAGGTCCCTTCCAACTTTATTATTACTGAACTGTCATGCAGTTGCATTATGTGCCTACTCGACTCATACAGGCTTTAAATGGGGAAATTGTTAACTTGGGTTGGCAGCGGGAGGCTGCATCCCAGATGTAGCACAGCCTGCTTGGAAATCCTTGGTTACAAATTGTGAGCTGCCCAGAATCGTTTGCTGAAACGGGCGGCTATAAAAATTGAACCAAACCAAACCAACCAATCAATAAGTGAATAAGTTAAAACAGCCCTCTTCCCTGCCTCTAGTCAACTCGTAGCCAGGTTGCAGGATGGGGCCCGTTTTAGGTACGTATCTTAACATTTCTCTTTCCTTAAATTCGGTGCCAGTGGTGGCGAACCTTTTAGAGACCGAGTGCCCAAAATGCAACCCAAAACCCACTTATGTATCGTCGGGTGCCGGGCGGGTGTGGCCCATTGGATGGGCGTGGCCCATTGGGTGGGCGTGGCTGCGGTGGTAACGGCAGACTGGGTGGGACTAAAAAGTTAAATCAATCAATTCCAACTGCGAGATTTTTTTTTCCCCGCGAGAAGTTACAATTGATTGAACCTTTTTTTTTTGCACATGGTGGCGGAGGGCTAAAGCGAAAAGGTTTTATAAAACCCGGCTGAAGGCCTAGGTCTGGGGCGACGGCGTGCGTGCCCACAGAGAGGGCTCTGTGTGCCCCCCAGTGGCACGCGTGCCATAGGTTCGCCACCACGGCTCTAGGCAATCCTCAGGAGGAGGCAAGAATTTCAGAAATTACCGCTGTGAGGACATTTTCAGATGCTCAAAATTACGGCCTTTTTGTCTTTGACCCAGAAGTTTGGGAAAATAAAAGTAACACGAAGGTCCGAGTGTTGTTTGCTCTTTACGAGTGCCCTTTCCTTCCTCTTGCCGCGTTTGAAAGGAAACGGCTGAATGGACAAAGCCGAATTGGACGTGCAAGGAGGACTTGGATAGCTTTTGGCTCCTACGAGCACTCGGAAAGTTCCCGTGAAATCATCTGAAGTGGGTCAACTCCAGCATTTCTTCACCGACATCAAACTCCCAGTTTTCAAATTGCCTTCTGAGTTGAGTCACCTGGTAAGGCAAGTCAAAACAGAGGCCCGATTGGATGCCCGTGGACATAACATGCTAAGCTTCTCCACCGGTAGTTGTAAAGATAAAGATCTCCTTTGACTTCATCGTAATTCCCAAGGAGTACCCAATTATGCTCACATTACTTTTCTCAGCAACGGTACGGTTCATTCTTCTAGGATTTCCCCACCCCACCCCGCTCAGTTTCAAGTTCTGAGAACAGCCTTGAAATTTCCTGGTGATCTCTTAATTTGAGCCCTAATTACTTGTTAATCTTAATTGGCTCCCTCCCCCCCCCCTCCCGATATCACTTGTGGTTGGTGAGATGCTACCTCCCGAGGTTTAACGTTGGGTTAAATAAGACATAATTGCCTTTATTTAATTCAACACAAAAGGCAGCAGTTTAAAAAGAAAAAAAGAGAAAAAGAAAAAAAAGCTAAAAGGAAATCAATATAAATAGATTTGGCTTTGCAAATTGGACGAGATTGTAGTTTGCTGAATAGTGGTCGAATCCCAGTCAGCCGTCTACCAACCTGCAAGTCACTCTCTTGCAAAAGATAAAAGATGTAAATTGGAAATTCAACGAGACAAATGATAGCTTAGAACGGGGGCCGTCGGTTGACTCCATGTTATTTATTATTGCGTTTTTACTGTTGGTCGGAGCTGAAAAGACTAAAGCGGTTCGGTGGAATCCTGTCTTTCTAAGGAGCCCAAACAACGGCTTTTGGAAAAGGGGCGAGGTGAACAAAACCAGCTCTTCAAAAACGGGAGCTTACGGTCCCCTAAATAGATAGGTGCTCTGGGAGATTTCTCTTTAAAACGTGCTCGAATTGGCTTTGATTTTTAAGTGGTATTATTAAGAAGGGGTCGCTTCTATCTCCCCTCCACAGGCTGGTTTCCTGATCAAAACCAGCCTCCCAAGTATTTGCTCAGACTTTCCAGCATCACATGTTTTGTCACAAAAACTCAGGGGAGGGTGTCCCTTGAGGTCTGAGCTTCATTAATTTTGTAGGCACGATGAATTGAATTCAGCCAGAGCAGAATATTTGTAGCTCAGGGTTGAACTGCGGGGTCCTTGGCGCTCTTGGAGCTTTCTGGTTTTCTTGCAGAGATTTCATTAGCCAACTTGGTAACGTCCTCCGTGCACTGGATTATGTTACCAATCAAGGAGGATATTTGTCGCTCGGGGTTGAAATGAGGGGTGGCCACCGAGGATATCACCTAGTTTGGGTAAGGAAACGCCTGCAAGAAAACAAGCAAGCTCAGAGAGCAACCAGGACCTCACCATCCTCCGTTTCCTCTTCCTCCTCCTCCTCCGTCATTCTTCAAATCCCACTCCTGTCTAGCACTGAAGAAGTTACCTAGTAGGGTAAGGAAACGTCTGCAAGAACACTACCAAGCTAAGAGCACCAAGGATGCTACAATGTAGTGAATTTTGGATTTGTTCTATTGCTGTCGCACTGTAATCAAAGGAAAGGGGCGTGGATGACAGGATAGCAGGGTTCCAGTATCTCAGGGGCTGCCACAAAGAAGAGGGAGTCAAGCTCTTCTCCAAAGCGCCCGAAGGCAGGACAAGAAGCAACGGAGACTCATCAAGGAGAGAAGCAACCTGGAACTAAGGAGAAACTTCCTGACAGTTAGAACAATTAACCAGTGGAACCACCTGCCTCCAGAAGCGGTGAATGCTCCAACACTGGAAGTTTTTAAGAAGAGACTGGATGGCCATTTGTCTGAAATGGTACAGGGTTTCCTGCCTGAGCAGAGGGTTGGACTACATGACCTCCAAGGTCCCTTCCAACTTTATTATGATGATGATGAAGAATTCTGAAGGCAGCCCTTAGTGCATGCTGACCTTGTGATTTAAATAGCAGCGTAAATGCAAAGGACAGATAGCCTTCATCTTCACAACCATCATTGAGCCCCAAATTTTCCGTGGCTACGCGAGACATTTCTTAGGTGCTCTTTCCCTCATTTTACGACCTTTCCGTCCACCGTTGTTAAGTGAGTCGTTGCAGTTGTGAAGTTAGTTAACCCGGTTGTGAAGTGAATCTGGCTTCCCCGTTGACAAGGGGGGGGTCACATGACCCTGGGACACTGCCACCGTCATAAATGTGAGTCAGTTGTGCCAAACATCTGAATTTTGATCATGTGAACCATGGGGGATGCTGCAGCGGTCGTTCAGTGTGGAAACCGGACATCAGTCCCTTTTTTCACGTGGTGTTGTAACTTCGAACGGTCACCAAATGAACCGTCGTAAGTCGAGGACTACCTGTATAGAGCGCATTGGGGGATTAGTGATGAAGAGTTGCACCCTACAGCCTCCAAACTGCGTTCTTTGCAGCATTTCCCATTTTTATTTTCTCCCATCTTATTATCCCCCGTTGTTTTTGGAAAAAATGAAAAGAGGACTTTGGGAGAAAGGAAAATATTTATACCTTTTTTTTTCCTTCCATCCGGACTACAGCATAAATGTGATCTCCAGTTGTGGTAAGAAAAATAAATCATAATTCTGTTTTTAATCACTTTTATCTGTCTCCTCTTCGCTTTTACCTTTGCGAACAAGCAGCCTCTTAACGGTTGAGCTCAGATAGTCAGTGCCTAGTTTTTTACTGACCTTTTTGCCTACGAGAAGAATATGGGATGAAAGAGACAGGGATTCTCCTCCAAACAAATAAAATGCTTCAAATGTAACTCTTAATTACTAGTTTCACAATAGCCTTTTGTAATACTTTTAAGGCTTCCGAGTTCTTTCCACTTGTTACCATTCCCTGTAATCACTTCCATGGGAAGCCTTCTTTATTTGAAGAACTTTCCCTTTCTGTTCAGTGAAACGGGCTTTGAAAGTTTGAATAAAGAAGAATCTTGCTTACTCCTAGGGTCTCTCTGTCCTCTCTCTTCTCGAAATTGTAGGTTGCAGACGCACCCGATTTCTAACCGCTCCATCCATAAAGCCTTTCATGTAAGGAGGTCTGTTTCTTAGTGACAGCAGGCTCAAGAGACGAATCGCACATCTGAATTAACTATTCCAGAATAAAGAGTAAACAAGAAGAATCTGTCCAGATGCATCTAAGGGTACGTCAGGACTGGCATCTTGCAACGCACTGGTTGTCAACCGTCCCGCTCAGTACATACAGCAAATAAAGACTCCTGGGACATTTTTTTTGTTGCCGAAAGCACAACGGATACCGAAGTAGCAAAGGCAATTCTAACGTTTTCGCGTGCAAATAGCATAGTTCAAACGTTCCCCTTTTTCCCTGGCCCTCTCATTGCCACTTTATTCCCTCCAGTTATGCTCTGTTTGGCGAACAGACTCCGGTGGACTCCCAGCAGTGATCTTGGGACGATGGTATGTCTTGGCTCCCGAGTTGGTGCTGTTGCAATCCATTCCCCCCCTCCTTTGTATTCCAACCCAGTCCCTTCCTCGTTGCCTCCTGTCTGGCTGCGATCGGGGTTTGCGAAAGAGCCACGACACTGGCTGTGTGTGCAGAAGAGAATAATAAAAGGTAAATGTTCCCCCGCACATGCGTGCTAGTCGTTTCCGACTCTAGGGGCCGGTGCTCATCTCCATTTCAAAGCCGAAGAGCCAGCGCTTGTCCGAGGACGTCTCCGTGGTCATGTGGCCGGCATGACTAGACGCCAAAGGCGCACGGAACGCTGTTACCTTCCCACCGTAGTGGTCCCTATTTTTCTACTTGCATTTTTACGTGCTTTCGAACTGCTAGGTTGGCAGAAGAGAATAATAAACCTTGCTTAACAATATATACCTCTTGAGTTCCCCTAACCTGATGACGAAACAAACTCTGGTTTAACTATAATGACCTGATTCACACAACATAGAAGAGTGGCTGCCTACCACGTACTGAACGACAAACTACTCAAATCTCTTTTAGCCTGGCCTAGTGAACTGTTCACTCTTTGTCGGCTGAAGGCTTACAACTTTGTAGAAAAATGGACCTCCCTTTTCTACTCTCTTTCCACACTGCCTTTCTGGGATTAAAGATACAGTTTTCAAGTCAGGTAGCCCTCTCTTCCATAAGCCTGTTAAGCCCTCACTGAAAATTGGCCGTAATCGCCTTTGTGGACAATGAACCCTGGGGCTTCCCTGTCGTGTCTGTTGATCTTGAGTTTGCAAGGAGCAGAGACAGGGAAGAGGCACGCCAGCAGATGCAGTAAACACAGCAGATAATGTATGCAGGTTCTAAAACTTGAGGCCGATAGGATCTGGAAGAGTTCATTCAGATGTGCAATTTGTCTCTTGAGCCTGCTGTCATTAAGCAACGGACCTGCTTACATGAAAGGCTTTGTAGGTAGAAGGTTGGAAACCGGCTCGTCTGGAAGCTACAATTTCTAGGATAAAGAGACCCTTTGTAAAAAAAAAAAACCATATTCCAGCTGCTTTCAAGGGTTACAGATAATTAGATGTTAAGTGTCTGTTTGTCTGGAACATCAGGAAAACACAGTGCCAAGCAGAGCATAATTATATAAACTCCGGTTTCCTTCTGCTGCGGGTAATTAACTATTGTGTTGGAGGTTTTATTCTTGTCAGTAATGAAGTTTCTACTCAAGTCGTCTGAAGAGTTTCCTGCCAAGACTAGAGAGTTACGAAGTTTTGTTCAGCCCTGGAGGAAAGCCGGACACCAGGTCTTTCAGCTGGTAGTAAGGAACATTTAGACAAGTTTTTGCTGGCCATACTAGTGGCCGTCCACTTAAATCTCCAGTTGGTTTTTCCAGACGCCAACCGCAGAAGTGAGTTGAGTTGGCACAAGTTGGAGAAGGCCTGGAATGACTCAAGGTGACTAGGGGCACCTGCGAAACCCTCCAACTGACTCAGAAGACCAGTTAAGAAGAGGTGAACCTGGCAGGGGCCTATCCGAACAATGGCCCTGCCTCCCATTGAGTGGCTCTTAAGTCCTCCCGGAACGCTTAAAAGATGGCGACTCAGGAAGTAAGTTGCTTTTAGAAAGTGCCCTGGGAGAGGATCAAGGAAGACTGTGGTTTCTTTACTCATGCCGATGCTGGCGTGGAGCTCTTGACAATTGCAGTATCCATGGCAACGGGAAGAGAAAGCCCTGCCAAATCCTCTGTCCAGACGGAAGAAGTGAGCTGTTGGTGATGTTGGTAACTGTAAAGCAAAAACAAAACAACAACACAGCCAAGGTTACTCGTCTATTCTCTTTGCAAAAAAAAGAAAAAAAAGGCACGTTTCTGGTACACATCATCCCTGTGTGTCACCAAACGTGCTTAATCTAGTTGCTGACCGAATTCATGGATGGGCTTTGCCCGTTATATTCAATCGCGAACTAACCAAGAAGAAAGGGACGGGTGATTGTCAGCTGCCAGAACTTCCACCATGGGTAAACAGTGGAGACCCCCTAGCCCTCTCTGCTCTACGCTAAATAAATAAATAAATAATAAATGAACCATCTTAGATGAGGCCCACCAGACAGACTGCAAAAACCTAACCAAGCTTAACCAAGCTTAAAAAAGGTAAAGGTTCCCCCGCACATGTGTGCTAGTCGTTTCCGACTCTAGGGGCCGGTGCTCATCTCCGTTTCAAAGCCGAAGAGCCAGCGCTTGTCCGAGGATGTCTCCGTGGTCATGTGGCCGGCATGACTAGAGGCCAAAGGCGCACGGAATGCTGTTACCTTCCCACCGGAGTGGTCCCTATTTTTCTACTTGCATTTTTACGTGCTTTCGAACTGCTAGGTTGGCAGAAGCTGGGACGAGTAACAGGCGCTCACTCTGCTACGCGGCACTCGGGATTCGACCCGCCAAACTGCCGACCTTCTGATCGACAAGCTCAGCGTCCTAACCCACTGAGCCACCGTGTCCCTAACTAACTAACTAACTAACTAACTAACTAACTAACTAACTAACTAACTAACCAAGCTTAGCCTGCATGAAAACAACAGCCAGGCGCAGGCAATCCTCAACATACCGCCACAATGGAGCCCCCAAGTCATGTTGCTAAGTGAAAAAAAAAAATTTAGTGGGTTTTGCCCCATTTTAGGACCTTGCTACGTTGATTAAGCCAGTCACTGCAGTTGTTAAGCTAGTCACACGGTGGTTAAGTGAATCTGGCTTCCCCAAGGACTTTGCTTGTCAGAAGGTCACCAAAAGGTGATCACATGACCCCCCCGTATGACATTGCAACCGTCATAAGTGGAAGTCGGTTGCCAAGCATCTGAGTGTAGATCGCGTGACCCTGGGGATGCTGCAACAGTCGTCAAGTGTGAAAAATGGCGATAAGTCACTTTTTCCAGTGCCGTTACAATTTTGAACGGTCACTAAGCAAGCTGCTGAGAGTCAAGGACTATCTGTACTCTACTTCAGGGGTCTCCAATCTCCGGTCTGTGGAGCGGTACCCGGCTGCGGCTTGCTAGCAACCAGTCCGCATAAACAAGCAAAGCCCCATCTGCGGGATGCAGGCAGCACACAAAACCACGCACCCTCCGGTCCATAGAAAATCTTCTCTCCACGTAACCGGTCCCTGGTGCCCAAAAGGTTGCGGACCTCTGCTCTACTTGATCTGGTTGAGCAAGGTCTGTGACTATAGCGAAACTTGGAACTGCACCGAGTACATTCTGCATTTTAAAACTAGCCACTTTCCAACTGCAGACCTTTCAAATACAGGTCTAACGATCTGCGACAGCCTTATTTGCTACGATGAATGAAAAGGGGTTTCTCAGAGCAAAGGTTTCGTTTGAACAAGCCTGTTCTGTAGTCTCAAGCCATGCTTGGAAAGTGCTGCAAAGCTCTTACTGAGCGGCAGAAGCCCCAAATGGTACTGTCCCTTTGTTTAATCCAAAGGTGTGCGACTGCTTTGAAGCTAAGGACCACATTTAATTCTTGAATGATAGGCAGTGGTTGCTCCCCAAACTAGGTGAGGCCAGAGCAAATCGATTTAAATTTAAACTAAAGGCAACTGATGTTTGTTTCCCAGGTATCCAGTAGTTTTCCTTTTATCACATTAAAAAAAACAACAGCAACAGCAACAAGCTAGTGACAACTTTTGGAGAAGTTCCAAGCGTTGGAGCTATCTATAATTTTGATCTGAATGTATCTAGCCTCAGGATTTCAGATCATGCACCTTTGAATTAATTAACTCTCATGATCTCCGGGCAAGAGCAATTAGATCAACAAATAATTGATTTCTTGGTTCTGATGTGTAGCTTAATGGGGCTCCCCACCCTAACCCTCTGCCAAATTTAAGAGATGGATTTGGCCGCTAATTACGCTTGGCAAATAGGAAGCTGGTGAAGGATGCGGTAGATGGAAAAACGTATATGCTTCTTGCGATCCAAGTTAATTGGAAAAAAAACATTTAAATGAGGAAAGTCTGAGAGCAGCTTGGAAGGTTGATGAGATCAGGTGCTTCGTCGAGCAACATGGACGAGGGGCTTATCTGTACCTTGGACACAATGGTTTCTTTTTCCAGAGAGAAATGGCAAACATCTGCCTACCTCTTGTCCTTGTTCCAAATTATCCAAAGTAGGGAGGTGTTTTGCGATACGTATCTGGGAGATGAGGCAAAGGCTTCATTTGTTTAATAGTGAAGAATAACACAGCCTGGCTCGGTTTATATATGTATATGTATATGTATATGTATATGTATATATATATATACACACATATACACAGACACACACAGACACACAGACACACACACACACACACAAACATGGCTGACAAACCTGTAAACGGACAGATCGTCCTCGATTTAACATTTCATTTAGTAATAATAATAATAAAGTTGGAAGGGACCTTGGAGGTCATCTAGTTCAACCCCCTGCTTGGGCAGGAAACCCTATACCATTTCAGATAAATGGCTATCCAGTCTCTTCTTAAAAATTTCCGGTGTTGGAGCATTCATAGCTTCTGGTGGCAAGTTGTTCCACTGGATAATTGTTCTAACTGTCAGGAAATTTCTCCTTAGTTCTAGGTTGCTTCTCTCCTTGGTTAGTTTCCATCCATTGCTTCTTTTCCTGCCTTCAGGCGCTTTGGAGAATAGCTTGACTCCCTCTTCTTTGGGGCAGCCCCTGAGATACTGGAACACTGCTATCATGTCCCCCCTCATTCTTCTCTTCATTAAACCAGACATTCCCAATTCCAGCAACCGTTCCTTATATGTTTTAGCCTCCAGACCTCTAATCATCTTTCTGGCTCTTCTCTGTACTCTTTCTAGAGTCTCAACATCTTTTTTACATCGTGGTGACCAAAACTGGATGCCGAATCCCAAGTGTGGCCTTACCAAGGCATTGTAAAGGGGTCTTAATACTTCACATGATCTTGGTTCCATCCCTCTGACTGTTCACTGAAAAATCGAGTTATGACCTTTTTTCAGTTATGATCATAGCAGCATCCCCATGGTAACATGATCAAAATCAAAATGCTTGGCAACTGGCATGTACTTCTGACGTTGCAGGGTCCCGGGCTCATGTGATCCCCTTTTGTGACCTTCTGACAAGCAGAGTCAATGGGGGAAGCCAGATTCACTTAACAACCGTGTTACTAAATTAACAAGTGCCATGGTTGACTTAACAACGGTGGCCAGAAAGGTCGTAAAATGGGGCAAAACCTACTTAGCCGATGTCTCACTTATAGCCACATCGATTTTGGACTACCTGCATTTGTTTTTATTTATTTTATTTGTACCCCACCATTATTATTTTTATGAATAACTCATAGCAATAAATCTCCCTAACACTGCTTCACTCCTGTGCGTTGAGTTGAGCTGAATGGAAGTTCCCATTTACAAAGAGTGGCAAAATAGCCATTCCTGACAATTGCACAGGAAAGTTGGTGACTTTGGGGCAGTGGGAAGGAAAAACGGCAATCAAAGGCACAAGTACAGAGTGGGTGAGACCTGGCTTAAAAACGGCAACTGTGAGAGGGACCTTGGAGTCCTAGTGGACGATCACTTGACTATGAGCCAGCAGTGTGCAGCCGCAGCCAAAAAAGCTAATACAATGCTGGGTTGCATAAACAGAGGCATAGAATCAAGATCATGTGAGGTATTAGTGTTGTTGTTAGTTGTGAAGTCGTGTCCGACCCATCGCGACCCTATGGACAACGTGCCTCCAAGCTTTCCTGTCCTCTACCATCTTCTGGAGTCCATTGAAGCTCACTCCTCCTGCTTCAGTGACTCCATCCAGCCACCTCATTCTCTGTCGTCCCCTTCTTCTCTTGCCCTCAATCTTTCCCAGCATTAGGCTCTTCTCCAGTGAGTCCTTCCTTCTCATTAGGTGGCCAAAGTATTTGAGTTTCAACTTCAGGATCTGGCCTTCCAAAGAGCAGTCAGGGTTGATCTCCTCTAGGACTGACCGGTTTGATCGCCTTGCAGTCCAAGGGACTCGCAGGAGTCTTCTCCAGCACCAGAGTTCAAAGGCCTCAATTCTTTGGCGCTCAGCCTTTCTTATGGTCCAACTTTCACTGCCATACATTGCAACTGGGAAGACCATAGCCTCGACTATACGCACTTTTGTTGGCAGGGAGATGTCTCTGCTTTTTAGTGTGCTGTCTAGGTTTGCCATGGCTTTCCTCCCCAGGAGCAAGCGTCTTTTAATTTCTTGGCTACAGTCCCCATCTGCAGTGATCTTGGAGCCCAGGAAAATAAAATCTGTCACTACCTCCATTTCTTCCCCATCTATTTGCCAGGAATTGATGGCCGGATGCCATGATCTTGGTTTTCTTAATGTTTAGTTTCAACCCAACTTTTGCACTCTCCTTCTTCACTCGCAACAAGAGGCTCTTCAGTTCCTCTTCACTTTCTGCCATTAGAGTGGTATCATCTGCGAGGTATTAGTACCTCTTTACAAAACTCTTGTGAGACCACACCTGGACTACTGCAGCCAATTTTGGTCACCCTATCACGAAAAAGTTGTTGAGAGTTTGGAAAAAAAATCAGCGAAGAGCAACTAAGATGATTAAAAGCCTAGAGACTAAAACGTACAAAGAAGGTCTGCAGGACTTGGGTTTGGCTAGTCCAGGGGTCAGCAACCTGAAACAGTGAAAGAGCCACTCAGAACCGGTTCCCTCACAAAAGGAAAAACTGGGAGCCGCAAAAAAATGTGTGCACATGCGCACATGTGCAGAACAGGGTTTGACTGAAGAGTGAAGCCAAGGCGAGATATGCACCTACCCTGCATATTTGAATTGATTGGTTGAACTTTTTTAGTCCCACTTTTTTTTTTTGGACTGCACATGGCAGAAGACTGGGAGCCGCAGGAGATGGCTGAAAGAGCCGCATGTGGCTCCGGAGCCGTGGGTTGCAGACCTGTGGGCTAGTCTAAAGAAAACAAGAAATGGGGGAGACATGAAAGCAGTATTCCAGTCTTTGAGGGGCTGCCACACGTTACGTTATTCTGCAAAGCACCAGAGGGCAGGACGAGAAACAATGGTTGGAAACTGACCAAAGAGAGAAACAACCTGGAATTAAGGAGAAACTTCCTGACAGTGAGGACGATTAACCAGTGGAACAGCTTTGCCTCCAGAAATTGTGGGCGCTCCATCACTGGAGGTTTTTAAGAAGAGGCTAGACAGTCACTTGTCTGAGATGGTATAGGTTCTCTTGCTCAAGCAGGGGGCTGGACTAGAAGACCTCCAAGGTCCCTTCCAGTTCTATTCTACTGTATTCTATATTATGTTTTCTCTTTATCCAGAGACTTGCCACGACAGACCCTGCAATGAACTCAGAGCTAAGCCGTGAACATTTGAGCAAACAAAACACTGATGTTTTCCAGTTTGCACTTCACAAGTAAGGTTGATTCCTTTAAGCTGCGAGGTCTCTGACTAAAGCCAAGCCCTGTAACAGCCACCAGGCTCAGTTAAGTTTTATTGTATTTTTCCATTCTCCTGTTTTTCAACCACATTTTGATCGGCAAACGTTAGCAGGTAGCACTGGGTGTAATCCTTCATGCAATGCTTGACTGATTGTGTTTGCAGGACATGGTAACTATGGTTTACTGAACTAATTCAATTGCTCGGGTCTGTAGAACACCCTGAGTCACAAACTAGCCGGATCCCATTTTAGGCTCGCACGTTGTGAGAACATGGCTATGAGGCTAGTTAGTTCAGGGAAATGACACTGCTGTTCAATGTGCCGGAAGAAAGAATCCACAAGCCCTTAAGAAGGAACAGAATCTGGAAGTTACGTTTGCAAGCTGGTGAAGAACATTTTGTTCAACTTTTTAAGACCTAGCCCCAAATTCTATTTTTTGTTTTCATTCTTGGGATAGGCACAGACACACTATTCGGCTGATTCTCAATTGCTGGTGGAAAAAAAAATAACTGGGGAAGCATGCTGCTTTCATGCTCCTTAATGTAGAATTTATTGGAGGTATCTGAATTGGATGGCGCGTGGAAAAGGGGGCAGCCTTTGACCTCACCTAAGGGCTGAGCTAACCAGAGCTTTGTTATTGTTAGTTGCGAAGTCCTGTCCGACCCATCGCGACCCCATGGACAACGTTCCTCCAGGCCTTCCTGTCCTCTACCATCTTCTGGAGTCCATTTAGGCCCATGCCTACTGCTTCAGTGACTCCATCCAGCCACCTCATTCTCTTGTCGTCCCCTTCTTCTCTTGCCCTCAACCTTTCCCAGCATTAGGCTCTTCTCCAGTGAGTCCTTCCTTCTCATTAGGTGGCCAAAGGATTTGAGTTTCATCTTCAGGATCTGGCCTTCTAAAGAGCAGTCAGGGTTGATCTCCTCTAGGACTGACCGGTTTGATTGCCTTGCAGTCCAAGGGACTCGCAGGAGTCTTCTCCAGCACCAAAGTTCAAAGGCCTCAATGGGCTAATACCTCAAATTGCTTCCTGTTCTGAACAATTTACTTTCGGAAAGTTTTAGAGCCATACCTGGAACGGGATCAGTGTGGTCCAGGAGAAAATAAAGATTTTTTTTTTAAAGGCGAAAATAGAATGTTTTGCCTGCACCAGTGACACCAAGACCTAGCTCTCTTGAGAAGACTCCAATGCTGGAGAAGGCAGAAGGAAAGAGAAGAAGGAGAGGACAATCAGCAGCAGTGGGGAAGTATTCAGTTA
Source organism: Vipera ursinii (assembly GCF_947247035.1). Classification (NCBI taxonomy): domain Eukaryota; kingdom Metazoa; phylum Chordata; class Lepidosauria; order Squamata; family Viperidae; genus Vipera; species Vipera ursinii. Next base: position 11,118,032 of record NC_139524.1, on the reverse strand, counting down.
CGTTGGAAGACCAAGTTAAGGCTAGATCGTCATGGAGAAACTTTACGTGATCGCTAAGAATCAATGCCAACGTGATGGCACATAATCCAGTTCCATCATATAGGCCCTAGCAGTGAATGCTAGACAGATTTAGCTCAGAAAAGCTGCACACGCCAGTCTGTCTTAGCCTTTGCTTTGCACAAATGTGAACGAAAGCTGTTGGAACTCTCCTTTGCCCTTCATTAGCCACAGGTCCAGCGTTTATTCTGCTTTAAACAGTCTCTCTCTCTCTCTCTCTCTCTCTCTCTCTCTCTCTCTCTCTCTCTCTCTCTCTCTCTCTCTCTCTCTGTGTGTGTGTGTGTGTGTGTGTGTGTGTGTGTTGTTTAGACTGATGGGAGTTTGTTTCCAAATCTTCCTAAAGGTTATGCTGAACTGCAGGATTGAGCAAAGAAACAAACATGTCAAGATGCTCCCTTTCCATGACCTAATGGGCAACTGGCAAAATAAAAAGCTACTGCTTCCAGGCTAGATGGATTTCAAGTGCAAAACAAACATAGATCCAGAAAAACACAGGGACCAGATTGTGCCAGTGGGATGGGGGCGGAGACCGGGTGGGGGGGAGAAGAGAGGGGCAATCATGCTTCTTGTCAAGTCAGGTTTTCTAGACTAATTTTACAGCTGTGTAGATTTTATTAGAATGGTGTGGATTTGAAACAGACCCAGGGAGACGGGCCCTTTAGAAATGGGAAATATAAATAAGTAATTAAGCAAGCAAGCTAAACAAACAAGACAAATAAAATATGCTATCTCTAGGTCAAGCACCTCTTAAAACTTGGAAATCTCATCTTACTGGGGGAAGAGAACTTAAGGATCTCAACAGTGGAGTTAAGTAATAGTAGAGAGGTGTTTTTGAGCCTCGGCAATTTTAAGATGAGTGGCCTTCAACTCCCAGATTCCCCCAGTCAGCAACGAGAAACACTGCAATAGGCTACTTTTACAAAAGTCACTACGTAATTTCTGGTTTCTTGGCTTAACCAGACTGGTTGAAATTCACACATCAGGTCCGATCCAAATCCCCAAACCACATTTTAACGATCATGGTCATGAATTGGCTTTGAATTATTTCAAAAGGTGACAAAGTTTGGGCCATGGCCAACTGCTCCACCCAATCTGCATTGGATGGATCAATCTTCCAATGGCCGCTAGTATTAATAGCTATTTACTACCTTCCAGATTATAGGCAGCAGAGCATAAATGCTACTGGCTAAGAGTTATAGAAAGGGACTTACATCTTCCAGCCCAAGCTTGTGAGCTTCCCAAATGAATTCAGTTGCCCGATGTGACGCAGACCAGAGTGTTTGGAAAAAAAATCAGAGAAGAGCAACTAAGATGATCCAAGGCCTGGAGACTAAAACATATGAAGAACGGCTGCGGGACTTGGGTTTATCTAGTCTAAAGAAAAGAAGAAATAGGGGAGACATGATAGCAGTGTCCTAGTATCTGAGTGGCTGCCACAAAGAAGAGGGGGTCATGTTGTTCTCCAAAGCACTAGAGGGAAGGACAAGAAACAATGGTTGGAAACTGATCAAAGAGAGAAGCAACCTGGAATTAAGGAGAAACTTCCTGACAGTGAGAACAATCAACCAGTGGAACAGCTTGCCTCCAGAAATCATGGGTGCTCCATCACTGGAAATTTTCAAGAAGAGACTAGACGATCACCTGTTTGAGATGGCATAGGTTCTCCTGCATGAGCAGGGGCTGGACTAGAAGACCTCCAAGTTCCCTTCCAGCTCTATTCTATTCTAATCCAGCAATGCTCTTAAAATTTATGCTTAGTTGTTTAATGATCCATGGTTCAGCTCTCACCATAGATGTGTTAAAGAAGAAGTACACCAGTGTCTAAATCTGTCTCCCCTAATTCTGAATATGGTATGAATACACAGAAAAACCACAGTATAGGCTGGGCAGTGTGAATTCCTTAATCACACAGCTAGGGCTAATTCCATGGGTCTTTCCAAGGACACCAGGAACTCAGAATAAGTTGCTTTAACCTACATGGACATTATTGGTATCAAAAGTGAAATTAACATCATCCACCATAAGGCACCAGCTCCTAAACTCCAGTCACATGCTTTATTACAGGGGTCTTCAAACTTGGCCCTTTTATGACTTGTGGACTTCAACTCCCAGAATTCCTCAGCCAGCGTGCCTGACTGAGGAATTCTGGGAGTTGAAGTCCACAAGTCATAAAAGGGCCAGGTTTGAAGACCCCTGCTTTTTTACATCGAATGCTTAGGAGGAATTTCCTAATGAATACCGTTGATCAATGGAACAATTTGCTTCCGAGTTGTGGGTGCCCCATTGCTGGAGGTTTTCAAGAAAACAGTGGGCAGCCCTCTGTCCGTGGCGATAGGACTCCTTACCTTGCAGAGGGTTGGAATAGAAGACCTCCAAGGTCCCTTCCAGCCTTATCATTCTATGATTCTGTGAGTGAGAGACACCAACAATCTTGAAAGAAGAGAATTATCTTCTATGTTCCATGTTTCCTTCCATAATGTTGTCCACCCTTGGCAACCAGGCCAATGGCCGTTGTTCCAGAAAATAAAGGGAGAAGCAGCCATCCCTTTTGATAGCGGTTCTTGGCAAAATGCAGCTAAAAATTTGCAGCGGGAAGGGGGGGGGGAAGAAAGCCCACATCCAATCAAGATGATTAATCTCACACGCTTTTTAAAAAAATACCCTGTAAATTAAAAACCGAAGGGGTACGATACCTGCGACAATTTAACTCCGCTGCAAAAATTATTCCCCGCTTCCCTTATTGTAAGAGGTAAATGGAACCCTAACCAGCCTTCCCACACACTGTGCATTTCAAATTGTTAGCAGAATAATCACTGTAATTGTGTGTGTACGTGCAAGGGTGCGTTCCCGCCTCTAGCTGGCCGTCTCCCACTGTACAGGCTTTTCGTAAGGAGCCTTCGCAGAGACACCACAGTCCCTGGCGCCATCCTAGGCCTGATTTTGCTCCCTTCGCTTCGAGAGAGGGGAAAACATTTATCCAAATCTCGTTTGGGGAAAACGGTTTGAATTCTAAAGCATGGGAAGCCAACGCTGATTATTTGGGGAGGGTGGGGGACGAAGGGAAAAAGAATCCCGCTGTTTATTACATAACCAAGCCAGGAAGGAGTTAAAACAAAAAAGGGGGGGGGGGAAGCTGTCTGGTTGCTATGGTGCCTTCTTCTTTTAAAGAAGAGCAGAGTTGATTACAACATTAGAAACCAGAGCAGCCCCCAGCCCCTCCCGAAAGGGGAATAATGCTATCCAGAGGGAGGGAGAGAGGAAGGCAGACCTAACACTCTTTTTAGTTCTGACCAAAGGGAACAATGTACGGTAGGGACCCCGAGCGCTCATGACTAAGAACAAAGCCTGCTTGCTAACTTCCACCATCTCCTCCTTGGTTCTTCCCGGGATGGATGGCCTGATTTGCCAGCCTTCTCAACGGTTAACGCTTGACCTGGCCAGGCTGGGAAGTGATAAAAAGACTTTGGGATGCAGGCTGTTTTATCATTGGACTTGCTGTCCCAGGTTGCCGTTCCTTGGCAGCAGAAATGTTGGGATGTTCCCGTGCCGCCTGTTGAGTTTGCGGGAGAAAAGCCAACAGCTAGTATCCTTACAGTTACTGTCTTGCGTCCATTTCCCAAGGGAAACACGGCCCGTGCGCCTCACCCGGCCAGGGTTTGTTTAAATTGTGGCTTATTGGATGAGCTACGGTCCGTTGGGTTCAGGCTCTCTGCATTAAGCGAAAGCAGAACAAGTTTCCTTGGGTTACACAAGCCAGTTTATTTTATTTATTTTAATCCCATTTACATCCCGCCCTTCTCCGAAGACTCAGGGCGGCTTACAAGCTTAGCAGTAGCCTTCATTCTATGTAGATGCCTGCTTATTAGGGCTTTCGCCCCCCCCGCCCAAGCGGCATTATTACAAAGTCAGCTTAATTTCCCCCAACAATCTGGGTCCTCATTTTACCTACCTCGGAAGGATGGAAGGCTGAGTCCACCTTGAGCCTGGTGGGACTCGAACCTGCACTAATTGCAGGCAGCTGTGTGGCGTGAGATGAACTATCATTACTTTTCTAAAATGGCAGCGAGTGAGAGAGATTCTTGGCAATCGTGAGGCCGACTCTTGCCAGCTTTACCACTGAGGTACTGGGGATCCCAGCTGTATGTTGTGTGAGCGGAGCAAGATAAAAGGGTCCTGTTTTCTTTCAAGTCACCCCATCGTTGCTTCCCCAGGATAATTCCTGATGTGTTCATGTCGAGTCATCAGCCATCTGTAGTTTTGCCACTCATGGTGAAAACTCTCTGGAACACACTACACAGACATAAAAGCAGCCTCCTTTTGATTGTAAGAAACTGCCGGAATAAATTGGCTAGAAGAGGGCTCTTCAAACTTGGCCCTTTTATGACTTGTGGACTTCACCCAGAATTCCTCAGCCACAGCGTGCCAGGCATAAAAGGGCCAGGTTTGAAGACACCTGGGCTAGAACAATGCTTACCAACCTTTTTCCTTAATTACCCAAAACCACTCACCAGAAAGTCTTACTGAAATTCAAGAACTAATTATGAACTCTCTTTCTTCAGGGCCCGTTGTCATTTCAAACCGTCGCTGAACAAACGGTCCTAACTCGAGAATTGCCTGTATTATAAAAACGTTAGCACTGAATGATCTTGATGTATTATCAACCGACGACTACCAGTAATTCTGCCAATTTTCATCTTAAAAAAAAAAAAAGGATTTCAGGAGATTTGGGAGTGTGTTTTAGTACAACTGACAATCTTTTAAGTGAATTTAAATGGCCCTGTTTTGATTGGGTAATGGGTTCACTTGTCAAAGAAAAAAAAATGCTTTTGCCCAATTTTGGATAATTTACTGAGATTTGGGAAGCACTGAGTTATAAGGTCCAGAATGAAAGATATTGACTAATGTTGGCTTGCCGACAACCATTTTTTGTATTTCCTGCTGAACTGCTCTGGAGTCCCCGTTTTTTCCTGACTGACTAGTAGAGAAATTCCAGAAGAGATGAGATCTCTCTACTTCCTGATGAACAATAAATAATCACCCCCCACTTCCCGGGCAAGTAGAACTGTGAACTCTTCATATAAGAGACATAGAATTGGATCCCAAATGGCAGAGTGGGGAATTCTGCAGGTGGTGGTGGTGGTTTCCAACTGACCCTTTGCAACTGGAAAAAGTCCTGCTCATCTCAACCAGCCTGGATCTGGTCAAAAAGGACTTTAAAAAAAAAACCCGACGATTTGTGTATCACAAAAAAAAACCCGGAAAGCAGCCCCAAGCAAAAACGTAATTCAACAAGCCCCTCTTGAGGTGGAGGCAACTTTTTTTTTTTTTTTAACATTCACACTTTATAAACATAAGTCTCTGGCTTGCCTTCCTGTGGGCAAAGCCCCACCACGCCTGTCTCAGTTCTTTTCTGAAAGCTGCGGAAAGATGGAACGGCTGCTTGAAGATGGCCACTCCAAGCTGTTGGGAGAACCAGGCGGAATCTCATCTTTTTTCTCTCTCCTGCTTCCATTTCCTCAGAGCCTTCGGGCTTTCCGAGGACGGCAGCCGTTGTGCGGTACCGGAGTGTTGTCTGTGATGGAGATCACCTCCAGCCCCCCTAAGGCTAAGCCCTGAATGGCTGCCTGCAAAGGAAAGAGAGAGATCAACCCCAGCGCTCATGGAGTGCTAAGTCACGTTTTGTTGAAGCGCAGCTTCTAGGATAAACCGCCGCTGCTTCGCTTTGGATAAGCTGCAAAGCTCTAAACCTTGCTTTGCCACATAGAATTAGCCGAGCTTGCGCCAGCTATGCGTTACCTTCAGAACGGTTCAGCGTTTACCCTGCTTGATGATGCCTCGGATTCAGCATCTTACCTTTCGCGTGCAACAGAATTCTATTTCTCTCTCTCTCTCTCTTATATTTTAGGGAACAATTGTTCAATCTTGTCGAGCGTTACCTAGCGGCGCTTCAGATTCAAAAAGTGGAAGGCGGAGGTGTACATGCTACACCCCTCTGCAGAGCCTTAAAACCAAATTTGTCTCATATGAAAGAGAGCTTCTCCCAGGATTATGCGTCCGCTGCAGAGAGCAGCCACGCAAGCGGGCGGGGTGGGGTGGTGGAGGAAAGAGATGTAGCTGCTTTAAGAAGTTGCAGACAAGTGCTCCGTTAGCTGCCCTTCAATTAGTTTTTCTCCTTCGTAGCCAAGGAGCTGCCAAGCCTGATTATCTCCGGCAGCCATTTCCAAACTGCTGGCCCCTCTGGACGAGTTGGATTTTGATTTCCACTGCCCCTGCCAGCATGGGGAACGCCAAGTTGTTGAGAAAGTTTTGGCCTTCTGGACAAGCACAGCTGGAGGAGAGCAGATGGGGAAGGCCGTTTGAAATTGAGAACAGGTTTCCAGGGCTTGTAATTGGTGTCTTCCTCGGCTGGCTTGCCTGGCATCGCTGATCCCACTTAGGGGACGTCCCTCCATCGCGATGGCCCTTGATAAAGGCAGGAGCCGGCCAACAGAGGCTGCCTTCCCTCCAACAGAATGAATGCAAAGGAACAAGAGGTGCTTACCAACCGTCCAGGTCCCAGGCCTTTCACAACCACTCGTACGTGGTGCACGCCCTTTTTAGCTGCTTTCTGGACGGGGAGAGAGAAAGAAACGTGTCATGCAATGAAGCAAAGAGTATAATGGCTGCTACTGTTGACATGCCACCTAGATCCTATCGCCCCTTTCATCTGAACAGGAGCTTCTGCTCAGTGGGACAAAGACGGCAATTTTCTTTTGAACAAAACACATTATTGATTTTACGGCGCTTTCTTTGTTGTGAGCTGCCCAGAGCGGCTAAGAGTCGGGTGGCATGAGAGTTTAATAAGTTATTATTATCTGTTCACAGCAATGTGAAAGCACGGCTGCCAGGACTTTTTTTTGCTGGAATGGGCCTTCTTCCCAAGAACCTAGGATGCTGCAATATGTTGGCCTGGTAAATGAGTGGATCCAAGCAGTGTGGCCTTTTGCAATTGACAGATGGAAATTCTGTCAACGCCCAGATTTTCTCACTTGCTGTCCAAGACCTTTTGGTCTGGCATCCAGTCTAACGATAACCACTGAGATCACCAGAGCCGATTTATGCCGTAATCCTTCAATTTTGGTTTTCAGATCTTGATACTCTGTGATCTGTTTATCATCAAGAGCCGTGGTGGTGCAGTGGTTAGAACACAGAATTGCAGGCTAGTTCTGCCAACTGCCAGCAGTTCAATTCTCAGCCTTCCATCCTTCCAAGGTGGGTAAAATGATTGCTGGGGGCAACAGGCTGACCCTGTAAACCGCTTAGAGAGGGCTGTAAAGCACTGTGAAGCGGTATATAAGTCTAAGTAATACTGCTCTTGACTCAGCCTTCCATCCTTCCGAGGTCGGTAAAATGAGGACCCAGATTGTTGGGAGCAAGATAATCTGTAAACCACTTAGAGAGGGCTGTAAAGTACTATAAAGCGGTATATAAGTTTAAGTGCTATTGATATTGCTATCATCACCATCATCATCCTAGATGCTCATTTTTTTCCCCAGCAGAACCACTTGTGGAAAAGGCAGCGATGATGGTGGGTGCTTTGCAGAAATCTAGGATCTCTGCCCATATAAATAGGAAGGCTGGAATCTTTTTGTAGTTTGTGTCTGAGCAAAAAATAACCCTTTTTCACCAGTCTTGTTTAACTAGCCCCTCTCACAAATGGCTTGGCTATTCACTTCCAGCCAAAGCACCCACTGGGTCATCTTGGCTGAAATGCTGGGCACTGAAGTCCTGCATGTCCAGAGGTTTGGTCTGCTCTTTGCCATCGTTTTCCAGCCCTGAAAACGCACGCAAGTGAAGAGTACTTACAAAAGTCATTTACATTCAACCCACCATGGAAGAAATGGCTTGCTTTGCAGTACGCAAGAATCTTGTTACATTTAGAAAAAGGGAAAATTAAAATGCTCAGCTGGAAGCCTTCCATTTCTGCTTTGCCTTAGCTCTTTTAAATGTTTCCTATATCCAAAGTGATTAATGTGAATTTCCAGAGAAGCCTGACAATGTTATAGTTAAGTCTGCTGGGCGAAGACTGCCATCTAGTGGCTATTTAAAGACACTCCACCTGGTCCCAAGGAGGCCTTGATTTACTATATTTTCTCTCCCCTCCCAACAACACCTTTTAAAATACAAGATTGTGTTTTATAAATACTGTTGTTTTGCATCAATCTGACTGTACAGGTAGTGCTCAATTAATGAATGCTTCACCCAGTGATCGGTCAAAATTAACAACAGTGCTGAAAAAAACCACTTTATAACCAACATCAGTATTTATGACCTTGGCAAGGTCTCTCAGTCACACGATTGCCCTTACAGCCAGTGTGCATTCTCCTGGGCATGACCTGTTTCTTCCCACCACATACACACACACACCCTGCAGAGGAGAAAGGGATTGCAAGAGAGTAAACAGACACACAATGCAGATTTCACTGGGCTGTTTTGTGTAGTGGGCTTGTGGCTGTTGGTGCAGTTGCTTAAAGATGGAATTCGCAGTCCCAATTATGGTCCTTAAACAAAGGCTAACTTAGTATAAATACCCTACTCACATCTCTGGAAGGAGGTCTGTTTTAGGAGCATATGTGAACCTAGCCATTGTGGATTAGCAGTGAGGATGAACCAGACTAGAATATTTGTCTTCCCCTCCAAAAGTACAGTATTAACTCTTTCTTCACCAGCTCCCTCTTTTTTGAGGAAGGATCAGAAAGTGACCTAGTATTTGCACCCTAAGAAGGAGCAGCAATTTGGTTCATCTGGAGCAAGTGACTGCTGCTCATTGGTTTCTTTGCAAATTGATTCCCCACTCCTTGGTACAGGTTAAAAGAGGCAACAAATCTAGGATTAATAAGATTTTGTCCTTGTACTGCATAAAGCCCAAAACTATACAAATCCTTCAGATTTAATATATAAAACCAAGCCCCCCCTGATCTTGGTCTCTGTTCACTATGATCATTCGTTCCTGATCGTTCCCTGATCATGATCTTATCTATGCATAGGCAATTGGATTCTAAGGTAAAAGGTAAAGGTTCCCCCGCACATGCGTGCTAGTCGTTTCCGACTCTAGGGGCCGGTGCTCATCTCCGTTTCAAAGCCGAAGAGCCAGCGCTTGTACTATAATCCCTAATATTTCCTTGCTATTTGAGGCACCACCCCTTTAAATCATTTTTTTTAATTGGATTCTAGACTCCCACAAAAATGATTTAAAGGGGTGGTGCCTCAAATAGCAAGGAAATATTAGGGATTATAGTAATAAGGATTCCTTGGAAGTAAAATAAGAGCTGCGGATTTAAGACGCCTGATTCCAGCCAGTTCTGGTCAGCCTGATAAGTCTTTGCCCATTTCAACTTGGGGAAAAGATTAGTTCCACGATCTGAAAGAACAGGATATTGACTTACATTTCCTGCTGCAATTCCAGTTGTCTGTGCTGCAAGAGCTGTGGATTTCTTTGCATTCTTGAATCCCATGTAGCCACAGGTTAGTAGGACCAGAGGGACTTTCTCAGCTGTGAAAACCTGGATGTGAGTGCTACAGGAATCATGGGATGACAGGAACAATGTTAGAAATCCATAAGCTGTGCTATTTTTTGGATTGCCCTGCAAATTGTCTGAAAACCAACCCCTAAACGTTTTCATTTTTTTTGTATCCCAATTAACTCAGCTCTTGCATTGTCCCATGGGGAGACAGCAAATGCATGAATTGGGATACAAAAAAATGAAAAGAATCACTGCCAGTTTGAGACACACTGCTTGCCCCCAAACGGACTAAAAAAAATAGGATAATTCTTCCCAACTTGCTGCCTTCCGGATGTGCTCAGACTGCAGTTCTTAGCAGATCCAAGCAGTCTGTTTGCTGAGCATTCAGTGAGTTCCAGTTCCAATGTCTTTGGCAGGCACCACCAGGTTGGACCAGGCTGTTTTAGACATGTAACAATTTGGAAGAAGACAATTAATTCTCAAAGGGGTGTGGGGAAGTGAACTTGTGGCCACTGAAACTCTTCTGTCACCTACAGAGGTTTCCTTGACAGTTATTGCTGAAAATTACTCAAATTAGTGCTTGCCATTCTAAGATAGGAAAGAACATGAAGACTTAAGGTAGCATTATGTCAGTCTTGCCAGGTGGAAAAGAGAGAAAACACGATCAGAATAATATTAAGAATAAGAATAACAACAATAATTGGAAGGGACCTTGGAGGTCATCAAGTCCAACTCCCAACTCTCGTTGTCCAGTCTCTTCTTAAAAACTTCCAGTGTTGGAGCATTCACAGCTTCTGGAGGCAGGTGGTTCCACTGGCTAATTGTTCTAACTGTCAGGAAGTTTCTCCTTAGTTCTAGGTTGCTTCTCTCTTTGGTTAGTTTCCATCCGTTGCTTCTTGTCCTGCCTTCAGGTGCTTCGGAGAATAGCTTGACTCCCTCTTCTTTGGGGCAGCCCCTGAGATACTGGAAGACTGTTATCATGTCCCCCCTCGTCCTTCTCTTATTTAAACTAGACATATCCAATTCCAGCAACCTTTCCTTGTATGTTTTAGCCTCCAGTCCCCTAATCCATCTTTGTTGCTCTTCTCTGTACTCTTTCTAGCTGTACTTTAGTTGTACTTTATTGCAAAGCTAATTAATACATCCTTATACATCTTGCAAGACCTGCGCCCTTGAATTTACCACCCACAAAACATCTAGCATCAGATAATTAAAAGAGCCATGGTGGCACAGTGGCTAGAGCAGTGATGGCAAACCTTTTAGACACCGAGTGCCCCAAAACTGCCCCGACCCCCCTGCTCCTCTCCCCGATGCTCCGCTCCGCCCGCAGGGCCACCCACCGCCTCCACAGCCCACCGCAGATTGTCCAGGCAGCCCTGCAGCGCCATGGCGGCCACGCCCTCCGCTTGTGCCCCATAGCATCATCTGCGCGTGACGGGGTGTGAGGGCGGAGTCTTGTCCCCACTGCCCGGCTGCCATGTCCTTGGCTGTACTGCTCCACGCGGGCTGCGCCCGGGGGGGCGACTCTCCTCCGGGGGGCCTCTGTGAGGAGGGGGCCATGGGGTAAGCGGGGCTGAGGTGATGGCGTGCATGCCCACAGAGAGGGCTCTGCGTGCCACCTCTGGCACGTGTGCCATAGGTTCGCCACCTCTGGGCTAGAGTGCTGTATTACAGGCTAACTCTGCCCACTGCCAGTTCGATCCGGGCTGGCTCAAGGTTGACTCAGCCTTCCATCCTTCTGAGGTTGGTAAAATGAGGAGCCATACTCTTGAGAGCAACACGCTGACCTTGTAATCTGATCAAAGAATGCCGAAGGACTCTGTTGGGCGGTATATAAATCTAAGTGCTATTACTAACGGTTCTGCACGAAGAACCTCCAGTCACTTACTTATTGTAAGTAGCTTTGATATGAACTATTGGGATTTCTTCAAACTTCTTTCCATCCCAGCGCATGGAGCTTTCTGCTCCCGGTGCTGGAGGGAGATAGCTGAAAAAACAATGAGAGAGAACACAGCCACATTAGCCACTTCCACAGCTCAGGCAGCCCAGCAATATTCCAGAGATCTAAGGATTATTTTATCAGATTGTCAATGGGTATCTTTGTTCAAAGATGCTCACACAACAGGATTGTACCGATATTCAATTTCCCCCTCTAGCATCTGCACTCCAACATACTAAGCCATAAACCACTGTTCATCAACTCAAAAGCCAGTTAGCTTCACACAATACGGTAAGCCAAAACATCAAATAAAGAGCATCATGGTGTAATGCGATGTACACTCAGTTTTTATAATGACGTCTAAAGCCAAATAAAAGTCGTCTCTCATTCTGGCACAAAGCTTTCAAGAGGAAGAGTGTGTGTTTTTTTCTTAAATGTTGAAATTGGAGCACCTCTTCACTCTCTTGAAATTTGATCGACAATCTTTTGATGCAGCTCTCATCCAAACCCAAATTATTAAAAATAATGAATCAATAAAGCCCTAGAGGCTTTTAGAAACATGGTCAAAAAACCTGGCTGTTCCATTAAACTGACAAGTTGGCTTGTTTTGACTGCCAATTGGGTCACAAGATTGGGCTTTTCAGGTTTTCATTTGTGATTTTTGGGTCCACTGGAACATGTTTCAATAGTTGCTTTTAAATATATTGTAGAGTTTTAGTCCCAATTAAAAGTTGGGAGTTGTATATTGCTCAGCTCATCACAGTAGACTAAAAGCTCTGAAAATAAAAGTACAGGGGCAAAAATTATAATTCTGTGGTGGTAAACATCATAAGTAAATTTCTGAAGAATTTAATGTTTCCATAACTGGAAAAAACACCCAAAATATTATGAATTTCATTTTTGCACCTCACATTGGCAAAGTTCCTTGAAGCAACCTAACCCCCATTTTACACACACCTTCACAAACTCTCCAATGCTTGACGTAATCTGAGGCAAACTTGATTATTTCCTTCTGTTTGTTTCTTTCCTGGACATTTTTGATGATTAAAAAAAAAGAAGAAATCTTGCAAATATGCAAGAACACAACACGACAAACTAATATCTTGTTAAAGGATTCCTTAGAATACAGCTTTTGAGATACGCATGCTGGTTTGACATGTTACATTTCAAAATTTGTCTCTTTTCTGCCCACTCCGCCCCCAATATGTGGCATACCCTATTCACAAAATGCCCCACCGCCACTGCAATTACGCACATCATAATTTTTTTCAGAAATAAGCATATATCTGCAGCCCGGAACGTGCAACCTTAACTCACCTGAAGCCCTGTGACTGTGTGGAATCTAGCTCTTTGTCTGTTGCCGAGTCTGAGTTTTCCAGCAATTTTTGAAATCTCTGGATGCCCGTCTGTATACTCCTAGGAAAGGGGATGCTGAAGCAGTTGCAAAGAAGGAAAAGCAAAAGATCAAGTTTTAAGAACTGCGTGTCGAGGAACGAGTGCAGAATTTGTACGGACTGTCAGGGTTGATCCATTTGCTTCCAGCTGCTGAGAGGATAATTTTACAACATGTGACCTTCCAGATGTGGGTCCTACACACTCAAAGCTACCCAGGCCGTGTTAATGGACGGCTGCATATCTCCATGACTTCCTCTTTCGGCTAGAACTAACCTTGGTGCCCACACCATTAAGGTTTCCACCGCAAAAAAAAAAACCAACGCAAAAGTTAAAAACGTTTCATTAAGCTTAATGACAGTAATTCAGCAAAAGTTTTGTCAACCAATCCAATAAAGCAAACCACAGGAAAAAGGAGTAAGAATTGGGCACATATATTGGTGTCCTGTCAACTACCTTTTCTAATGCTTAAAGCTTTTCAGGGGGGGAAAAAGTTCTTTTTTTTTTCGCCCCCCCCTTGAAGATGCCTGGTGCGATGTCTAATTACCTTATGCAGCCCCCTTCTTTCGGGGCATCAAATGGGCCTTCAAATCCTCATCAGCCAGCTCTTGCAGGCTTGCAACCAGCCTGGGATTACAGAACCCATGACTCCCAGTTAGCATGGAGACTGTAGTCAAGAGTAGAAGACACTTCCCTGCGAAAGGCTGCCAGAAGCCTCCTGCCCCCCCTCCCTCCCTCCAAAGTGGTCCTCGCCCCCCACGACAAAAAGCTGGGGATTAAGACCATCTGCCCTGGGCGGTGGGGGTGAGCGGGCGCAGGATGATGGGAACTGTACTCCTCCAACTCCTTTGCAACACGGGGGGCTCGGTGCATGCGCAGATCACCATCGCCGAATCGCTCTGGGACCCCGAAGCAACCTAAGATCATCGGTGCAGGGAGGGAAAGTGGGTGGGTGGGGGTGTAGGGAAGGCAGAAACGCAGCAGGAAGGCTGGACCTGTTGGATTTCTGCCTTCCTCCGCTGAAAAGCGGGAACCCCCCCCCCCACCCTTTGCAGCCCTAGAAGGCGGACCGGCCAGCCTACTTCTTTCCCAGCTTACCCCGAGCCGCCCCCCAAGAGCCCCCGCCGGGCGACGGCCAGCGCAGCCTGCATGGCTTCCCCCGCTCCGCCGTTCCAGACCCCGAGGAGGCTTCCAAGGGGAAAGAGGCCAGTCAAATCTCGCGATACGTGGCTGGGGAGGGAAACATGGCGGCGCCCAGCTGGGAGAAGTAGGCGGGCCTTCAATGGCCGCCTCCTGCCTTCGGAGGGTCGGTCCGTACAGGCGCCGCCGGGCTAGTTTTACCCCCCGCCCCTCGCTTCTCTGGTCGTAGAAGCGGGACGGCGGGGGAGGACGTTAACCAGATTTAGGGCCGTTGGACGATCTGGGTTTCTTTGTGTGTCTGGGTGGGTGGGTGGGTGGGTGAGAGCACGTGTTCCCGAGCAGGAGACGTCTTTTACCCGTGGGAGATTTAAGCCCGCTCGCCCAAGCCCGTTTTTTTAAGGCTCTTGTGGCGCTGCGCGCGCTGTTAGCTTCGGGGAATAAGCCGCTCCAGGAAGCCGCGGGGGTTAGGGTTCCCTTGACCGAGCAGGGGGCTGGACTAGAAGACCTCTGGAGGTCCCTTTCCAAGTCTCCTTCTTTGCTTCGGTTCTGTTCCATTTTCTATTCTGCTATGCCATATTCTGTTCTGTTGTTCCATATTTTCTATTCTGTTCCGACTCTATTAATTTAGCCTGACAACCCAATTTCCTATTCTATTCAAATCCATATTTTCTATTCCTATTCTCTATTAATTCAGCCTGACAATCCAATTTCCTATTCTATTCTATGCCGTGCCGTTCCATTCTATTGCCACGCCGTGTTCTATTCCATTCCATCGTCAGGCAGATGAAAGCAGCCAGGCTCGCCATTGCCGGGTCTTCTGGACGGCACTTGCGGGCAGGCTCGTGGTGACCCTGATAATGCCCGGATTGGCTTTTGAAAAGAGGCTTGCTTTGGCCTCGGCGCCTCCGGGTCCCAGCCGTTCCCTCTAGGCGCGGAGCAGGAGAGCCTCGGAACAGTTTGCTCTCCAGGCTTGTTTCAGTTCAGTTTCTGGACATTTCGTTACCAGACTAGGTAACATCACCAGTAGGATTTTGTTGCCTTATTCCTCTTTAGCTTTTACGTGACGCAAGACGTATACTATTATTATTAATTATTATTATTATTATTATTATTATTATTATTATTATTATTATTATTATTATTATTATTATTAAATTTTTATACCGCCCTCCTCCCGAAGGACTCAGGGCGGTGTACAGGGCAATAAATATCAAAATATAAATACAAAAGTTAAAAGAAGTTAAAAGAATTAAATAATCATGCCCAATATAATACAATGCTTAAAACTACAATGCTAAAATTAGATCCAACCCTAAACCCATCAAACCAGGCCAGATTGTTCAAATAAACTAAAGAGGAGCAGGTGATGCTATGTACCCAGCCTGGTAACGAAATGTTCAGAAACTAAATGGAAACGAGCTTGCAGATTCAACCAGCGTTTCCAGCTGGTTGGGGAATTCTGGGAGTTGAAGTCCACGCATCTTCAAGTTCCTAAGGTTGGGAAACGCTGGATTAAACCACTGCCCCAAGACCGCACCCGAGCTATAAGTATTTCCTATTAGTTCAAAGCGTTGATTAAAAGAAAAACTCTTCATCGGGGGGGGGGGGGGGGGGGGGCAGTCCAGGCCGGGAATAAACAAAATGGAGGCTGCTTTAGGGAAGGAGTTCCGGCTTTCTTGAGTTGCAGAACAGAACCAGACGCAAAACGGTTCAAGGGCAGCTGATCACGTGGAGCTGAGAGCGGTGGAAGCCGCCTCCGAGTTTCGAACTTTACCGGAAGCGGAAGTCCGCCTCCGCCGGCCAGGCAGGCAGGCGGGCGCCGCGCGGCATTGTGGGCCTTTGGCGGAATGATGGCTCCCCTCAGCCGGGCCCTGCTGGCCCTCCGCAGTTGGAGCCGCTTTTGCGCCGGCCGGCGGGCGCTCTCCGACGGACCCAGCGCCGCCTCGGGATGGCAGCTCTACGGGGCGCTTTGCCTGCAGCGGAGGCCGCTTCTCGCGCAGCCTCCCAGCCCGGAAGAGGAGGAAATGGCCGGGCTGACCCAGCAGGTGGGCGAGGCGTCGCCGAGGCTGGAGCCGCGCGCTGCCCGGGGACTTGGCTAGGGTGGGTTGGGTGGAAGATTTAAGAAGCCCTGATCTGAACTACGGTAGTATTGTCAACATTATTAAACTTTCCATAACTGGAAAGTACAATAATGCTTGTAAACATATCTTTTCTCTGAAGAAAGGACCTCTTTGGTAGAGTGACCAGTGAGACTTAAAATATGAAAACCTGAGAACTGTTGCTGTGGAGAATCTCAAACCAGATGGACCAATGCCTGTCTAGTGCTAAGCCACAGTTTTTATTTTATTTTTTTATTGAAAAGTTTTAACATACAATTTATCTTTAACAATCCCCCCTCCCCCTCCCTTCTCCCTCCCCCCTACCTCTCCCCCCTCCCCCCTCCCCCCCCCACTTCCCAGAGCTAAATACAAGGTATATATAAAAAAAAGCAATCATAAACAACCATATACTAACAACCATAAACTCTAAAATCCATCACTCTCTAGCTTATATAGGATAAGACAAACCTTAGTAATATTAAATATATATAGAAAAACTAAAATAGAAAAAGAAAAAAAAGAAAGAAGACTTATTCAAATGCTACATGAAACTTCTTAACCCTATACTTGTTCTGGATAAACTCGATCCATTTTCTCCATTCCATAATATAACGTTCTTGCGAGTGATCTTTCAAATAGGCCGAAATCTTCGCCATCTCTGCCAGGTCGGAGACCTTTAAAGTCCACTCTTCTATAGTCGGCAGTTCCTCTTTCTTCCAATACTGACCTATCAAAAGTCTTGCTGCCGTAACCACAGTTTTTATTTTAATTGCGATTTACTGAACTAGGGATAGCGTGACAGGCAGTACCGTAAACGAATGTCTTGACTTCGGGATGGTCCAGGTTTGCAAATATTACTCTTAAGGTGCGTGTACCAGCAAGCTAGACTCTACAACTTGTTTTTCTTTTTCAGATAGAGGTAGAGAAAAGCTTGTATTCAGACCACGAACTCAGAGGTTTCACCGAGGATGAGCTGCTGCGTCAAAGGAATAAAGAAAAATACGATACTCCTGAGAAGATTGTCCTGGTCCAAGATATTGAAGACGCATGGGAACAGAAATTTCAGAAGTTTAAACCTGCCCCACGGATAACAGGTTCATATCCGTGCTTTTCCCCACTAACTTTGCTGAATATGTTTGGTTATAGCTGAATGTAAATTGGGAGAACTATGCGCTCGACCATTAAAGGAGAAATCAGCATTTTTCAAGTCAGGTGGCAAAGGCCACAATCTTTTTTTTTTTTCATCATTTCAGAGTGCAAATTTCCACAAAAACTTAAATTACAAAAAAAGGCAGATTCTGGTTTGAGAATTCGGTAGAAAGCTTCTTGGGCAGTCCGAAAGCAAACCAGTTACAAAGAGAGGTGGCGGTTTCTTTCTTTAATTCTTCCTCATATTTTTTTTAGTATGTGAAAGTGTCAGTCATGCTTCACTCTGAATTCCTGCATTGAACACAGAGGCCTCATCCCATAAGATTCCTTTGCTTTTCTGATGCTGATGAAAACAGGACGCAGGCAATGTGTGGAAAAGAGAGTGACTTTCTGTATACTTTTAGTTGAATGGAAGGTGGGGAGAGAGAGGAGAAACAGTATCTAGTCCAAAGCAGAATTCATTATATATAGGGAAAGGAGAAACCTCATGACTTCCAAAGAATAATAATAATAAAATATGCACATGGAGATAACTCATGAGAAAATATGATTGAAGGTTCATTGTGCCAAACTTAAAATACCAATCTGGTCCTGATGAGTACATTCTTCCTTCAGGTTTCACACTGGAAGAAGTCATTTCATTTTTCCCTTATGTGGAAAAGTGGCAGTGGGGTGGTTCAGTGGTTAAAACGGGCTTGTTGGTTCTAAACCTGGCAGTCCAGATTCGAGACCCGAGCATCACACAACCGGGTGAGCCCCTGTCCTCGCTCCAGCTCCTGCCCACCTAGCAGTTCGAAAGCATGCAAATGAGAGTAGATAAATAGGTGCCACCTCGGTGGGAAGGTAACAGAACTCACATGAAACCATGCTGGGCACATGACTGTGAAAATGTCTTCAGACAGTGCTGGCTCAATGGCCTTGAAACAGATAAGCTTGCAACGACTAGCAGACTAAAATCCTCACTGGGACTCCTTATGTGGAAGACCATGTGATTAATTCCATCCAAGGCCGATCAATTTCTAATGACCTTTGTTAACACTAGATCAGCTAGTCACAAGCTACCAACATTAAGGATGCTGAATATTAATAGGATGAAAAATATATGCGTGCTTAACTGCAATGTATGGTTTTAAATTTCACATCTTTAAATATTAAATATCTTCAGAAGAATCTCCCTTACATCCAGTAAGCACCATCCGGGACTGGTTGTCCTTTTTGATTTGAAAGAATGAACTCGTGGATAATTTTTCTGCTTTTTCCCTTGGAGGCATTTCCCACTCACAATAGGTAACTCACTAAGTGGCTGTCACCCGTTCCTGTAAAGCATCTGTCTGGTTGGTCTCCAGGCTGGCTAAAACCAACCTGTTCTTACTGTTTCAACTGTCAGGAATAGGTATGATTAAGCCTGGCTGAATGTAGGTAATGGCCAACTTGAACTGAATGACATTCTGTAATTTTATTTTTTGTGTGTGCTGCTTCAAGATGGCTGATTGTACAAGACTGGTGTGCCTTAGATGTGATTTTTGTCAAGATCTTCGCAAAATCAAAGCCAATGTTAAGCAAGTCACTGGATGGAAATTGGGTATTGAAATGATCTCCATTACTACTTTCTAAAAAATAAATAGAGATGCTGTTGCTATCACCTGAAGTAGGAAAGCATTGTGCAACCAGTTCAATTTGTAAATTACATCTGGTGGCAAGTTCTCTTGGTCATTTGAAGTGTATCTCCTTTGGGCTGTTGATTAGCTGAATACTTTTAATACTAATTTTTTTTCTGAGCAGAGGCTGACCAAAACAATGACCGGACCTCTTTGAACAGGAAGTTGGACCAGAATTTGCTGCTGCTGGTTAAGCAGAAATTTGGAGAGGAGGATATATGGCTGCTGCCCCAGACAGAATGGCAACAAGGAGAGACGTTGCGAAACACAGTAGAACGGGTCTTGGTTACCCTTCCAGGTCAGTGACATATCTATATTCTTTAAAATTTCTCCTCTTTTCCCTTCTCTTTTTTAATGTACTTTCAGTTTCCTCCTCGTGTTCTTAAATATATACCGTGTTTCCCTGAAAGCAAGACCTACCCCCAAAATAAGCCCTAGCTTGGTTTTGGGAGTGGGGGGGTGGGCCTAATATAAGTCCTACCCCAAAAATAAGCCCTAGTTTGGGCCGAGGCACGCACCTAAAAATCAAGCTGGGTTGGGGGTGTGGAGCTGTCCCACGCACCCCGCACCTGCTTACCTGGCAGCCAGGTCTCTCCTTGCCAGCCCACTTCTGTGGTGTCCCCAGGCCTGCATTTTGCAGTCAGAGGCCTTTCCAGAAGGCCTCTGCAGCCAAGAACTGAGCCATGGATTGAATCCATTACTCGGTTATTGGCTGCAGAGGCCTTCTGGAAAGGCCTTTGCGAAATGCAGGCCGGAGCTCCATTCTCGGCTGTAGAATGAAACTGCTCCTTTGGCCACAGAAGAAGTGGACCGGCTGGGGGAGGGGTTGTCATTGCCAGAGGTGAGTGGAAAAGCGCCCCCCCCTCAAAAGTAAGACCTGGTACCTCTTTTGGAGGCAAAAAATAAATGACCCAGTCTTATTTTCAGGGAAACACGGTAGTGCACTGTGCTTTTTTCATTTTTGAGATTTTGTGCTGGGAATTTTATGCCCAATACCAACTATTCTTTTGCAGCCTTGGCCTAATGTCTGGGATTTGAAAAACATTGTGCTTTTTCCTCCAAAAACGTTCAAGGGTGGGGATGATCACAAATAATGATTGTATTTGTATGGAAGGGGTAAACCAAAATTCTTGGTTTCTTGTTTTTTAAGCCAGCCTGCAGAGCTTACTATTTAATTCTACTTTCTCTTTCCCTTTATAGAAAGAAAGAAAAATCAACCCAGAAATATTTAAATTGGCATTACATTCAAGCTAAGGATTATAGTTTACTGCTAGCAGACTAGCCAGGATTTGAGAGTGAATAACAATGCAGGGCTTGTCTGGAAAACGGCTTAGATAGAGTGGTAAATTGAACATTTGTGGCTTGTATCTTTGGAGGCAGGAAATTTCATTCTTGCAATTTGTTATTTGTGCGTTACCCTGTTGAGAACCCAGCTATTGTGCATCATGAGCCATGGTTTAATGGAACAACATGATGTGTGAATCCTATTTAGTTGCAGTGTAACCATAGTTAAATAGCAATAGCACTTAGAGTTATATACCGCTTCACAGTGCTTTACAGCCCTCTCTAAGCGGTTTACAGAGTCAGCACATTGCCCCCAACAGTCTGGGTCCTCATTTTATCAACCTCAGAAGGATGGAAGGCTGAGTCAACCTTGAGCCGGTTAGGATCGAATTCCTGGCAGTGAGCAGAGTCAGCCTGCAATACTGCATTTTAACCACTGCACCACCATGGCAGAATGGCTTAGTGCAACAGAAAGTAAGTCAATGTTAACAACTGAAGAAGCTTGGATGAGGAGCAAAACGGAACTCTGGACTGCCCCCGACCTTCGTTCATTTCGCTGGGACCTAAAAACCTGGCTCTTCGAGCTATCTGGTCTGGACTGAGGGGTTTAATGTTTTTAAATTGTGATTTAATTTTTGCGGCTAGACCTAATTTAATTTTATTTTAATTTTATATTGAATTGTTTTTAAATTTTGCCTTGTAAACCGCCCTGAGTCCTTTGGGAATAGGGCGGTATATAAACCGAATAAATAAATAAATAAAAACATCTTTAAAGAAAAACAAACCAAGAAAGTCCGGTTACCTTTTGGAAAAAATACCTTTGGGGCAACCATGATCTGAATGATTGAGAACCTCCATAGTCAATATCAGAAAGCACGTTGGAATTGAAGGAAAGCACTTTTAAAAAAAGGGGTAGGGGACAGGGACGAAAATATTGTTTGCTTTCGTTGTATTCACCAGGTTGCTGCCTTTGTCTTTTTTCTTATCCATCTTCTGAACCTGCCAAGGAATCCAGATGCAGGCCAAGTTCCTAGGAAATGCACCCTGTGGCTTTTACAAGTTCAAGTTCCCCAAGGCCATGCGCTCCGAGACCAAGACTGGAGGAAAAGTGTTCTTCTTCAAAGCCTTCTTGGAGGGCAGCCCCCAGCTGTCATCCCAGGAGGCAGTGGACTACTTGTGGGTCAGCAAAGGAGAGCTGGGGGACTACTTGAAACCTGCCTATCATTCCCAGGTTTCCCGTTTCTTAGTGGACATCTGAATCCTAGAGCTACTATTCCTCTTCTGCCAGCATCAGTGTGGAAAGTAACAGGAGTCACGTCACTTGGATGGAGGAGATGGCGCCGTGTGTGCTTTGTACATGTAGAGGCCACGTTGGGTCCAGGAGAATAAGGATAATAAAATAAATACCAAATAAGCAAGCCAAGAAATGGCGACATCGATGTTTTAAGCTGTCTGGTGTCTTCATTTTCGCACAGCGCAAACAGCGGTCCAAGGCGCATAGCTGGTAAGACTGCAGACTATAGCTAGGCCAGGGGTAGGCAACCTTGGCTCTTTTATGACTTGTGGACTTCAAGTCCACAAGTCATAAAAGAGCCAAGGTTGCCTACCCCTGGGCTAGGCTAACACAAATCCATTCTCTGGGTTACCCAATGGGGATACTGGTCTGATGGAAGCAGCTTCTTTGTTACTGGGACATCAGGCTTTCCTAAGGACGTGTGTGTGTAGGGGGGAGGTGTAAGAAAAAAAAAACCGGGCCTGCAGAACATGCTGCCGTGAGTCGAGGACATGCAGATACCATGAGGCAGGCGGATTGGAACAATCCAGCAGATGGAGAGATGGAATAGGCAGTGTGCCCTGTTCCTCCACAATTTGCTGGATTTAATGGTAGGCTACCTGTTTTCAATCAAAAGATGCATCGTTTGATTTATGCACCACTCTGGAGCTGATAGTGGCCTTTGGAGCATTCCCTCAATACACGAGTAGCGAAAGAAACTATGGCTGCATTCGCACACCCTTGTGCAGCTGAACCAAGCTCTCAATTGTCGTTGGATTTGCAAGTGAATCTGAATCATAAACTATAGTACTTGATCAAATGATACACATTCAGGGTGTGTTATGTCATTTTGCTCCCCCCCCCACGCCTTTCCTCCCAAATCCTCCTGTGTTTGCCAGGTTGTTTGCGGATGGGGACTTCTTGTCTACGATCAAGAAAGTGTTGCTACCACAATGGAGTAGCATAGAGATGTGGGCTTGCATAAGTTAAGCTGTGCGGCCATTGGAAGAGACAGTTCTGACCTTGTCTACCTTTCCTAATACGCCATCATGCCAAGGGAAGGGTGTGCGTGCTTGTCACATTCTCCCCTGGTGCGTTGCAGACTATGGAGGGGAAACGTCCAAATGTAAGGCATCCACTTGGTTGAGCAAAAGGCAAATTTGAGATGGAGTTTTGTTCTTTACGAGGAAGTGGGGTGTGTTTTCGGTAGAAACTCAGGTGCTCTTCTCTAAGCTGGCAAATGAGAACTGATTAGTGGATGCATTTTTGGTCTCATTGGTTAGGAAGGAGCAATCTCTTGGAGGTTTGTCAACCGTTTCCAAACATTGTAGGCTTGCAAAAAAAAATCGCTTCAATAACATCCTTATTACCTGAAAGAGTAGCTTGTTTAGATCCTACTAAGAGCCGTGGCGGCACAGCGGTTAGAATGTGAGCTAATTCTTCCAATTGCCAGCAGTTCGATTCTGACCGGCTCAAGGTTGACTCAGCTTTCTAACCATCCAAGGACGGTAAAATGAGGACCCAGATTGTTGGGGGCAATAGGCTGACTCTGTAAGTAAACCTTTTAGAGAGGGGCTGTAAAGCACTAGGAAGCGGTATATAAGTCTGAATGCTATTGCTTTTTCTTTTTTTAGAAAAACTGTAGTTGGAAGATCTGGTCTTGAGATAAATAGAAGATATCATCTGGAACTCCAGAGGGAGACATGACCAATTTTATTTGTGCAACCAAGGTTGTCTAGAGTACTGTTGTAATAATACTGAAACTCCAGGCTTATTGCTTCCTCTGGACAGTGGTGCAGAACAGAACATGATGAGTCTCCTAAAATGGATTCAAAGCAGAAGATGTTTATACATAGTGTAATAGTATAGTTTGGGATCTCCTTTAATCATGAAACAATATCTTGTCTTCCTCCCGTAGTCTTTGGCCCCCCTATAAATCAAATAAACTTACCTTTTAGTGTCAGCTTCATCTTAGATTTGCAAGCAATAGGAAGTAAAATAAACTCCCAGCTCTTTAAATGGGATGTTTGTAATCAGGATGTTTTCAAATAGGATGTTTGTCCTTTGTTTTTGTTTTTTTGGCAGTAACACACGCACACACACACACACACACACACACACACACACACACACACACATAAAAAAGATCCACGTTTCAATTACTTAAGTACCATTGCAGGGACTCCAAAAATAATGGAGTAATTGGCAGAGACATTAGATCATCCACTTGGGAGTTTGTCTTGCTAGTGCTCCCAAATTTTAAAAGAAGAAAAGGGGAAAGAAAAAGCAAAACCTTTAACCCCCCCCCTCCGTGCTGCAAGCTATCTGAAGTGCAGTATGTCAGCTTTTTATTTTGTAAAAACCAGGCTGCTGTTGCCAAGCTATAGGGTTGCAATAAATAAAAGATACTTCTACACACCAACCTTCCTGTGTTCTGAAAACACCCCAGGAGACTCCTTAGGGACTCAGCTCAGCTGCTGAGACTTGGACAAGCAGAGCAATTGCAGACGGTGGAGGGAAAAAATAAAAAGAGGTAAGGATGGATTTGAGCCAAAGAACTATAAATTAGTTTCCCCAAGGTCTGGTATAACTAAAGCCTCTCCTGATGGGTGGGTGAGGAGAAGGAGGTTAAAAGCAGCAGACTATGGCTAAGCACAGGGCATGACAAAGTTTGTTTGTGTGTGTCCCCGTCGTTGTTCCCCCCCCCCCAAGCTTGGCTTGAGTCCTGATGCATAGTTGAGTGTGAGGCCGCTGGGGTGATACCAGATCTGGAGAGTGGTGAACAATGACTGTTGAGGCTTGAGTAACTTGTGCCCCTTTTCCACAAGCCCAAAGCCACCCTGCCTGCTTTCATGTCTACGGTGGTAGAACTTGTGTCTCTCTGTCTTTCTATATTTCTATATCTAGACAAGGATGATTAGGGCAGAGGTCCCCAACCTTTTGGGCACCAGGGACCGGTTCCGTGGAAAGAGGTTTTTCCGCGGACTGGAGGGTGGGTGGTTTTGTGTGCTACCTGCATCCAGTGGATGGGCCTTTGCTGCGGACCGGTTGCTGGCATGCTGTGGCCCTGTACTGGTCCATGGACCAGGCGTTGGGGACCCCTGGATCAGGGGACTGGAGGCTAAAACATATAAGGAACGGTTGCTGGAATTGGGGATGTCTAGTCTAATGAAGAGAAGGACGAGGGGGGACATGATAGCAGTCTTCCAATACCTCAGGGGCTGCCCCAAAGGAGAGGGAGTCAAGCTATTCTCCAAAGCACCAGAAGGCAGGACAAGAAGCAACGGATGGAAACTAATCAAGGAGAGAAGCAACCTAGAACTAAGGAGAAACTTCCTGACAGTTAGAACAATTAACCAGTGGAACGGCTTGCCACCAGAAGCTGTGAATGATCTAACACTGGAGGTTTTCACGAAGAGACTGGACAGCCATTTGTCTGAAATGGTATAGGGTTTCCTGCCTGAGCAGGGGGTTGAACTAGATGACTAGCTGACCTCCCAACTATTGTTGTTGTTGTTGCTGTCTCGCCATAGGTATGAAAGTAATCTGGGTGACCATATATAGACACTTTTGCCTCTCTGTGTTCAGGATTATGTATGTCTAATACCCCAATTTTTGATATTCAGCTGCCTGCAAAGCTTTATCTTCTCTTTCAAAGATGTCGGCCTTTTCTCTGGCTTTTCAAGATGTATTTTAGCCGGATCTCTTGCATTCCCGCCCCCCCCGCCCCCCTTGCCTCATCTACTTATAAAAAGCAAGGCTTATTCAAATCAAGCCCCATCTGTTATGTTTGCTTTACTGCACTCTTGCAGGATTGAGGGAAGTGGGGGAGAGAGCTAGTTTTCTTGGCAGCCTTCTCCACATTTAAATACACCAAGACTCTTAAAAAAAAAGTTTAGGTTGTAAATTCTTCCCTATCGGAAGCCTGCAGGCTTTTGGATGAGATTTTTTCTTTCTTTCTTTCTTTTGCTGACCATTTCTGAGAATTGGGGGCTTGTTTCTTTTCCTTTCTACGAGTTGGCATCTGCGCTCAGAAAGGGGCCAACGATGGAAAAAGGAATTCCATTCACGGGGGCCAGATGGCGCAGCCGTTCAAGGCAGGGATGCTCAAAGCTTTCAAACATCTCTTTCCCAGATTAAATATGCCTAATGAGGAATACCGGGTTGGCTGCCAAGGAACGCTTGCATAGTGAAAAGGGATTGTGAGAAGTGTGTCACATTCCGTTCCATTTCTGGAAAGCTTGGTCTAGGTGCTTTGACCTTCAATTATCCATGGGAACATTAGCCTTTCCCAAATTTGATGCCCTCCAGACACAATAACTCTTAGAATTCCCCATTCAGGATTAATACCTGTATGTCCGTCTGCCCATCTGTCCGTCCATATCTCTCTCTCTCTCTCTCTCTCTCTCTCTCTCTCTCTCTCTCTCTCTCTCTCTCTCTCTCTGTATATCTGTCTGTCTGTCTATCTGTCTATCTGTCTCTCTCTCTCTCTCTCTGTATATATATATATATATATATATATATATATATATATATATATATATATATATATATATATATATATATATATATCAGAGGCTGCCTGCTTCCTCCTTCAAAAGACTTTGGAACACTTACCTTTTTAAAAGCTAAGGAACACTTACCTTTTTAAAAGCTAAGGAAGAATTAAATGAGGAATATAATCATGTATATATCCGAAATAAAACCATACGTAAGACACACAAGAAAAATCAACATTCACAGAACATCATCAGAGTGGGAGCCATATGGATCTTGGAGAGATGCAAGTACTAGGACAGTGATATCATCTTCTGAGGTCCCAATAGATGGCATTAATTGTGGGGACTGAAGCACATTCACTTTTCCTGAACTTACAGGAAGGGTAGAAACAAGGATTGGACACAAGTGCTCCCTCAAATGACCGCCCTACGTTGTGAAGGGCTTTATAGATAATAACCAGCATCTTGAATTACACTTGGAAGCCATCTGAGGACCAGTCCATCCATGGTGATAACCTATCACTGCCCATGCTGCCTTATTGTAGATTATTCAGCAATAGCATCCAAATAATATGGGGGTTGCAATTCTAATTTTCAGAACGACAGCAGGTAGAGGAAAGGTTGATCTGTTGAGCAGTTTAATATAAAAAGAAGGGGCACAACTCAGTTCAGAAACCATGTTTGACTTAGTTTCTGTCTTAACTAGTGGTGGGATTCAGCCGGTTCGCACCACTTCAGCAGAACCGGTAGCTAATTTTTTTGTTGCCCAGGTCCAGAACGGACTTCCGGAAGCGGCATCCACACAGAAGAACCAGTTGTTCCCATATTTGAATCCCACCACTGGTCCTAACCCATTTGCTAGATGTGCAAGAGACACTAAATCATAAACTAATCAAATGGGCTGGGTTTGTACCGTGAGCTAAAATGAACAAAGATTAGCATACTGTGCAAATGTACCTACCAGGTACCTTAACAGATGTGACTGTGTGGGATATATGTTATCTGACTCAACTCTTTTTGTTGAGATCATCCACAGAACCTCTGAGGAATCTTTGGTACACAATCTGAAGAGCATATTCCCCCCCCCCCTTTTTTTTTCTTCAGGACCTGAATCCTCAATCTGATGTACTACAGTTACAGCTGGAACTGCAGCTGCTAGAATAGCCAGTAAAGGTAAAGGTTCCCCCGCACATGCGTGCTAGTCGTTTCCAAATCTAGGGGCCGGTGCTCATCTCCGTTTCAAAGCCGAAGAGCCACCGCTTGTCCGAGGACGTCTCCGTGGTCATGTGGCCGGCATGACTAGACGCCAAAGGCGCACGGAACGCTGTTACCTTCCCACCGGAGTGGTTCCTATTTTCCTACTTGCATTTTTACGTGCTTTCGAACTGCTAGGTTGGCAGAAGCTGGGACGAGTAACAGGCGCTCACTCTGCTACGCGGCACTCGGGATTCGACCCGCCAAACTGCCAACCTTCTGATTGACAAGCTCAGCGTCCTAACCCACTGCTAGCCCCCTAAAAAAAAAAGCTCTGGGTGACATAGTTTTGGTGGCAGCCATTTCTCCAGACCTGTTACCCATATGGGCCTCGGATCCAGAGACCCTGGAGGTAGCTGAGCTTATAAAAATGCTTGTGTCAAGGTTGACAGGCGAAGCAGCTCTAATTCTGCTCACAGCTTGACAAAGAAGCCAAGGGGTGTGTGGATGAGTATAATTGGAAGGTGTGGGAAGCTGGGAGGGAGAAAAGGAATTTACACAAGCAGTTTGCAGCCTGATAAAATCCCAGCAACCTCAAGGTCAGAAGCTGAAGACTTTGGAAAGGGGCAGGCTATTTCTCAAAATAAAATGCTGATCCTGGATTGGTGGACAGTGGTAACCTGGGCTGCCTGGGGAAGGAAAAAGGGTTGTTTTTTTTTTTTTACTATGCTGCACTTTGCTTCAAAACCTCAGGAACGGCTTCGCTTCTGCGCCTGTCTGGATCTGTCAGTAAAGTTTTACTCTTGGTAATAAAAATGTCCCAGGAGTTTCCTTTCGCTGTGCATGCCATCCGGACAGTTGACAGCTTGTCTGCCAATTCTGACTAGTAAAGTTTATCCGTGGAGCTGGACTCTTTATTTGACAGTGACAAAAGTTGACACTCGGTGGGAGAAATGCTGAGAAATCACCTGCAAGAGTCATACCTGTCTTCTCTCTTTTTTTTTTTTTTGCAGGGGACATCAGGAAAGTGAGCCCTATAACCTTCACATCTGGTTTCATCAAACGGAGAAAGAAGAATGTTGTTCCTCAAACTTCCTGGTCCCAGGCTATTCAGAGGTGGCACACCAGTCTTTTATATGCTCGTTCTCCTTATTATGTTTCACCTTGGAAATTCAGATTCCCCCTTTCATTATATTGTGGGAGTCCAGCTGAGATCGTGGCTTTCTGAAGACAAGTGCTTGTGGGCTTTTGCAGCATCAGATACACTTCAGATTTGCTGCCTGCGTTCTCCCTTTCCTTTGCCTCCTTGTTGCTGGGTGTGCTCCCTTACTTTCATCTATCGAAGTAATGACACATCGTATTTATCAGCCCAGGAGCAAAAAAGTAATTAAGTATAATTGTCATTTAATAGGGCAGATCAGACCCTAACCCTGTCCTCTGCTTCTCAGCAACGGAAGCCTTCTTCTGGTGTGTGTATCCAGAGTGTATGTTAGCACACGATATGGGCTTCCTAGTTGGTGGGAGGTGGGTGTCGCAATACATTGACTTGCAAAATAAGTCTTTTGTCCCCCAGATCCTAACTTGCAAAAATAAATAAATAAATAAATAGAAAGCTTGAGTTGGACATCAGGGCAAAAATAACAGAAAACAGAGTTGGAAAAGAAAGACCTTGGAGATCTTCTACCCCCTGCTCAGACAGGAAACCCTATACCGGTTCAGACAAATTGGTTTTCCAATCTCTTCTTAAAAACCTCCCATTTTGGAACATCCACTAATATTACTTCCTCCTCCTGTTTTTCCCTATAGCAACAACCCTGTGAGATGGGTTGGGTGGAGGAAGAGGGATTGGCTCAAAGTCTCCCAGATAGCTTTGGTGCCTAAGGCAGGACTAGAACTCACCGTCTCCTGGTAATTGGCCGAAAGTCACCCAGGTGACTTTCATGCCTAAGGTGAGACTAGGACTCACTATCTCCTTGTGGGAGGCCAGCAGCTTAACCACTAGACCAGGGGTAGGCAACCTTGGCTCTTTTATGACTCGTGGACCTCAACTCCCAGAATTCCTGAGCTAGCATGGCTCAGCATGGAAACCTCTCCATTTCCCCTCAGCGTGGCTGGCTGAGGAATTCTGGGAGTTGAAGTCCACGAGTCATAAAGCGGCCTAGGCCTAGGCCAGGGGTAGGCAACCTTGGCTCTGTTATGGCTCGTGGACTTCAACTCCCAGAATTCCTGAGCCAACATGGCTCAACTTGGAAACCGTTCCGTTTCCCCTCAGCATGGCTGGCTCAGGAATTCTGGGAGTTGAAGTCCACGAGTCACAAAAGAGCCAAGGTTGCCTACCCGTGCACTAGACCAAACTGGCTCTCTTATCTTATGCTTCAAAGCCAGCTCAGTCATTAGGCAGAAAGAGGCAATTTACTGGAAAATTGGAAAAATTGGTTAAGGGGATCTGTGGGAAAGTAAGAAGGAAGCAGAGCTTCTCTGTTCTGCTGTGGAAGCAGCAAGGTTTGCTTTGGGTGATTTTCACCGGTTGGTTATTTGTTTGTTTGTTTATTCAATTTATAAGACTGCCAGTCTCAAACAAGCGACTCTGAGACCTTTTGTTCCAGCTGAGTTTACTTTTTCCTCTTTCTCTTTTTTTCTTTATGTCACATTTTTTTTGTGTGGATTGCACACCTGAGAGCAAGGACAGCCTTGTTATTGATCTTTATATAAGTCACCCCGGGAACATTTTTCATCTGAACAGCAATGTAAAAATAGTTTAAACAAATACACTCTTTCAGATGAGGCCATATGTTCCAATTGTCAGGGATAGTTCCACGTTCCAGATACCTTCTCCATGAAAAACACAGTTCCTCTTCATTTATCCCTATTTTTGCCTTGGGGATGCCTTTTGAATCTACATCTGTTGCAAGAGCTATTCTTTCACAAGTTGTGATTTCATTGCCTGGGTCTCTGGAATTTAAAACTCTGAAAAGGAGGAAAGGATCACTTTATCTTGTTAATCACAGCCAGCTCCCAATTTTAGCAACCCCTTGGTATGGTTTTGGGGAAGCCAAGAAGGAAAGGAGAATGCCAACAAGAATGTTTTTGCAACTTAGCCTACAGTTACACAAAATAAACACCAAGCAAAGCATAAAATACGTTGTTGCAGGGGCGGAAAAATGTGCAGTTCAAAGAAGAGCAGATCAACAAATTGCATTAAGCTAGCTGGTGTATAAAATGATCGATCGCCATGGAAAAACATAAGCTTGCATCTGAATTGTACCCGTCTCTCGAATAGTGCATGCTTCAGATCGGCGCTTCTTTTGAGGATATAAAACAAGTGTAGAAAGACTGCAAGTACAGGTAGCGCTCGGCCTACCACCACACCTGAGCCCAAACTTTCTGTTGCTAAGTGAGACATTCGTTAAGTGAGTTTAGCCCCATTTTACGACTTTTCTTGCCACACTTGTTAAGTAAAGCATTGCATTTGTTGAGTTAGCAACACGGTTGTTAAGTGAATCTGGCTTCCCCATTGACTTTGCTTGTCAGAAGGTCGCAAAAGGGGGAATCACATGATCCGGGGACGCTGCGACCATCCTAAATATGAGTCACTTGCCAAGCTGCTGATTTTTGATCATGTGACCGTGGAGACGGTGCAACGGTCGTAAGTATGAAAATGGTCATAGGCCACTTTTGGGAGTGCCTTTATAAACTTCGAGCCCTCATTAAACAAACCTGTACTGTTTTTAATGGTCCTCTTGATTGTTTCGGATACGATGCAGTTGGTGCACTAAAAAATGGGCCCCCGTTGTGGCCATTTCTGGATAAGGAGGCCTTGCTCATGGTGACTCACGCCATTTTGACCTGGTGGCTGGTCTACTGCACTGTAGTCCATTTGAGTCCACGCTCGAAGACCAATATTTGAAAGTTTCTATTCAGCATATGGCACCCTGTGTAGTTGTGGATGTTTCTGGATTTATTGGCATGGCACCATTACTGAGGGAGCTGTACTGGCTGCCAGTTAGTTTTTGGTGACAATTCAAGGTATGGGTTGTCACTGTTAAACTTATATATGGCTTAGAGGCTAGAAGTTTTTAAGATTGACTGCCCTGGATTGATTTTTGTCCATCTGGTGGAATGGCTAAAGGAAGACTTTGTGAGACAATATCATCTACAAAGATCCCATAGCTGAATCTTCTGGGTGATAGCCTATTATGGAATAACCTGCCTTCAGGTATCCAGAATAGTTTTTTCCCCCCTTCTTATGTTTCCAAAATGCTATCTAAATTTGGCTCTTCGTGGCAATATCTGCAAGCTCTTATGGCTTCCATTTTCCACATAAGGAAAACAGGAGTTATTGCATTGCATCACAAGTTCTCCTTTGAGGCATGTGGTCAATCTTGCAATGCATCTAGGAAAGGGGTGGGACTTGTTGCTGGCTGCATCACTCTGACACACACACCCCTTCCTCTCCATAAATGCTGCTGATCTTCAGATAGGCTTTTGGGGATAAATGAAGATCATGTTACTATCACATTGAGTTGAGGGGACGTAACTTTTTAGAATTGTTTTGCTTATTTTCCTTCTCTCTACAATATGCATTATATAGAGAGCTGTTATGATTGGTGGTGTTGCATACAAAGAAATCAATAATTCACACCACACACAAACTTAATCTGGTTGATGCAGGGAACCAGAAACTAACCAAAGCTGCCAGTTTGCACTTGAGCGGAGTGGTATAAGGTCCCCTGTCTTGAGCAGGGGGTTGGACTAGATGTCCTCTAAGGTCCCTTCCAGTCCTATGATTCTATATTCTGTGTTCTAATCTACTTTCCCAAAAGCAAAGTAAAGTTAACGCTTAGCTAAGATTACAATGCTGTGCAAATACGGCTGTTAGGAATTTAACTATCTTCTTGAGCACATGAACACAGCTTGTGAACCTTAAACATCTATTTCTATGCCATTATTGGATGGACATAGTTGCATCCATCATCATTTCCTTCTTGTTTGAGAAGTGCCCCTGACCCAGTGTTCTGTTGAAGGTTATGACTAAGGTATGTGCATCAATTCTATACTTCTAGATAGTGACAAGAGTCAAGTGGTAAATCTCATCCTTAAATACTACCACTACTACTAAATTGTAAATGTTCAGCCACGTTTTGGTCATATCTCAATGATTGCTGGATTAAGAGCATATGTCTCAAACTAGTATGCTATTATCAAATTTCCCAGCTTGTCGGTGTGATGGTGATTGGCGCCGTACATGGCAAAGCTAGCATGTAGAGCATTTGACAAGAACCAGATAGCAATTGTCTGTCAGTTAGATAATGGAGTATAAACCAGCCAGTGTGTTTACCCAGGCCTAAGCCAGCATCCTACATTTCATCTTCCTCCTATTTCGCATTCTGCTCCTCTTGCTTTTTTGGTGTAATATGGACACTTTCCAAAATTAATTTCAGCACCGACACATGGATAGTTTCCCACAGTGCTTACTAAGCAACTTTTCCCTGACAAGTTACTTTTGTTCAAATACGAACACAGTGCACCCAAGAGGAATCTGGAGGCTGCGGAGCCATCTCTGGATAATTGCTCTTTTGTGTGAGCTCCTGGGCATCAGTGACTTGCAAGGAAAGAAAACAAGACACGAACAGAAAGCTGTGTGATATTGTGCATGCTCTGTGTTCTTTACAAAGATCAAGCTCTGGTAATTCTACACCAGGGAAAAATTCAGAAAGGAAAATTTTGTTAGCATATAAATACTGGCTGCTTTCATACATGACACAGATTTTTTTTAAAGGAAAACCCTGACTTTTTCACTATGCTATAATTTGCATGGTTCACATCGACTAATCCATAACCATTATGGGTTTATAGATTGTATATTACATACCACAATGACAGATTATGCATTATATACAGATTATATATTATATACTTAATATATAGATTATAATAGATTACATATTATACACAGTGATGTGTTTTGGGTTTGCGCAACAAAGTTAATTCCAAAGAAGCAATTCCTAGATTGACATGATGTGTGCTATGAATTCATCTATGGAATCCAAGAGCTGGTTTACATATCAATAGATCATAGTTTATTTGGGAAGCAACAATGAAATGGATCTTGTACATTAACCCAGCCAGAAATATCTGTGGTGATTCTTCCTTCTCCTTCTCCTTCTTCTCCTTCTTCTCCTTCTCCTCCTCCTCCTCCTCCCTCTCCTCCTCCTCCACCACCACCACCATTTGGTTTTACATTTGGGTACGTATTCAGGACATCATATAACATTCCATGGCAGAAAGAAACCATCTACAGTGTAATTTCATGGATTGTGTTTATTCAGGGATTAAATCACTGATGGTGCGTTAAACAGGTGTGATGGTGATTGGCGCCGTATAGTATGCTTAAACCATACCATAGTTTATTTATATGTGACTTAGTACCACCTGACCCCAACAATAATTTATGGCTTTGAGTCTAATATGAATCAATTTAATTGTATATTGAGAAAATTATAGTTCCAGAATGCATAGGTTAGTAGTTTGTCTGAACCCAATCAGGAATTCTTAAAAACACCCATCCAGTTTCTGCTTAATATCATCTCATCATCACTTTCTGGTGACATCTTCCACTGCAAAACAACTTCCACTATGAAGCTTTTAATGTTAATCAAATCTTTTCCTTACAATTTGAACTCAGAA
Organism: Vipera ursinii; assembly: GCF_947247035.1. Lineage (NCBI taxonomy): Eukaryota > Metazoa > Chordata > Lepidosauria > Squamata > Viperidae > Vipera > Vipera ursinii. The sequence continues at coordinate 11,084,158 of NC_139524.1, read as the reverse complement.
AGCGGCCCCTTTCTCCACAGTCTGTTGATACCCAGAACTTTCTAGATTCTAGAACCATGATATTCAAACTGTGTTCCCTGAAGTACTTGGTGCTCTCTGAGCGTGGTTGTTTCCTTGCAGATGTTTTATTATCCAATGTGAGAATGATCCAGGTGTTCTACAGGGCAGTTGCTGTTTATATTGTATAAAATGTACAATGTTACTGCAACATTAATTGTCCCATTTTCTTACACACACACACACACACACACACACACACACAAGTTTGAAGATCAGCCTTCTAGAGCAGGGGTCCCCAACCTCCGGTCCGTGGACCAGTACTGGGCCACAGCATGCCAGCAACCGGTCTGCACAAACAAGCAAAGCCCCATCTGCGGGATGCAGGCAGCACCTAAAACCATGTCCCCTCTGGTCCACGGAAAAACCTGTCTCCACAGAACCGGTCCCTGGTGCCCAAAAGGTTGGGGACCTCTGCTCTAGAGCGAAGAAAGTCTGACCAATTGACCAATCCAGTTCTCATACGCAATCAGATTATAACAGCAAAATCGGTTTCACTGAGCCAGGATTTTGCTTGTTGTTTCCATGGCATAATAAGAGGAATAATTCAGGTTGAGCATCTCATGTGTCAGAGACAAGGATGGGTTGGAACCGACCACATGCATGTTCTCCCTCTCTTCTGCTTGGTTTGTTTGTACCATTTTAAACAAACAAGATTGAGTTGGTGTTCAGTGTTTCTATAAATGGAAATCTCTGGGCCATCTCCTGCTGTGGAATAGGTGGCCCAGATAAAAAGCAAGCAAGCTAGCAGCTAAGCAAGGAAAGGACAATCAATTAATCAGGCCAGGAAATCTTACTTTTCTGCAGAGCTTCACCAAGAGCTTGCTATTAACTCTCTAGCCTTGGAACCTCCAGTGTGATGGGCACTTATCTACCTGATTTCTCATACAGTTTTAACGTTTCTTGTAAATAAAGTGTATTTATTTATTTATGGTAATTATCTGAAAGCAAAGTGCTAGCTTCCAGCATCAACTTCATTTACAAAGTCTGTATGAGAGTTGTTGAGATAAATAAAGCAATGATAACATGCCATCTGGCAAGATTCCTTCAAGAAGGACAACCTGAACAATGGAATTAAGAACAGCTGAATCCAGAACTGAGAAGACTGTCTTATTTATCTCACCAAATCTGTACTGTAGACTAAGGCGAGGAGGAAAGTTTTGCCCAGGCTTATCTGTGTTCATCGTTGCTTAGCCATTTCCAACACTTTGTGACCCAATGAATGTCATTTTGTCAGAGTTGTCTTTTAGTTTACTGTTATCAGGAACAGCTTCTTTGAGTTCTTTTAAGATCAAGTTTGTGACAGTTACCTGGCCATTTTATCTTCCGTTGGTCTCTCTCTTTTTTTTGATTGCCTTCGATTTCCCCCCCCCCCAGCATCAGGATCTTCCCCAATTACTTTTGCCTTCACATTATGTGTCTAAAATATCTAAGATTTAACTTCATTATTACTGCTTATCGTGAGCTGACCGGTTTTATATCTTTTGAATCATTGGTTCTTTTTTTGCAGTCCATCATTCTCTCAACAATTTTCTCCAGCACCACAAATCTTTTGTCCTTGCTCTTCTCTCTTCCAGTCCCTTAGTAACTTTGGGGCTTTTCATTTTTTTTTTACGACACTGTAATCCCTCTAGGGACGCGGTGGCTCAGTGGGTTAGGACGCTGAGCTTGTCGATCAGAAGATCAGTAGTTTGGCGGGTCGAATCCCGAGTGCCGCATAACAGAGTGAGCGCCTGTTACTCGTCCCAGCTTCTGCCAACCTAGCAGTTCGAAAGCACGTAAAAAATGCAAGTAGAAAAATAGGGACCACTCCGGTGGGAAGGTAGCAGCGTTCCGTGCGCCTTTGGCGTCTAGTCATGCCGGCCACATGACCATGGAGACGTCCTCGGACAAGCGCTGGCTCTTCGGCTTTGAAACGGAGATGAACACCGGCCCCTAGAGTCGGAAACGACTAGCACACATGTGTGGGGGAACCTTTACCTTTACCTAATCCCTTTAATCGGGGTGGAGTCAGGGCAACTGAATGATGCTGAGCATTTGCTGACTGGATACCCTTCTGGATGCCTATGCAGAGTTCACAGCAAATGTTTTCTCTTTGCAACCCGATAAACATCTGTCGCTGCCTAGGATTGAACTTGAGGTGAATGTCTTCACCTCTAGGCCACCACTTTGCTCATTTCTGGGCTTTCCATACCGTACAACTTTGTTGTAGCAATATTTTCTAGAGACCCTTTCACTTTACCCTTTCACTTTATTGATTATTGATTAGCCCTTGGGCCATATCAAAGTGCAAAGTTCCAGCAACAAATTGTTACTAAAATCTGATAAAGCCAATTTAAAATGGAATTTGATAAAATACAATTTAAAATGGAATTTGATAAAGTACAATTTAAAATGGAATTAAAATACAACACAATTTAAGATGAAATAGTAATAAAATACAATCTTAAATAAAATTGTAATAATATACAATCATTTAAGATATAGATAAAATATGATAACATTATATTTCGGAGTCTCCCTTGCAATCTACCCAACCAGTCCCACATACGCAGATCTCAACCAGATCATTTTGTTTAAGTACTGTGCTACATTAAATGTTATTTTTCAAGTTCTGGCCGGACATAAGGTAAGTTATTTTGATATGGGGATCCCAATGGGTCATTCGTTTGGTATATAGACCAAGATACCTGTCTCTCACCCTCTTGTACAGGCAAGCCTTTCACTTCACTTTCCACGATGCTCGGGTTTAATTCACTGACCAAACTTTTATGTCTGTTATTTCTTTGGGGATATGTTTGTACTGTTCCTCCATCTTATACCTACCTACCTTCGTTCTTGATCTGATATATCTTTGCCTTCTTTATTTTTTTATTAGGTCCATCTTTGTCTTCCTGCTTCTCTCTTGAAGGTTGTTTGCACTGGCAAATTGTCTTTTGCTTTCTTCAGCTGTTTTCAATATGTCAGCAGGCATATTTTTTTAAAGACGGTCACAAGTTTTGAGATTGAAGCCTTTATATCTATTATTTACCTTTACTGCCTAATTCTGAAAGTATCCCTGAGGCCCAATCTTGTTGGCCTGATGATTTCATTTCCCCCCCCCTTTAATGTAATAGCAATTTTGCAAATATTTGATATCAACCATAGTCGGCATCAGGTTTTGTTTGTGATGACAAGAACAGAAATTCTCCAATTTCACTTGCACTTCATATACTCAATTTCATCCCCTTATTCGTCCAATGGTGTCCATGTATACAGCCATCTCCTAGGCTATTGGGGAAAAAACACATTTGCTATAAACATTGAATGTTCTTGGCTGAGATCTTTCAGTCTGTCTCTACTTTTGCTTTTACACCGTAAGCAAATTTCCCCATTATTCCAGATGTTTCCTCTGTTCCAGCTTTAGCACTCCAGCTGCCTATCATTAATACAACATCATTTTTTTTAATCGTATCACTAAGGCACTACAAGTCACTGTAGAACTGCTGTCCTGGGACTGAACCCTATTTTAGGTCATCATAATATGGATGGACTTATCTTGTACCAAGATTGGTTCGATTATGAAAGAGGTTTCATGTGAGCACTGACTCTGATACTTTTTTGTATGTCATGGTTACTTCATTTCTTCTGTTTTTCTGGTTCGTTGTAAAAATAAAAAAATCTGATGCTCATCTGAGTGAAGTGATTCATTCTAGACCATTTTAGTTTGCTGGATCCCAGAAAGTTTGTGTTCAATCTTGAGATTTGTGCTTAGACAACCTCAAGTTTTTTTCTTGGGTCATGGTCATGACATTCCAGTGGTATATATCCTGGGTTGTATAAACAGAGGCATAGAATCAAGATCACACAAAGTATTAGTAGTGCTTTTGTAAAGCCCTAGTAAGACCACACCTCAAATGCTGCAGCCAATTTTGGTCAACATATCCCAAAAAATGTTGAGAGTCTGGAAAAAAATCAGAGAAGAGCAACTAAGATGATCAAAGGCCTGGAGACTAAAACATACGAAGAACGGCTGCAGGACTTGGGTTTGGCCAGTCTAAAGAAAAGGGGAGACACAATAGCTGTATTCCAGTATCTGAGCACCAGAGGGAAGGAAGAGAAACAAGAAGCTGATCAAAGAGAGAAGCAACCTGGAATTAAGGAGAAACTTCCTGACAGTGACGACAATCAACCAGTGGAACAGTTTGCCACCAGAAATCGTGGGTGCTCCATCACTGGAGATTTTCAAGAGGAGACTGGACATTCACCTGTCTGAGACAGTATAGGTTCTCCTGCTTAAGCAGGGGGCTGGACTAGAAGACCTCCAAGGTCCCTTCCAGCTCTATTCTATTCTATATTTCTTTGCTGCTTCAAATTTTCATTTTGCCAGTGGGGACATCAGCAGCTAAACATCCTTTCAGCTTAAGTTTAGCTACATCATAAAATATTACTGTTATTCATGCCTGCTCTCTGCTTGTTAGATACGTTATGACTGAGGGAAGGGTACTCAAAATTACATTTTGAAATTCTTGTGTGATTATCTATTTGGTGTTCCTTGGCCAAAAGTGAGTTTCCATTTCTTACTTCAGTGGACTGTGTTTAGTCTTATTCCTCATCTACGGACCTGTTCATCAAGGATGTGCCTTCTGAAATGTATACTTCCAATCATTTAGTTCATAGCATCATTGGAAGCTCAAACACCATCACTACAAAGTAACAGTAATATATCATATTTATAATAATTTATTTATTTTTATTTTATTATATTTATATACCGCCCTTTCCCTGAGGACTCAGGGCGGTTTACAGGGAATTAAAAAACCAGCAATACAAAACTTAAAACCAATTTAAAAAGATTAAACTAACCCTGTGCAATTAAAACCCCGATTAAAATAAATTACTCCTCAGCCTGGGCCCGAGAGCTCGAAGAGCTAGGTCTTCAGGCCCCGGCGGAATGACCGGAGGTCGGGGGCAGTCCTCAGCTCCACTGGCAGCTGGTTCCAGAGGGCAGGCGCCCCCACTGAGAAGGCCCTATCCCTGGGTGTCACCCGCCGGCAATCTCTTACCGGTGGGACCCTGAGCAGACCCTCCCTGTGGGAGTGCACTGGGCGAAGGGCATTTGATGCCGGCAGCAGGTGTTCCCTCAGATATCCCGGACCCAGGCCATGTAGGGCTTTATAGGTAATAACCAGCACCTTGAATTTCACCCGGAGGGCAACCGGAAGCCAATGCAGCTCGCGGAGTATATAATATAATAATGATAATGATAATGATAATGATAATGATAATGATAATGATAATGATAATGATAATGATAATAATAATAATAATAATAATAATAATAATAATAATAATAATAATAAGAAGAAGAAGAAGAAGAAGAAGAAGAAGAAGAAGAAGAAGAAGAAGAAGAAGAAGAAGAAGAAGAAGAAGAAGTTGGAAGGGACCTTGGAGGTCATCTAGTCCAACCCCTTGCTCAGGCAGGAAACCCTATACCATTTCAGACAAATGGCTGTCCAGTCTCTTCATGAAAACTTCCAGTCTTGCAGCATTCACAGCTTCTGGAGGCAGGTTGTTCCACTGGTTAATTGTTCTGTCAGGAAGTTTCTCCTTAGTTCTAGGTTGCTTCTCTCCTTGACTAGTTTCCATCCGTTGCTTCTGGAGAATAGCTTGACTCCCTCTTTTGGGGGGCAGTCCCTGAAAGATTGGAACACTGCTATCATGTCACCCCTCACCCTTCTCTTTGTTAAACTGCACATACCCAATTCCAGCAACCGTTCCTTGTAAGTTTTAGACTCCAGTCCCCCAATCATCTTTGTTGCCCTTCTCTGCACTCTTTCCAGAGTCTCAACATCTTTTTTACACCGTGGTGAACAATACTGGATGCAGTATTCCAGGTGTGGCCTTACCAAGGCATTGTAAAGTGGTATTAGTACTTCACGTGATCTTACTTATTTAATCTAGTGAAGTCAAAACTCTAACAATTTCCTTCATACCACTTTTTAAATATTGACCTTTGTTAGTTTCCTTAGTGTATTGTGTAAATTCAACTTGTTTGTTTAATTGGGGGTTCAATAATTGCACAATTCTGGGGACTGGGTTCAACATGTTACAGAATTACAAGTCTGCTCTTGAAGAAGAGACAACGAAAGAGATTCCTTAAGAGAAGGTAAGAGCTGCAGAAGGGTATTTAATGGGATTTAGCCACTGCGACTTAGATTTGAGGTTTTAAACTACTAGCTTCCCAATCCTTTTGTTAATGTGGCCTGATGCTAAGGATCACTGGATTTGTGAACAAGAAGAGAAAGGTTTACGGTGGTTTTGCACACTATGCAAATTGTGTTTTTTCCTCTTAAACTGCAGTTCAAAAGCTATGGCTAAATGTGATGCCCCAACACAGAGATTGCTGTTTTATTCAAGCCTGGTGCAAGGCTTCGAGTGCTATGTGGAGCCAGCCAGTAGTGGCTTATTTAATAACCATCCTTAAAACTCAATATAACCAGGAATTGAGCATCACTCACAGTTGGGTGAATCTAAGTGGCCTTTTTCTAAAGGTCCCATCTCCTGTTCAGCCGAGGATCCACAGACCCAGAGTGTAGTAAGTCACCAACTGACAAAACAGCCCCACGACTGTGGAATTGGCAGACACCCGCTTTTGCCTTTGCCAATTTCTTCTAAGTAGTTTTCAGCAAAAAAAAGGGGGGGGGGATTACCAGGAACTTGTCAGAGGTCTTTTGGGGAAGGGGAGAATTAGTCTCATGGCTCAGAAATGTTCTCTTCCATGGGATTACACAATAATGCATATGGAACAAGGTTGCCCTAAGCCAGGTTTATGGATTATTTCAAAATGAAATTTCCTGTAATCTCCACTATCTGGCATCTCTAACCAGACTGTGGCCAGCCAACCTCTTGCAAGAGTGAGGTGGCAAGCAATTTGCCAGCACCAGGCTTTTTTGGCCAGAGGTCCAAACCAGACCTTAATCAAAAACTTATTCTAAAAGAAGAATGTGAATCAGCTAGGGGTCCAAGCGGTGCCTCATTTCTGCTTATCCTTTGCCTTTCAAAGCAGATGGCTTATCCCCAGGCCCATCGTGATACGTGAGCACAGACGTGGCGTGACTTCTAAGCCCATCGTTCTAATTGCTCTGATTCGCTTCTTTGTCCCCCTCTGCTTGCCGGCTGCTGGTGCATATGGAAATTGTCTCTTTATTTAGGATTTTGAACCTGCCCAACCCGAATGGCCCTGAACAGGAACAGCAACAGGAATAACACATTAGAAAGCAATTTAAGCTGCTTTTGTTCTCAGTCATTTCCCCTAGTACCCCACCCTTCCACATGGCTCCAGGTATTGCCAGTCTTATGAATATTCATCTCCTTTGGAAGAGTGAGGACCAATAGATATTTGGAAACATCTGCTTATTTGCAAATATATGCAGATAGAAGCCGGATAAGGATAAATAGCACAGGACTTATGTCAAACAGCAAATCTTATTGCTTGGTGTCAGTTGTGCAGAGAAAGAAATGCTTTCTTTCTGCTCTAGATAATCCTAACAGCTTTATAAAGGTAAAGGTAAAGGTTCCCCCGCACATGCGTGCTAGTCATTTCCAACTCTAGGGGCCAGTGCTCATCTCCATTTCAAAGCCGAAGAGCCAGCGCTTGTCCGAGGACGTCTCCGTGGTCACGTGGCTGGCATGACTAGACGCCAAAGGCGCACAGAACGCTGTTACCTTCCCACCGGAGTGGTCCCTATTTTTCTACTTGCATTTTTTACGTGCTTTCGAACTGCTAGGTTGGCAGAAACTGGGACGAGTAACAGGCGCTCACTCTGTTATGCGGCACTCGGGATTCGACCCACCAAACTGCTGACCGTCTGATCGACAGGCTCAGCGTCCTAACCCACTGAGCCACCACTTTATACATCATACTAAATCATTTGCTTATTGGCTGAACAGAAGAGAACTGAAAAGAATTCGTCAACATATCTAAAGTTTCAGATAAGAGGTTTTCCTTTTATCAATTCAGGTCATCAGTTGTATTTTTAGAAGATTTTATTTTATTTTATTAGCATTGGTTTTTAATGAACAAAAAAAGGAAAAAAAGAGAAAAATATAAAAATAATAGTGATATGTACATTGTCAAACAGAAACATCTGGACTTTCTTGTTTTTCTTTGAAGACATTTCGCTTCTCATCCAAGAAGCTTCTGAGCTTCAGTCAGGGCTGAAGAAGCTTCTTGGATGAGAAGCAAAACATCTTCAAAGAAAAACAAGAAAGTCCAGTTGCCTCTTGAAAAATGCACCTTTGGGACAACCGTGACCGGGATGACTGAGAATCTCCGTACACATCAAACAGAAAACATACATAGTTCAATAACGAAAAAAGTGAAAAAAATAACAAAAAGAGAAACATAGGATGCCTCCTTACAAGCCACAATTTTATGTCTAGTGCAAATATTAATCAAGATGAATCTATTTCTGATACCTTTATGCAACTATTTTTTTAACCTCCTGTATTCTCTGTGTTTCCCATATTTCATTATACTTGTCTATACAAAGTCTATGTCCATTGGCAATTCGTTCATACAAGTCCAATCAGGCCTTCAATCCATTGGGTGAAAGGGGCCCTACATTTATTTTTCCAATGCTGCAATATCAATCTTTTGGCCAGAGAAGTCCACGTATGGTGTCTGATTTTTTTGACCAAGGGCTTGTTCAAAGAGATTAACATAGAGCTTGTAGAGAGATTCAAATGGATCCAGTGAAATGGCTAAACTGCAGATGTCAAAAGTATTATCCATAGTATTTAATGCTAGAAAATTAAGTCACTATTTTTGTGTAGTTGGGGTTCCTCATCATGCTAAGCCATAGTGTGCTTAATGGTTGTTGTTGTTAGCTGTGAAGTCGTGTCCGATCCATCGCGACCCTATGGACAACGTTCCTCCAGGCCTTCCTGTCCTCTACCATCTTCTGGAGTCCATTTAAGCTCATGCCTACTGCTTCAGTGACTCCATCCAGCCACCTCATTCTCTGTCGTCCCATTCTTCTCTTGCCCTCAACCTTTCCCAGCATTAGGCTCTTCTCCAGTGAGTCCTTCCTTCTCATTAGGTGGTCAAAGTATTTGAGTTTTAGCTTCAGGATCTGGCCTTCTAAAGAGCAGTCAGGGTTCATCTCCTCTAGGACTGACCGGTTTGATCGCCTTGCAGTCCAAGGAACTCGCAGGAGTCTTCTCCAGCACCATAGCTCAAAGGCCTCAATTCTTTGGTGCTCGGCCTTTCTTATGGTCCAACTTTCACTACCATACATTGCAAGTGCTTACTGGTAGCTTGTAGGAAAAGCCATAATGATTCGGATTCATCACAAATGCCAAGGCTTAAACTATGATTGACCAATCACACTTAGCAGAGTCTTCCAACATGCTAAGCTAACTGAACACTTTATGGTTTAGTGCAGGGCTCTTCAAACATGGACCTTTTATGACTTGTGGACTTCAATTCCCAGAATTCCTCAGCCAGGTACAAGTCATAAAAGGGCCAAGTTTGAAGAGCCCTGGTTTAGTGGGATAAAGAACCCACCTATGATTTATTATTGCTCTAGTGGTAGCAAGGATGACCACCTAAAGTGGAATCACAGCAGAATCTCGCTTAGCAACAGAAATGTTGGGCTTCATTGTGGCTGTAAGTCAAGGACTAGCAATAGCACTTAGACTTATATGCCGCTCCATTTTGCTTTACAGCCCTCTCTAAGCATTTTACAAAGTCAGCATGTTGCCCCCCAAACAATCTGGGTCCTCATTTTACCGACCTTGGAAGGACGGAAGGCTGAGTCAACCATGTCAGAATCGAACTCCTGACAGTACTGCATTCTAACCACTGCGCCCCCACAGCTGTAATTTAAACCAGATGTCTATATTGATGTAGCCTTTTGGAGGAGAATTTGTATATGCTGAGCATTGGCAGGTGGGAGCTGATTTGTCCCACCCATCTGAGTTCCTGGTGTGAAGCCACAGCTGCTCCTGAGGCACTAATGAGATTGGAAATGATTGCCTGCTGGGGCTCTGGAAGGGCAAGAGGCCTGGGCTTGCTGGAAGAAGCTGAGGCAAAGTAGGATAAGTAAACTTGCCTTTGCCTTATAAATATTAATTTGAAACTTGTCAAGGGTGGTTGGGGTTCAGCATGGAGAACTGGTGCTAGTATCTGGGGGACGAAAGTGACAAATTGAATTGCTGCTGGTGTGTAATGCCAAATGACATCTCTCAGTGGTGTGAAACCATGAGGAATTTGGCCCTTCAGCCTGAGCAAAATACCAACCAACAATACTCAAAAGAGTAACTGGAAATACCAACACTTGCGTTTATTTTACGCTTGAGGGGGGGAGGGGGGGATACCTAGTTTTATTTTCCAGGAGCTTCCTGGAATTTCCCAATGTTTCCCAATGTTATTGTCCCAACAACAATATTGCAAGGTGAGATAATGTGAGGGAGCGACTTATTTATTTAGCGTACAGCAGAGAGCACCTGGATAACAGTAATGACATTATATAGAAGGAGCACATGATACTAGGGGTACATGTATGAGGAAAATATGTAGTCAATTCAAAAAATTATATATAAGTTATAGGTTCAGAATTTATATAGCCTCCAGAAATTGTGGATATTCCAAACTGGATATTTTTTAAAGAAGAGACTGGACAACAATTTGTCCAAAATGGTATATAGCATTTCCGGCTTGAACATGGGGTTGGACTAGAAGACCTCAAAGGTCCCTTCCAACTCTGTTATTCTGGTTACATTTTAAAATACGTTGATTCATAAGAATAGGATAAGTGTTCTATATATTAATATCTAGACCAGCTATCTAATTAAGCGCAGTATTTGTTAATTGGAGAAAGGCTATTTCTCCTATGTAAGCTCTCAAATGGCAGCTGGACACTGTGTGATCCGGTGTCTGAAAAGAATATTCAGGGAAGGATACTCTGTCTGCCCCATTTAAGAGAGCCACACTGAGTTTGCACATTGTTATTTTTAATTTAGGATTTAACAATGATTTGTTGAATAAACCACTGTTTGTTTGGCTTGCACTGCAGCTTGAAAGTGTTAGGCGAATAAGGGAGTTGCTATATGACTATGTGATGATTTAGATGAATGAATGAACCTTTATTGTTAAAGTACAACCATCTATACATTGAGATTGGCTGAGCCTCCCTTATTAATTTTGATCCTAGCCACCTCAAACTCAATCCATTGCTGTCATTGTTACAATCCCTGTTGGACAGCTGGCAAAATCTTTTCAACAATAACATAATTCACAGTTGTGGTGAATTATCTTTGGCCTGACGATACGCTGTATGTATCTTACTGATGGCTTCACAAAGAATGCAGGATTCCTTGTACTAATGTGTTTGTTTTTTTTAAGATAACCTATGAAATGATCTGGTATCAACAAACTACTGTTGCTAATGATACAAAAACACTAAGTGCTAATAGCCATGGCCTCCATCGTGCAGCTATAAGACGCATCCTTACTAAATTTGGGGCTTTGATCACCTCAGAATCTTCCTTTGCTCTACCCGCTTTCTAAAACATTTTAAAGCTGTTTTCTTAAAGCTCAGAGTGCCAGCAACGACAACAACGCACTTGGCTCGTTTATTTTTAGCATCTGCAAATGCAAAACCGACCCTGGCTTCTTGAAGGACTTTCCAGCTGCAAGGTGATCCAGATGTGTTTCTAACAATGTAGTCTGAGGGGAGGGTATGCCCGCCATTTGGACAGAAGTGCCGAGGCTTAACACCATGGCGCCAGAGTTCGCTTTATACCCCCTTAAAAGCAGATCAGTTATGCTTGCTTTTTCTCCGCCACCCCTCTCCAAAATCCTGAATAATGTGATAAAATGCTGCGTGGAAGTAGTAATGCTCAGGTGGGTTTTGTTGAGCAAAAGCTACGACCACAGGGAGGAAAAAATAGCAGAGAAAAGGAAAGCCAAATCAACAAAGTAGAGAGTTAATTATGGCTTTTCAATTCAGCTGAAGGAGCAAGGTTTGGATTATGCCATAATCCTGGATTGGAAATGCATTTGCCTGTCCCAATAGCAAGTGGGACTTAATTTGACTTCGCAAAAGCCAATTTCTGGTGTTCTTAATCCCATATTCCTGCCTATGGTCTCCTTCTCCCTTCCCCTCCCCTCCATAAGGCCCATTCAAATTCCGGTCAGAAAATGGTCGGATCACCGCTTGATGGGCCTCAATACAAGAAGAACAAAAAGTAGCAAAAAGGAAAGATAATTTGCTGGATGAACTACCACATTGTTCTAATGAACTCAGCTGAGTAAATAGTCTTTTCACCTTATTAGGTGCCCCCTCAAAAGAATAAATCCAACCCCCCCACACACACAGCTTGCCTTTTCAGAGCCCCCTTCACTCTGCTAGAAATCTCATAGAACTGTGTGGCAGTGCATGGCAAATGTTAACGCAAGAAAGGCCTACTCTTGTTCTCTTGTCACTGTCTCTTATTTATTTAACAAATTTATACAGCTGCCCATCTATCCCAGGGCATGTGAGCGGGGAAGACTTTTTGTTGCAATTCTTTTTATTGTTTACTGAAGCAGAAGGTGACACTGCCACATTGTGCTAGTCTATACTAACATAGTTTAGCTGTTTGCGGTTCAGGGTGTTATTGGGGACCCAGTTGTAGGTAAATCAGGGGTGACCCTGTGAACTTCAGCTCCCAGAATTCCCCAGCATGCTGGGGAATTCTGGGAGTTGGGAGTTCTCAGGTCTTGCAATGCAATGCAATACAATAACAGAGTTGAAAGGGACCTTGGAGGTCTTCTAGTCCAACCCCCTACTCAGGCAGGAAACCCTATACCATTTCAGACAAATGGTTGTCCAATCTCTTCTTAAAAACTTCCAGTGCTGGAGCATTCACAACTTCTGGAGGCAAGTTGTTCCATTGATTAATTGTTCTGTCAGCAATTTTTTTCTTAGTTCTAGGTTGCTTCTCTCTTTGATTAGTTTCCATCAGTTGTTTCTTGTCCTGCCTTCAGGTGCTTTGGAGAATAGCTTGACTCCCCGTTCTTTGTGGCAACCCCTGAGATATTGGAACACTGCTATCATGTCCCCCCTCGTCCTTCTCTTCATTAAACTAGACATACCCAAGTCCAGCAACTGTTCCTTATATGTTTTAGCCTCCAATCCCCTGATCATCTTTGTTGCTCTTCTCTGTACTCTTTCTAGAGTCTCAACATCATTTTTTACATCGTGGTGACCAAAACTGGATTCTTAAAAGTTCTCAAGGTTTGACATCCCTGATCTAAAGCCTTGATATGTTTGATTTCTTTCAGCAAAGCATCCCATATATAAACACAGCAACAGTGGTTTATTAACCCATTCAAGTTGAAGATTTATTGTGTTGGGTGATCTGGTACAGGCAGCATTCTAAACCATAGTCTGGCTGTTAGTTTTGGCTTAGCATATCATGTGAATCCTATGAATTTTTAAATGTATCATTTATTGATATATTTTTTTTAGAAAGGAAGATAAAAACCGAATCTTGTATATAGTAGTTTTAAGTAAATTATAAATTTACCATTAATCCTATGAATTGTGACATGCAAATTGTTGTCCATGCGTTAGGATTCTTATGCACATGCAGTCAGTTGTAATTTGCCAGGATTAAACCAATCTGTAAGACAGGGATATCCAACCGTGGCAAATTTAAGACATGTGAAATTCTGAGAGTTAAATTCCATAAGTCTTGAAGTTGCCAAGCTTGAACACCCCTGCTATAAGAGGTTCCAGTTGCCACGCGGTGCTTCTCACTGCTACTATCCCCATGTAAGCCTCTGTGTATATTCCCATGCATGCGTCTAGTTGGATGCCTAGATGTGAACAGTTTCTGTGTGATAATGCAGACATTTGCGTGTGGCATCTTCTTAACGAAAGGCAAGAATTGCACCAAACTGTTCTACTATTAGCTATTAGCTTGGAATATATGAGATAACTTAAGGTTCATATATCAATGTCTTGTCTTTCATTGTGCAGCTCTAACTCCAGCAGTTGGTAGCTTTCCTGGTTTCCTTTCAGAGCCAAGGAAGACATCAAGAGGGGGGTTCTTTTCATGGACTGTCTCCAGTTGGGAAGTAGAGACGGCTAGGGAGACTACAGAGGGTTGGGAAGAAGTCATTCAAAAGAGCACTATTAGGAGCACTTGACCACCCATAACCGAAAAAAGAAGCCTCAAAGAACTTCCAAGAGATGCACTCTAGAAATCATCAAGCACTCTGGAAATAAAGTAGGAAAATAGAAGCCTCTTTTGCGAGGTGATTGGTAAAGGAGGATCTTTTTTGTAATTGAGTAGAAAACTGTTGATCTAATTTTCACTTTTCCCAACTTGATCTTCCAGCTGTGCTGGACTACAGTTCCATCATAACCAGCCAACAGAATTGGTTCAAGAACAAGGATTGTTGCCATTGTTCCTCATGGAGTCCTGCTTGGTGTGTTACCATAGGAAATCAACACAAACAGTGCCAAAAAGATTGTGCCACAACTGGGCCTGAGACATAAAACCATTGAGCAATCAGCTTTGAGACTTAGTCAAGCATTTTGAATTCAAGGGCCTAAATAACCCACTGTGGAAAATGAGATACAAATGGGATGCTTCCAAATTTACCCCACCAAACTTCAATAGCTGATTCAATACAGTTTGTAAGACAGGCTACTCTGTTCTAGATCAGGGGTCTAGAAACTTGGCAACTTTAAGACTTGTGGACTTCAACTCCCAGAATTCTTCCATGCTGGCTGAGGAATTCTGGGAGTTGAGCTCCATAAGTCTTAAAGTTGCCAAGTTTGGAGAACCCTAGTCAAAACCAGTGTTTCTCAATCTCACCAACTTTAAGCATGTTGGCTGGGGAATTCTGGGAACTGCCATCACCTGTCTTAAAGTTGCTGAGAAATAGTGGCCTATACAACTCTGTATACTGGCCTATACAGACTACGGAGTGATAGGAAGTCCTTTTCCAATCCAGAAGACTGCTGGTCTGTCTTACATGCTATTTTGGCAGTGCTTCAAAACTGCAGCTTTTTTTCTAGCCTAGCCTATAGAAGTTGTGAATTTAATGAGGGACTTTCCGGGTTGAAATAAGTACTTTCCAGATTCTAGTTATCATGGAACAGAGTAAAATTTTGTCATAAAAGGAAAATAGCTAGAGACACACATGCTGGAGACACACACACGCGCGCGCACACACACACACACACACACACACACACACACACACACACATATATATATATATATATATATATATATATATATATATATATATATATATATATATTTTCACGGGTACAGGTATGTGGGTCTTGGCGTATTCGGGTCTTCTTTTCCCGTGTAAGATTGAGGGTGTCTTGGCGACGTTTCGATGGGGTCCCACTCATCATCTTCAGGCTGGTGTCTTCGGCTTCGTGCTGCTCAAGCACGAAGCCAAAGACACCAGCCTGAAGATGACGAGTGGGACCTCGTCGAAACGTCACCAAGACACCCTCAATCTTACACAGGAAAAGACCTGAATACGCCAAGACCCCCCCTCCACACACACATATAAAGGTAAAAGTTCCCCCCCACATGCGTGCATGCTAGTCGTTTCCGACTCTAGGGGCCGGTGCTCATCTCCGTTTCAAAGCCGAAGAGCCAGTGCTTGTCCGAGGACGTCTCCCTGGTCATGTGGCCGGCATGACTAGACGCCAAAGGCGCACGGAACGCTGTATATATAATTTAAAACATTGGTCTTCTCTCCCTGCCAGTGGTTCCACTCTAAGTACATATAATAAATAACATCCATGTGTTTTTAACTATGAAGCTGGAAAGAAAAGTCAGTCTGGATCCGCGTTTAGAAGAGTTGCTGTTCCAAAAGGAACAAATGCCAAAACCGCACAGGGCAGGCCAAAAGTGCATATTTGTTCTCCCTGTGAGTTGTTTGCAAGGCACCCATCCCTTGTGGTTTTCTGTCTAGGACTGGGGTGCACCAGACTGACCCCCCCCCCCGAGAATGTTCAGTAGTCCTTTGGTTTCAACATAAATGGGAACTGCCAAGACTAACTAAATTTTGACTACCTGAGTAGAGATACATTGGCTAGCAGAGTTATTCTCATCACTACTTGGAGAAATGCCTTGCAAAAGAAAAATGTATATTTTCCACAAGGCTCCATGATGAAAGAGAAATGGCTTGAGGAATGTCTTCCAAACAGTCATGGTGAAATTCCCATGGATGGATTATGTCTTTCTTACATTTACTTAGTGATGAGATGGCGTGCGGTGTCTTTTGTTATTCAATCCCCTCTCCAGCTCTGAGCAGGTTTCCTGGCTCCCCATGCTTCGATGCATTCTTAAGAGAAGATACCAGAAGGAAATTTCTGCTGAGGGCCTGTGGTCATCGATCGGGGGAGTCTAACCCATGTCATGGATTTTTTCCCCCCACTCGAAATATTCAGGGAAACCGTTCATCGGATTTCTTTGTCTGCAACTTGTTGGAGAAAATTACAAGGCTATTTGTATCCCTCTGATACCCGGAGCTCTTTAGCCTAGAAGAAGAAGAAACCTAGGTGTGGATAAAATGGAGGATTATTCAAATTACATCTAGCATGGGCCTAGGAAAAATTAAAATGTTTCTCCCACTTGTTTTGGCTTTCTTCATAGCTTCCAGCAAATTAAAAAAAACACAACACAACCCTATTCTTGGCAGCCAGTCTCTCCCTGACCTACATATTCATATATCACCTTGCTCTTTGGAGCTGATCAGAAAATTAGCAGCACTGTTTAAATCAGGGATCTTCAAACTTGACCCTTTTTATGACTTGTGGACTTCAACTCCCAGAATTCCTCAGCCAGCATGCCTGGCTGAGGAATTCGAGGAGTTGAAGTCCACAAGTCATAAAAGGGCCAGGTTTGAAGACCCCTGATATAACCCCTTCCAGTGCTTGGGGGGGTACCCTTATCTTGGCAGCAGAGCATTCTGGGATTGAGCGAATAATGCTTGTGGACCTTCTCTTTTGTTTCTGGAAAGGACCCACCTGCTCTACATTACCGTCACTTAGAACACTGGTATCAGCAAAGCACTGGGCATTCCCAATAAATCTCCACACATTTTTGCTGGTGCAGCACTTAAGAAATGCAAAGTGCTGCCTCTCCGCAGCCAAGACGTCTCTGTTCTCACTCAGGTTACCCTCCAACTTCTCTTCCTGGCTGTTGTGATTGTCAGAATGAGCTGCCAGTCTGCCACTTTTGGCTTCTCAATCCTCCCAAGTGAGCACTTTCTTTTGGGCAAACAATTGCTTAGAGTCAAAAGTTGGAGCTCTCATGGATCACAACTACTTCGGACCTCCCCGGGCTGCCAGTGAATCCCAATAAAGTTTTCTTCTTTGGATGTAGAGATAGGCCAATTCTGTTGGAGGCCAACCACGCTGTCCCTTCTGACGTCTGGACATTTTGCTCACTGAGGCTAGGAATCTGTAGCAAAAGATGGGTCTCAGTCAGGGGTCTTCAAACTTGGCCCTTTTATGACTTGTGGACTTCAGTTCCCAGAATTCCTCAGCCAGCGTGCCTGGCTGAGGAATTCTGGGAGTTGAAGTCCACAAGCAATAAAAGGGCCAAGTCTGAAGACCCTGGTCTAAGTTGTTTGTCGACCTTTGAAATTGTCTTTTTGGTTTGCTTTTGGCAAGCAGACCAGAGGACCTTATAGTAATTAGGTCAATCCTTTGAGAGTGGTTTTGTTGGTGTTTTTCCACTCCCTTCCCCCCCACTTTTATTTTTAATGTGGTTTTACATTGTTCATGCATAAATATATTTTTCTTTTCATTTGAAATACAGTAGTAACATATTTTGAAAATGCTGTCTCTTTGGACAGGAGTTTCATTTATCATTTCATAAGAAAACCATTTCTGCGGCTGTGATTTTTGCACTGCACAATGCCATGGTCTATTTAATTGTTTTGTCTTACCATGTTTTATCAACTGAACCGTGAACCGTGTTTAGCTTCTTAAGAACGAAGACAGCTGGGCTGAGGAAGGCCTCTTTGGTGCATTTTAAGCAGAGATTTTAAGTGGATTCTGGAATGAACATTGGGGGCTGGGCTGGATAATGCTGGAAGTCATTTCTAGAACTCAAAAATTAAGCTTCCGTAGATCTAAATCATCAAGGGAAGGGTTTCTAGCTGGATTATCTTAATCTAGCTATTTTGCTTGGCGATTCTATTTTCAAAACATAGCAAAGAAATACAGAGTTAATAACCGTCAGCTTTGTGAACACTGAATGAAAGTTGATATCTTTTTTTTCTTACTTGACAAAGTCTTCATCTTTAACA
This sequence comes from Vipera ursinii, assembly GCF_947247035.1. Classification (NCBI taxonomy): domain Eukaryota; kingdom Metazoa; phylum Chordata; class Lepidosauria; order Squamata; family Viperidae; genus Vipera; species Vipera ursinii. The sequence goes on along the minus strand of NC_139524.1, from coordinate 11,065,773 downwards.
GCTATGTGACTTGATGGCACAAATTATCCTTTCAGTTCATTACAGGACACTTGTCTGTATGTACATGGATGAGAGTTTTGTTGGTGTCTTAAAAAATAATGAATTGTTCGAAAGGAATTGTATATCTTTATGAAAAAAACTGCAAACTTTGGTAAAGGTTGGGAAGATATTGTAATTTTATAAAGTATGACTATGGGGCAAAACAAAACTGCTCATCCTACTGCATGTTATAGTAATTAGTTCAGATATAAACAACCATAGTTTTTCTAACCTTGGTTTATTGATTAGGCCACCATTGGCTGGTTCATACAACTAATGAATCTATAAACCATGTATTATCTGCCAGAGTCTGAGCTTACATCTAGCACAAATCTTTTTAATTTGAAAAGAGGAGGGAAAAGAGTTAACTGATGCCTGGAAATATTCTCTTTTGTTATCCTGGTTGATCCTGTCCATTGTTTGCCCTAAGGAGTCTTGGAAAAGTTCTGTGTAAATGGAACATGAATGTTTTATGAATTTAGCCCTGGTAAAGTAAATTAAAGAGTCATTAATAAGTTCATTTAAAGTACTTGGCACTTTGTGCTGAATTATGAAAACTAACACATGGTGTCAAAAAAAGACCTAAATAAAGTATTAGACAGCTTGAAAGTGGTGGGAAGAAGACTCTAACCTAGCTTTCTGCTGCTTCTTTATAAATATGTTCTTTAAGCACAATTAAGTGGGATGAGCAAATGCTGAAAACCTAATTATTCTTTCTTTCCACCTGCTTCATTTTAACCATCTTGTCTTCGCAATAATTCTTTTCAGACAGTTTTGGCTGAGAGACAGAAGTCCATCAGTGCTAAGAATTGTATGTTTAAACATGGTTGGTTGAACAGACCACAACTGATTGTGAAAACATTAGAGTGGCAAGAAAAAAGCTGACCTACCAACCGTCTCTTATCATTTTTGGAGAGAAAATAGTATTTTCAAAATGTGTCCTAGTTGTCCAAAATGGTTGCCAATATCTGGTCTTTAGATATAATTTAAGCTGCTGTTGTTTGTTTATATTTAGCAGACTTGCATTCTGCTTTTGTACATGAGCTCAGAGTAGCGTGCAGAATACAGAATAACAGGGACCTTGGAGGTCTTCTAGTCTGACCCCCTGCTCAAGCAAGAGATCCTAATACCATTCCAGATAAATGGCTGTCCAGTCTCTTTTTTAAAAAAAACCTCCAGTAATGTAGCACTCACAACCTATGGAGGCTAGCTGTTCCATTGATTAATTGTTCTCACTTTCAGAAAAAGTCTTCTTAGTTCTAGGTTGAATCTCTCTTTGATAAGCTTCCATCTGTTACTTCTTGTTTTGCCCTCTGGTGCTTTGGAGAATAAGTTGACCCTCTCTTCTCTGTGACAACCCCTTAGATATTGAAAGACTGTTACCATGTCACCCCTAGTCCTCTTCTTTATTAGACTAGACATACCCAGTTCCTGGAACCATTCACCATAGACTTTAGCCTTCAGTCCCCTAATCATCTTTGTTTGCTCTTCTCTGCACTCCTTCTAGAGCAGTGGTCTTCAAACTTGGCCCTTTTATGACTTGTGGACTTTAATTCTCACAATTCCTCAGCCTTGGTGGAGCAGTGGGATAATGCCTCCTTAAGTAACACCAGCTGCCTGCAATTAGTGCAGGTTCGAGTCCCACCAGGCTCAAGGTTGACTCAGCCTTCCATCCTTCCGAGGTAGGTAAAATGAGGACCCAGATTGTTGGGGGCAATAAGCTGACTTTGTAATAATACCGCTTGGCGGGGGCCAAAAGCCCTAATAAGCAGGCATATACATAGAATGAAGGCTATTGCTAAGCACATTGGTTTGTGCTTAAATTGTAAGCCGCCCTGAGTCTTCGGAGAAGGGCGGGATATAAATGGGATTTTAAAAAAAAGTCATAAAAGGGCCAAGTTTGAAGACCCCTGTTCTAGAGTCTCAATCTTTTTTTATTATTATTATTGTGGTGACCAGAACTGGATGCAGTATTCCAAGTGTGGTCTTTCCAATGCAGTATAAAGTGGTATCTTATGTGAACTCGATATTATTCCTCCGTTGAGGCAGCCTAGGCTTCACTTCTCTTTTTGTTCCCACAACCAGAACTCCTTAAGGTAGGTTGGGATGAGAGGGAGAGGAATTAACCAAGTCATCCAGGGAAGTTCCACCCACTGGGTCTCTCTGGCCATAGTCCAACAACTTCACCACTATGTCAAAGCACCTCTGTTATTCTTGACTTTTTATTCTCAAAATTTGGAGAGTCCCTATTTTGGGGTAAAAGCTGTTGGGTTAGTTGGTAGCTACTAATAGGGATCTCCCAGTGGTGGTTCAATATATTTTTTAATTCCTATAAAGCAAATTAAGGTCTTATCATTGCGGGCTTGTTTATTTTATTTTTAGAAAAATCCCTCTGGGGGAAAAAATCTATGTAATATTTCTTAGAGGTAAATTTAATGAGTCTGGATAAATAGGGAACTTACTTGTGAGTGGATATGCATGAATTCAGATTGCACTTTTATTAGTAATTTAAACTGGCTCCATCACTTGAAGATACAGCCCACACAGAGACTTTCATGTGGGGGTTAGGGACCATGTGGACACCCAAGAGGCACCTTCAGGGTTTCAGTGATTTACTTGTAAGCATCTTTCTAAAACGAATGGGAGGAACAATGTCTATGAAGATTCTCAGTCATCCAAGTCATGGTTGTCCCAAAGGTGCTTTCCAATGGGTGGATCAGTACAAAATCTAAATTATGTCATTTATTTGAACTTTAGCCCAAATTACATTAGAGTACATTAATTCAAAAGGATGCTATTTCACACTATTTGTGTATTAAAGTCAGGGTCTTCCTTAGGTTGAGTTCAACTTTTGGTGGCCTTCCAGACATAAATGATAGTTTTCATGGCAATAATACAGAATGGTTTGCTTTTGCCATCTTCTGGGTCTTTTCACTTTAGTCTAGCACCTTGTCATTCCTTGGAGATGTCATCAGCCCAAGACTAGTAAAACCCAGTCTTGCTTAGCTTCTGAACCCTGATGAATACAGGCTGCTCTCGATGTTAAGACACATGACCTACTTCCATTTTTCAAATTTATCCATGTTGAATTTAATGGGGATTAGTCTCAAATGAATGTGGATAGGGTCGCCAATTCATAAAGATTTCTGACTCTTGTCAGTTAATGCAAAAACAAAGTGATACATCATAGCCACACATATATAATTTATTACTTTGTTCTGTGCGTGTGCGCATATCTTCCGAAAGGAAGTTAAGGAACTTTGGCAGTCTGCTCTCATGGAGAATATGGGCGTGTGAACCTTTTAAGAAAATGGAATGTTCACAGGGAAAAGAAACAACACAACCAGCAGATTTAGAATGACAGGTAAGAAATGAGAAGTCTGAGAAAGAAAGATGCTTTCACTTACCTAACAGTATGGTCCATTAGTTCAGGTGGAAAATAGATTTAAATCTACCGATCATTGAGTAATTAGCTGCAGACTGGCAAGGATTTCTGACTGCCGGTGGACTGACAATTAAAGAAACCAAAATAACTTTGCTGCCAGCCATCTTCCTTTGAAAAGATGCTGCGGCATTGAAAAAAGTTTGGCCTTAAGGCCTCCCTTGTTGCCTGCCTCCACACAACACTCAGTTATAGATTTTGGAGTTGTATCGGCATGCAATCCTAGACTTGGCTAATGTTAACTTTATGGCTTAGTATGTCGTGCAAGCTCAGACAATTATATGTGTTAGTGCTTTGTATGTTCACAGGAAAAATGGACTAATCCAAAAATCCAGTTAAACAACTTTTACCAACGGAGTTGTCTTTGGACCTGAACCCATTTGCTCGAGCTGAATGAAGTTCATTCCTAATAAATATAGCAATGGCTATCCACACAGACAAGAGAGATTACAAATTCTAAGCCAGAGATCTAAGCTAGAGTTGCCCCACTATTTCTGGGTGGGATTATATAGGGAACATTGCAAATGTTGTCAAAAGAAGACCTGCTTGTACTTAGAACCATGTGTATGTCAGGAAAATAGGTAAGGATGTATCCTATCCCTGTAAATCTCTGTGGGACTATATCATCTTAGATTCTTTTATCTTTTTTTTGCTTCCCTAAACTCTATTAATGCTTGTCTTCCCTTGTTAAGAAATTCCCAAGAATGTAGGAGGTCTAACACCAGGTAAGATGAGCTTGACTAAATTAATTGCGTAGCGCTCTCACCGTTTCAATTAATTCTTTATGCATCTACCACAAAGAGTGAAGAAACAGGAAAGTGAGGAAAAAGAGAAAATTAACAGGACCTTTCTATTCAAATTCTTTTCCTCTAACATCTGTTCCACTTTTGGGAAGGAGAGGGAACAAGATGGCAAAGAGAAAAGTGCACACAATTCATTCTTGACTGTGAATGTCAATGACAGTCAATGACATTCCTCCCCCTTCATCATTATTGGTAGCCCATCATGCTGAAGATGAAGTCTTTTGTGCTTTCTCTTCAATTACATCTTGATGAGGAACCCCTGTGGCTGTTCTGCTACAGAACAGAGGTGATGGGATATAAATACACATTTGATAGCCTTATGATTGCTGCTATGAATAGGTATCAGTTAATAGGATCTTCTGGAAAGAATGTGAGGTCTACCATTGATAAATTGCCTCAGTATGAGAAGAGCTGTCTTAAGAGAACACTGGGTTTAAGTCCCTTGTGGTAGATGAATGGAAGTAGGCAACGGCTGGAGTCCTCACAAATTGTACAGCTAGACATGTTAGCCTAGCACAGGGATAGGCAACCTTGGCTCTTTTATGACTCGTGGACTTCAATTCCCAGAATTCCAGACCCAGCAATCGCTGGCTCAGGAATTCTGGGAGTTGAAGTCCACGAGTCATAAATGAGCCAAGGTTGCCTACCCCTGGCCTAGCACATTACCTGGGTCCAATCTATAGGATTACTTTATGATTCAGTGTGTTGTAAGAATCTGGAACATTAGGCTGGTTAATAGTTCATCATGGCTGCATGTTTCATGCAAACCCAGACCTAATGGGTAATGATTGTTTTGGGCTTAAGGTGCTTGGGAGTCTAAGAATTGTGACCTTGTAGGCTTCAAAGAGGGGCTTAGGGATGCCTACAGCTCTGGATCTTCAAGTATTTTATCTCTGGCTTACTGAAATGTGCAAACCAGTATGTGGTTTAACCCTTGGTAATCCCAAAGATGCTTTTCCAAAAGGCAACTGGATTTTCTTGTTGTTTTTCCTGGAAAAATGTTTTGCTTCTCATCCAAGAAGCTTCTTCAGTTCTCAGTTCTGTTCCTTGGATGAGAAACGAAACATTTTCCAGGAAAAAAACAAGAAAGTCAGTTGCCTTCTGGATGATGACCTGGATGACTGAGCATCTCCACAGACATTTAACCCTTGGTGTGTTCTAGGATTCCTGGTGTGATGAGGCAGTTCACGTGATTAATGTCTTCCCCCCCCCCAGTTCCCTTAACATCATTCTGGTATTAATCTGACATTTCTGACACTGCCTGGACAGTTTCTGTGCCTTTAACAGACAAACATCCAACAGGCCTCGGTTTTTCTTTTTTTCTAGAGCAGGAATGCAATCATTGCTGAGCTTCCCTCTGCTCCATTGCTAATTATGAAATTGATCTAGAATTAAGATCAAAGATTGGCTATAGCTCAGGCCAAAATAAAAACCAGATGTGTTTATTTATTCTTTTAAATATATAGTTAATGGCTGACAGCCAGATGCTTTTCTGTATGTATGTTGCAGAATAGCCATTTGATGAGAAAACATGCCTAGGAGGAGATGGTTTTCCACCTGGAAAAGCAGCTCTGATTATTTTGGGGTGAAGTCCAGCAGGATTTTGAAAGGGTGACGTCCTTCTTAATAAAATAAGGCAGCTTGATTTGTGCAACACGTGAACTCAAAATACTTAATGTACACCCTGGTGGTTTGTCCCCGTTGTGTCTTTCTTGTAAATCAAGATTTGAGGCTTACAGTGCCATCAAAACTGAAAAGTTATCACTCTGGATCTGTGGAATCCGCACTTGGTAATCAGTGACAGATATTGGCTAGAAATCCCAAATTGCAGCCATTTAAAATTTGGAGATGAATAATAGGGTTGAAAGGGACCTTGGAGGTCTTCTATTTCAACCCCCTGTTCAAGCAGGAGACTTTATATCATTGTGGACAGATGGATGTCCAATCTCTTCTTAAAAACCTCCAGTAAGGGAGCAACCACAACTTTGGGAGGCAAACTGTTCCATTGGTTAATTGCAGTGGTGGGATTCAGCCGGTTCGCACCACTTTGGCAGAACCAGTAGCTAATTTTTTTGTTGCCCAGGCCCAGAGTGGACTTCTGGAAGTGGCATCCACACAGAGAACCGGTTGTTCACATATCTGAATCCTGCCACTGCCTGAGAGAGAAACATATGCAGCTACCTAGGATTGAACTCTCAACTTCCTAGTAGGAGGCAAGCATGTTCACCATAAAACGGCCAGTCTAGATGACTTTGGTCAATCTACTAGGCAAAAATATCATTGTCTAGTTTGGAAGTGGGAGGGGGGAAGGGTTGTATGAACAGGATCTTTATAGACTTTACCTTTGGAGTTGCCTCTTTGGCCAGGTTGCTCCAGTCTCCTCTGTGGCCAGAGAATTTCAGCCCAACAGCTTTCTTTTTCAGAATGGAGAACTCCTAAAAGGCAGTAAAAGAGGTCTACCAAGGAGCATTTATAAAGAATGAGTTAGATTTTCTAAGTGCTCTCGGCTTAGCAATTGCTGCCACTTTATACACAAAGTTTTCCTTGACTGTCTGTCCAAAGAGATTTTCCTCTTTTTTTTTTAAAAAAAAAGGGGGTTAGAAAAGAAAGGATTCATTGCCTGGTAACCCCAGGGGACTGATTGTGTGTTTGACTGGTTCTCTCCCCCCTCCTCCCCCCACCCCGCTAGTATGTGTGATAGGAGGAAACTGCTCTAGATGCTAGGGAGAGTGCAAGAGTAAGAGTAAAAGGGAATTACCCAGGGAACATAGTCGGAAGAGTTTCTAAAAAAGAAAAGAAAAGAAAAGAAAAGAAAAGAGAAAAAAAAGATTGCAATGTGCACCCACCCCCTCATATCGCAATCAGAGCAAATTGCGGGAATGTATGCAGATTGGTGCCCATTAGCATGAGATGCCTTAATTTACAAGATTTTGTCTGAGGTGTATGGATGGAGTTGGGTAGGGAGAGAAGGATAGCTGGGCTTCCACAGAGGATGGAATGCTTTAGAACAGGGGTCCTCAAACTTGGCCACTTTAAGGCTTGTGGACTTCAACTCCCAGAATTCCCCAGCCAGCTGGCTGGGGAATTCTGGGAGTTGAAGTCCACAAGCCTCAAAGTGGCCGTTTGAGGACCCCTGCTTTAGAAAGTACGTGGGTAGAATGCAGAAGTGGAATGGGTGATGGAGTCGCCCAAGTGAGAGAAATTGTGAAGAGTGGAGACCTTTAAGATGGACAGGGAACTTAAGCCAACCCAAGGTAGACATAAAGGCTGACTCACTTTCACCTCCTCTCCTAGTGATTACACAGACCCATCCATGCAGTTTGGGCAGTAATAAAGAAAGAAGGGTGCTTTGCCTACTTCTGAAGCACTTAAAAACACTGCGAAAATTCAGCAGAGTTAACAAATAAAAATGTGAACAAAAACAGATGTTGCCAGGCCTATTGACAGCAGAGAGGGTGGCTAATAAGCTTTGTTTCTGGTTCAACACAACTATACCACGCTTGGTATCACAAAATCAAATGAGGATGATTGTTATTGCCTGTTTTAGAGGAATATTGTAAAGTTGATTGACATCAATGTTAAGATCTAGCAGAGTTGGATAGTCAAACTCGGTAGAAGAGTGCAAAGGTCCCCAACTTTTTGGGCACCAGCGACCGGTTCCATGGAGAAAGGTTTTTCCACAGATCAGACAGTGTGTAGTTTTGTGTGCTGCCTGCATCCCACGGATGGGACTTTGCTTGTTTGTGTGGACCAGTTGCTGGTATGCCATGGCTTGGTGCCAGTCTACAGACTGGGGATTGGAGACCCCTGAAATAGTGGACATGTAGATCAGACAGTTGCAAAGAACAGAGGTGAATCAAGTGGTCCACCAAGATAGGTCAAAATCTCAGATGCAGGAAGAACAGAATTGTATAGTTGCACTGTTCAAGTAATACCAAAGAAAATCCAGGTTCAAGTCTCCACTAAGCTTGAAGCTTAGAAACCATACTAATGTCTTCTATTTTTGAAATTAAATCAACATTATCATCATCTTCTTCTAATTTTATACCAGATCCCATTGTTGTTGTTTTTTAAGAAAATAGGCCTGGGAGTACTGCTGGCTTCCTTGATTTCATTCTACTGGTACTTCATAATAGTGGGTGAAATACTCTTATCATTTTCCTTGCCTATTTGTTGAACAAATAAAGGTAATCCTCAGTTTATGACCCTGGTGGAAAATGGGCATAAAATTGGGCGTGGTCACATGATACCTCACTTAATGATCCCACTGCTTAATGACAAATTTTAAGTTTCCTATTGTGGCTGTAAGGCAAGGACTTACCTGTAGGCAGAATGATTTAAAAGGCATCCCAGCTGCCCCAGAGGAAGGCGTGTCCACAGCAGGAGTCATGTAACCATTTCTGTGGTTCTGTATTCTATATAACCAACCCAGATGATTTATACGGTACAGATGTGAAGCTGACAAGAGTTACATCACTTTAAACCACGTTTATGGTGATACAATTAAGGTCACTGCCAATATTGCTTAGCTGAATCGAAATGAGTTTTGCTTTGATCTACGGCAGAACTAACATAAACAAGTCTCCAGTGGAGATGGTATGAAGTTGGCTTTTTCCCCTCTTTTGTTTGTGGAAGACAAGAGAAAAGCTCTTACTAGATTGGATGACCTCCAGCTTCTGATTTCACACATATTTCCTTTCATTTGTTCTGTTTTCTACATTGGTTTAATATTTTTTTTAAAATTGCACCTTAGGGAAGGGAGACATTTATTTATTGAGTGAATTTAGACTCTGCCTTCCTATTTATGTGAGCATCTGGTATGGTTTACAACACTGGAAACAATCGTATAAATTTAAAACACAAAGTAAAAATCACTTAGTGAAAAGCTGGAGAAGGAACTATATTTTTGCCATCTTTCTAGGTATGGGGACTGCGAAGGTTAGACTGCCACGAGTAACTCTAGAAAAGCCATCTCTTTTATGTATAAAACGTGTAGCTCTCTGAGTAGTTTGCTGTCATGGCTGGTCACCAATTTGCTTGATGTGTGTCTGTTTGTATCTCTCTCTCTTTCTGTATGTGTGTGTGGGAAGCTGTGGAATAATCTTCAGAGCAATGCATTTTCACAACATTGTGATATCTTCTTGCAGAGGCAACTACTTTGGCCACCATATTAACAGCCATATTAACACTGTGGTCTAGGGCTAGGCCAACTCACTATGGCCAACTCAACACAAGACACTTTGCAGTGGGACAATTCAAAAGTATATTAGTTGTTTCATTAAGTTACTGCCATTATTGGTAACCCCGTTTTCATCGAAAGTATTGTAACTCTTGTATTTCTGGATTGACTTTTATTTTGTTATTATTGGCCACGGATCTGTTGGAATTAATTTAACTTTTGTATTTGTTGAATTGTCCTGCGGTGAGTTGGCTGTAGTGAGTTATCCCATTCCACTTTCTGGAATGGTGCCTATTAGGTAGCTGAAGATGAATGAGGCACTGCTGAATCTGGAGAAGACATGCAAGGGCAGAAACAGAGAGAGAAATGTTGGGATGAATCGTGATATTTCTTTTCACTTCATGTAAGCCATGTCCATCTTAGGCAGCTGATTTGGGGCCGTTCCTGCTAAAGTGGCCCGCAATTCTGAGTCTACCATCTTCAGGAACCTTAGAAAAAGGATTTGAAGGCTCCTTCTCCAATATTTTTGGGAGCCGGTTTTTATTTTGGGCAATCAGCAAAAGTAGTTTCCTACTAAGAGAGAAAGGGACGCGGTGGCTCAGTGGGTTAGGACGCTGAACTTGTCGATTGGAAGGTCAGCAGTTTGGCGGGTCGAATCCCGAGTGCCGCGTAGCAGAGTGAGCGCCTGTTACTCGTCCCAGCTTCTGCCCACCTAGCAGTTCGAAAGCACGTAAAAATGCAAGTAGAAAAATAGGGACCACTACGGTGGGAAGGTAACAGCGTTCCGTGCGCCTTTGGCGTCTAGTCATGCCGGCCACATGACCACGGAGACGTCCTCGGACAAGCGCTGGCTCTTCGGCTATGAAACGGAGATGAGCACCAGCCCCTAGAGTCGGAAACGACTAGCACGCATGTGCGGGGGAACCTTTACCTTTACCTTTTTACTAAGAGAGAGGCAGTTTGCTGAAGAGTCTTTCTCTATATTGCATAGCGTCTTACATCTTTGCCAAAGCATAGGCAGCATCTGCTATGAAAGATGTTTTGGGAGGGTAAAGCTGGTGTTTTCTACTTCTTGCCTACGAAATGGTTTGATCTGCACATAATGCAAAACCAGCTGGCAGAGAGAGAGATCATTGAGCATATTTTATTTTTGCAGCCTTTAATCTATTATCTCCCAACTAGTAAGAATGAAAGTTCAGCAGAGGTAGTCTTTGACCTTCAACAGTTCATTTAGTGACTGTTTCAAGTTACAATGGCAACTTATATGAAGTGACCTATGACCGTTTTTCACCCGACTGTTGCAGCATCTCCAGGGTCACGTGATCAAAACTTGAGGCTTGGCAACTAATTCATACTTATGATGGTTACAGTGTCCCGGAGTCATGTGATCATCTTTTGTGACCTTCTGACAAGCAAAGTCAATAGGGAAGCCAGATTCACTTAACAGCCATTAGAATAGAATAGAGGTGGAAGGGACCTTGGAGGTCTTCTAGTCCAGCCCCCTGCTCAAGCAGGAGAACCTATACCATCTCAGATAGGTAAATATCCAGTCTCCTCTTGAAAACCTCCAGTGATGGAGCTCCCACAATCTCTGGGGGTAAGTTGTTCCACTGGTTGATTGTTCTCACTGTCAGGAGGTTTCTCCTTAATTCCAGGTTGCTTCTCTCTTTGATCAGTTTCCAACCATTGTTTCTTGTCCTGCCCTCTGGTGCTTTGGAGAACAACATGACCCCTTCTTCTTTGTGGCAGCCCCTCAAATACTGGGACACTGATATCATGTCTCCCCTATTTCTTCTTTTCTTTAGACTAGCCAAACCCAAGTCCTGCAGCCATTGTTCTTTGTATGTTTTGGTCTTCAGGCCTTTGATCATCTTAATTGCTCTTCTCTGAATTTTTCCCAGACTCTCAACATCTTTTTTGTGATATGGTGACCAAAATTGGCTGCAGTATTCCAGGTGTGGTCTCACTAGGGTTTTATAACAACTGCAGTGATTCGCTTCACAGCAGTGGCAAGAAAAGGTCATAAAATGGGGCAAACGTTACTTAACAAACGTCTTGCTTAGCAACAGAAATTTTGGGCTCAATTGTGATCGTAAATCGAGAACTACCTGTTTAGCTATTTTTCTGATGTGTTGCTTAACTACATGCAAATAGGAGTGATGCATTCCCCCCCCCCCCAATGTGGAGATGTATTTGAAACTTTATGCCTTCTTTCATTTTAAGCTGTATAACAGGGATGTTGAGCTGGGGACTTTCCAGGTGTTGTTGAACTACATCTCTAATCATCCTTCATTATCAGACATGCTGGCTGAGGATTATGGGAAGTGGAGGCCATCAGCACGTGGAGGACTGCCAATTCATCACCCTGTTGGGTTGTCTCAAGTTCTGCCAATGTTGGTCTCTCACTCCTTCTGCATAATGAATAGATTGGCTCTTGTTCGGAAGCTGTTAAAAAGCAATTGCACAGCAATGGAAAGCGTACACAAAGAACAAAAATATTAAGGTAGCTGGAAAATTTTTGGCAAAATCACAAAATTATTCCCCAATTCCACACAGGCAAATAAGACGAGTGTTAACCAGCGTCCATAGTATGGCACTTTATAATCTTTGTGCTGCAGTCAAGATGTATGTCATATTTCTGGCCTTTGATGGTGCTGTGATGCACAGTAAGGATTATGGATGTAGTACCATTGAGATCTGCACTACAATGTAGCAGTGCAAAATGCTGTGCCATACCAACTTCCTGCTCAGTTTTCCATTCTGCCCCTTATCACCAGGCAGCTAGCAGCCCGTGACCACAAAGCAAGCTCTGCTAATAATCCATGCAAGTATCTTTTCCTAAACAGGTTTAGGAAAGCCTGCCAATGACTCTGTCTTATATGTAGGTTGTGCCATTCTGGTGCCCAGGCATGGTGATGAATATCCCAAACCCTGGGAACTGATAGGAAGAATTAGGTAGATGTTTATTTATTTATTTTGAGAAAGAGGCATTGGAGAAAAACTGGCCTAACCAAGGGGAGGAATCAAGAGGGGAATCAGTCTGGAATCCTTACATAGGCACAAGAGGGCAAGGTCTGAACCCCTTTAAATGCCACTGAACCTTATCTAGTCTGGCCCAGATGCAGACTGCCAGCCTGGGAAGGTTCCTGTGAAATAGGCAAGTAGCTAATTGAAACTCTTGACTTGTGGATCTGGTTGTTCGCATCTGACAAGAGGTTGTACTTTCCCTTCTACAAAAAGAGTGTGTAGCTGTCCAATGCCTTGGAGAGTCTACAGCAGTTAGAGAAACGAAGCAATCTCTGAATTCTCTGCAAAGCAGATTGAGGATACCCAGGCCGAGGAAGCTTCCAGAGTCCTTTTGCTCAGTAGAGAATGACAGAACACTGAATTTTCGGAACCTTTCTCAAAGCCACTCCAGTAGAAGTCCATATGGATTATTATTGTTTGTTTTTTTTACAAGGGGAGCCCTTCACAAATGGGAGCCCAATGGAAGTAACTGGATGAAGAAGTTCTCATGAGCAAGAAAAGCGAAACGTCTTTGCATGAAAACCCCTGGTTGTTTTTTTTTCCCCAAGCAGCGCTTGAAGACAAAGAATCCAGTCCCTTTCCCAATGAAGATCATGGCTCATCTTTTATATATGGAGCATGCAACAGGCCTGCTGGGCACCTTGGGTCCTGAAATGGAAAGCATTACACCTCTGAAAGACTTGGATGGCATTCAAGACCCTGGGAGCTGGCACCAAGTTGCAAATGGCTCCAGAACATGACACATTGGTGTCTTGCCAACATGCAAATAGGATATATTGACACCTTTGGCTCACACCCTTTTCCCCAGAGGTGATGTCCATCTCTGTACGCAATGCTCTTGTTAAAGCTTCTTTCCCTTCTGTTTCAAACAAGGTTTCACGATTCTTTTTCATTTTTGTAATTCATTTTTTTCTTCTTTCCCTTTTCTTTGTAATATGATTTTCCCCAGCAGTACAGCAAATTTTGATCTGCCATTCAGGAACTTGACTGGCATCTCCACAACTTTGATAAGGAAGCATCCATCGTTCATCTCTGGGCGGGAGGCTAAAACTCTTTCCCAAGTGGAAGCATTTCCATGATGTCCAATTTATTTTTTAATATGTTTATTTGATTTATACTCCAGCTTTTTGCTCTGACAAGATTATTCTTAAGAGGAACAGCATTCCAGATTTTGCACATATGCCCCAGCCTTGTCCTACATTCTTTGAAACCTTCCCATTCTAGGATCATGCTGGGAAATTCAGTGTACACCTCCAAATTGTGACAGGCCAATGTTCCAGAATGCTATCCTTTCTCTACCTCGTCTTCCTTTTGGCAGCCAGTTTAAGCCTATCTTATTTTTTCTGTCTGTCTCCCAGTATGAAAATTGTTTTGACATTAGCTACACACTTTAAAAAGTTAGGTGCATTTCTAATGTCTTATATGTCCCTATAAATCTTTAACAGCTAGAGACTTGGAATGCTGTTCTAGCAAATAAAGTGTCTGCTTGGTGTGCTGAGCTATTTTCTGAAGCACTCAGATCCGGTTGGTTTAGAGAAAATGCAATAAGTTTACCAACTCCATCTAACCTATTCTTGCCACAAAGCTAAAATATAGTTTTGGGATAAGGAACGTTGAATTGCTGAATACTTGGTACAATTGTGCACTGATCTGGATTCAAAAAGGGGCAAAAAGTGGTTCTAAATATGCACGTAACACCTGACTTTTCCCCCTTTGAATTCAGTTTGCTGCCCAGGCCTACTTATTCAGTACAGCTCTTCAAATGTACTCGGTTTGGAGAAATACTTTTAAAGGCAATTCATTCAATTACTGGAATCAAATCAGCTTTCCAAATTGAATTAGAAAAGTGAGTTCAGATCGTCAAATCAGATAAGGCTGCTAGATTAGACTCTTGATTCAGATATTTCAGAAGCTTCTATGCATGCTCAGAAATGGCTTTTCCCAAATCAGTTCCTCCATCTGAATCAAATCGAAATGATTTTTTAACTCGGAGAAAGCAGTCAAATCTAACCAAACTGATTGTTTGAATCAAATCAATAATCTGAATTGCGTTTTGCTCGATATTCACAGCTAAGCTATATGGGCATCACACCTTAACTGTGAGCTGTCCCTTAAACACAACTCTTCTCAAACCTTCCTATCTAGCTTTCTTCTCCATTGGAAGGTTTTTGGTTGCAGGTGTGCATTAAGAATACAGCTAAGAAGTTCCATAAAAATCCTGTTAATCTATATCCATGTACCAACCTCACTTCAGGAGACAACATAACCTTTTTTCCAAACCAGGAAGACATTCTGCTTCTGCATGCCAGTCCATCTTCTCATCCTGGATTTCTCAAATAATCAAGTATCTGTGTGGTGATGTTATGACCAATAGAAGCCTACAAAGAAAGCATTTGTTAGATTAAATCTGATGGTGCAGTGGTTAAAGTGCAGGCTAACTCTTCCCACAGCCAGGAGTTCAATCCTGATGGGGCTCAAGGTTGACTCAGCCTTCCATCCTTCTGCGGTCAGTAAAGTGAGGACCCAGATTGTTGGGGGCAAGATGCAAATAATGCTTACATTGTAAACCATCCAGAGAGCACTATAAAGCACCTTGGGGCAGTATATAAGCCTAAATGCTACCCTTCTCATGTGTGTGTAAACCTGTTCCACACTGTTCTCTGGTTGGAATTCTCCTAGGCCAGGGGTCCCCAACCCCCAGTCTGTGGACCTGTACCACGCTGTGGAATGCCAGCAACTGGGCCACACAAACAAGCAAAGCCCCATCCATGGGATGCAGGCAGCACACAAAACCACGCACCCTCCGGTCCACAGAAAAACTTCTCTCCAAGTAACCGGTCCCTGGTGTCCCAAAGATTCAGGACCTCTGGCCTAGGCAGAGAAAAGAGCTGGTTCCTCAGACTGGAAAACCTTACTTAGAAGGGACAAAACCAGAGACTACTCAAGGACGCCCAAGAAATCAAAAATTCAGATTAATTTGATTGAGATGTTGGAACTGGTTTGGAAAAAGCAGTGGATGGAAGCTCATCAGAGGAAGATACAACCTGGAACTCAGGAGAAATTTCCTGTCCGTGAAAACAACTAGTCAGTGGAATAGCTTTCCTCCTGAAGTTGTGGGAGATTTTCAAGAAAAGGTTGGAGAACCGTATGTTTGGGATAAAATAAGGACTCCTGTCCTGGACAGGGGTTAGACTAAATGACCTCCAAGGTCCCTTCCAGTCCTATGCTTCTATGATAAGAAGTTGCTTATACAGTTACAGTTGAGAATGGAAAGCTTTTTGAGATTGTAGATGTAGGAGAACAAGACTCGAACTGCCACTCCCAAGATCATTTACTTCCTTGGTTAGATATTCTATTTTGATTGTTACTTTGAGTAATAATAATAATAATAATATAATAATAATAATAATAATAATAATAATAATAATAATAATAATAATAATAATAATAAGTTGGAAGGGACCTTGGAGGTCATCTAGTCCAACCCCCTGCTCAGGCAGGAAACCCTATACCATTTCAGACAACTGGCTGGCCAGTCTCTTCTTAAAAACTTCCAGTGTTGGAGCATTCACCACTTCTGGAGGCAGGTTGTTCCACTGGTTAATTGTTCTAACTGTCAGTAAGTTTCTCCTTAGTTCTAGGTTGCTTCTCTCCTTGACTAGTTTCCACCCGTTGCTTCTTGTCCTGCCTTCGGGTGCTTTGGAGAATAGCTTGACTCCCTCTTCTTTGTGGCAGCCCCTGAGATATTGGAACACTGCTATGATGTCAACCCTCTTGGTTTGGTCTACTAAGGTCCTGTTTTTGTTTTCAATTCTTGCTCCTGAAAGCTCAAGGACTAAGTAGACTTCAGTGGTTTCTTTACATTTTGAAGAATGCAGTCTTTGCTGTAATTCACCAGTCAACTTCTCATGGCTCTGGCTAGTCGTATCTCTACCACAGTACAGTCTGGTTTCCAGATTGTGATAGAAGCATGTTGGATCTATTTGTTCCTTCCTTACTCCATGTCTCCCCAGTTGCGCCACTCCATAAATATTTACTATATCACTTGAGTACTGGGTGAACAGGGGTATTCATGGCTGAAGGGAAGGGAGTTTTTTCAGATGTTTTATGATTGTGCTCTGCTAATCAGATGATGGATGAAGAAAGGCATGGTTGGGAAGTAGCTTTGCATAGATGATATCATTGCTGTTGTTTACCATTTGCCTTCATTAAAATGTCAGAGTTCTACAGTCCACTTTAGAAGCACTGCAGCCAGCCGGCTGCAGTTATGGGATGTACGTTAGATAATCTGGAAGAAAATGAAATCAAGATAAAAAAGGGAGGAAACAGGCACACAGAGTTCTATTCCACAGAATGAGGCAATCTCATTTTAGCACCAAGTGAGTAAAAACAAACACCCTTTCAGAGATCTGGTTTTTTCCCCCCATATCTTGGGGAAAAAAGGAAAATGAGCCTTGAGCAATGCTTTCCAGGAGAGAGAAGTTTCTAAAAGAAGATTTTGCTCCTATCATTTCTTTCCTTTGCAGTTCTCATTCAGTCCAAAGCACCCGAAGAGAGTACAGAATGTCATGAATGGAGATTTATCAAAGCGATCCAATCTAGAACTAAGGAGAAATTTCCTGAGAGTGAGAACAATTAATGAGCAGAGTGGCTTACCTCCTGAAGTTGTGGATGCTCCATCACTGGAGGTTTTTTAAGAAGAAACCCGGACAGCCATTTGCCTAGAATAGTATAGAGTCTTCTGTCTGAGCAGGGGTTTGGACTAGAAGACCTCCAAAGTCCCTTCCAACTTCGTTATTTTGTTATTCAGTCTGGTGAAAGGAGGTTTTGCTTTCTTGCAAAAAAGAATATCTTCAGGTGGACTCTGCTGTTCTTACTCTTACTTAATAAATGTCCTGTTTCCAGTGAGGCATGAAAAGGGAATTACCTTGCTAGGTTTGCTTTCTGATTTGGAAGTCACGGAGGGAGCAGATGGCTAAGGAAAACTTGACATAGGAAAGAGTAACATCAACACCGTGATGGTCACCATGATGTAAAAAAGATGTTGAGACTTTAGAAAGAGTGCAGAGAAGAGCAACGAAGATGATCAGGGGACTGGAGGCTAAAACATATAAGGAACGGTTGCTGGAATTGGGCATGTCTAGTTTAATGAAGAGAAGGACAAGGGGTGACATGATAGCAGTGCTCCAATATCTCAGGGGTTGCCACAAAGAAGAGGGAGTCAAGCTATTCTCCAAAGCACCTGAAAGCAGGACAAGAAACAACAAATGGAAACTAATCAAAGCGAGATGCAATCTGGAATTAAGGATAAATTTCCTGACAGTTAAAACAATTAACCAGTGGAACGACTAGAAGCTGTGAATGCTCCAACAGTAGACGTTTTTAAGAAGAGACTGGACAGCCATTTGCCTGAAATGGTATAGGGTTTCCTGCCTGAGTAGGGGTTGGACTAGAAGACCTCCAAGGTCCCTTCCAACTTTATTATTATTATTATTATTATTATTATAAAACTTTTATTCATAAAACATGAAACTCAGTCAACTGAACACTCAAATTGACTGGCACTAATGGTTGACACGGGCTGCTGCCAGCATCCTAGGTATCAACCAGGTGTCTCCTTAAAATGTAAGGTGTTCTGAGTAGCTCAGTTTTTTGTAGCTTTGCTGGAGTTATTGCAGGAAGTTGCAATTTCTTGATGTGTTTTGTAAAGTTTTTGGACATGGTGTGTTATATTTGTAAACAATCCCCTGAGAGAGATGTATATATGTTAACTGTTCAAATAATACGGCAGCAGCAAGCGTATAAACTAAAAGCAGCCTGACAAGAAAACACGCGGGAACTTTGACAGCTGTCAAAGTTCCCCGCACCGCGCAGGCGCCACCACTGACAGCTCGCGGCTGTCAAACGCCGGACTACGAAGAAGCCTGAGCTGTCAAAGCGTCCACCGTACAGCGCAGGCGCAACCACTGACAGCTCGCGGCTGTCAAAACACCAAGACACGCGGAAGCCGGAGCTGTCAACAAAAGACGACGCGGATTGGTCCCTGCCTGACAGGGCGCCAAAATGAACACCGCTGATTGGTCCTCACTACCAGCTGCCGGCTATAAAAGCCGGACAAGTTATTCTATGTTTGCCTTTGCTCTTAAATAAATCTGTTGTTACTAGCCTGTCGTCCCGAGTGGTCCTTCGGCTACTTCACTGGCGACGAAGGTGGGATCGCTCCGGAGCTGAAGTCACGGCCGAGGAAGGGAGTTCCCGGCAAGAGCTGTCACGGAAGTTTTAACTTCCATCGGAGCAACCCAGGACCGGACGACATGGCAAACTTCGGCCGTGTGAGGGAGTTTGATACCCGCCATCCCGAGAGATGGCAATCACACCTCGGCCAAGTCGAGGGATTCCTCCTCGTCAGTAAGATCACTGACGACCGAGCAAAGGCCGCCGCTCTGCTGTACATCAGCGGGCCCCCGGTGTACGATGCAGCCGTCGGGTTGTTCAGCCCAGTGCCCATCACTGAAGTCTCCTACGCGGACTTGGTGGACCAGCTGAGCAAATACTACATGCCGGCTCGATCAGAACTATACTGGCGGGTGCAATTCGCGCAAAAGAAACAACGGCAGGACGAGCCCGCCAACGAATTCATCGCCGGGGTCAGGCATGCCGCAAGGAACTGCTGCTTCCCCGACCTGGAAGACCGCATCAGAGACCAGGTGGTGATCGGTCTGAGGGACGAGAAGCTACAAAAAAAAACTGACGTCCAAACCCGACATGAACCTGGCCGAGCTGACCAGGGAGATCATGGCATACGAACACAGCCACAAGAAGAAGCCGACCAACACGACCCCAGAGACCCCCGCGACCGTCTACCAGGAAAGCGCAGCCTTCAGCGACAGCGGAGAGTCGGTAGATTTCACCGACGGAGAAGCCCTACAACGCCGAATGGAGCACCGACAGCCGAGAAGGGGAAAGACGTCGGACCGCCGGGGAGCCAGGAACCCTCCACCGCCACCGCGTTACGAGCAACGAGCCACCTGTGCCAGCTGCGGGGGCAATCATGCCCGAGGAGGTTGCCGTTTTAGGAACGCGAAATGCCACAATTGCGGGAAGACCGGCCACATCAAGCCGGTGTGCCGCAGCAAGGGCCGGGACAACATCAATGAGGTGGAGGCAAACCCCCCAGGTAGGCCAGCTGCCCAGGCCAGCAGAGAACCCCACCCAGGGCCCCTGGTAGAGATTGTGGACAGGGTAAACAGCATAAGCTCCAAGGTTAAGATCTGGGTCAGGATTCAGGGGGTGCCCTGCCACATGGAAGTAGATTCCGGGTCGGCAGTTTCCTTAATTTCTCTAACAACCTATCAGGAGATCTGTCAGAAGGGCCGAGGACAAATCCCCCTGAAACAAACTCAGGTACACCTAGCTGACTTCCAGAAAACCCCCATTCCGGTGGAAGGAAAAGCCAAGGTCGTAGTGCAGTACAAGGGGTTCAAGGGGCCCCTGGAGGTTTTAGTCACACCAGGGAACCGCACCGATTTGATAGGACTAAACTGGTTCAGTCCATTAGGTATCGCTTTAACTGGGGTTAACACCATCCTAACACCCAGCCTAGAAGCCGTTTGCGATAAGTTCGCCGACGTTTTCGATGGCACTTTAGGGAAATACACGGGTCCCCCCATCTCCTTACAGTTAGACCCTGCAATCCAACCAGTTAAGATAAGAGCCAGGAGGGTACCTTTTGCCCTTAAGGAAAAAATCGAAAACGAACTTGATCGCCTCGTAGGACTAGGGGTGCTTGAGCCCACAGAAGGGGGAACCTGGGAGACCCCTATCGTCACCCCAATCAAACCTAATGGGGAAGTGAGACTGTGCGCTGATTATAAGGCGACAGTCAACTTAGCCCTCAGCCCCCATGCCTACCCGGTGCCAGCGGTAAGGGACGTATTCGCTTCCATCCGCTCGGGCACCCTTTTCGCCAAGCTCGATCTCGCTCAGGCGTACTTACAGCTACCTGTCACTGAGGACACTGCGGAGGCCCAGACAATTGTCACCCACCGCGGTGCCTTTAAGGTAAAGAGGCTCCAATTTGGCATATCGGCGGCCCCGGGTATATTTCAGGGTATCATGGAGAAGACCCTGAAAGGAATACCCGGGGTCTGCCCCTACTTCGACGATGTTCTCATCGCCGGAGAAAACGAAGCGAACTTAGCAGACAGGCTGTCAGCTGTGCTAAGCCGGCTCAGAGAAGCCGGCCTCAAACTTAAGCGGGAAAAGTGCTCTATTGGAGTCACATCCACTGAATTCCTAGGGTACAAAATAGATAGCCAGGGCATCCACCCCACCTCAGAAAAACTACAGGCTATTCAAACCGCACCCAGTCCTAGGAATAAGCAAGAGCTGCAATCCTTTTTAGGATTGTTAAATTTTTACCATGCCTTCATCCCCCATAAGGCCACTATTGCGGAGCCTCTGCACAGACTCCTAGACAAGGGTACAACTTGGTCTTGGACCAAAGAACATGAGAATAGCTTCCAATCATTAAAAAAGATTATCTGTCACAGTTCAACTATCACCCTTTTCAGGGAGGAAACCCCAATATGCATCGCTTGCGATGCCTCTCCCTATGGAATCGGGGCTGTCTTAAGTCACATATTCAAGGACGGCACACAAAGACCCATAGCCTTCTATTCACGCACTCTAACCAAAGCTGAAAGAAACTACGCCCAAATCGACAGGGAAGCCCTAGCAATAGTAGCAGGGGTCAAAAAATTTCACGATTACCTGTATGGAAGACCATTTACTATAATTACAGATCACAAACCCCTACTAGGCATATTCACGTGGAACAAAACTACTCCACAAATTCTCTCCCCGAGAATGCTAAGATGGTCAACCTTCTTAGCAGCCTATTCCTATCAACTAATACATAAACCAGGTAAAGAATTGGGTCATGCTGACTGCCTCAGCAGACTGCCCATACAAACCAGGGACCCAGACCCAGCCCCAGCCAGCCAGATTTTAGCAATCTCCCAACTTCCAGAATGCCCCCTGACTGCAAACATCATAGCTAATAATTCTGCCAAAGATAAAATACTTGCCAGAATCCTCAAATGGGCCACAACAGGATGGCCAGCTCAAAATCCACAACCTCAATTCCAACCTTATTATAACAGAAAAAATGAGATCTCAACACATAGAGGATGCCTGCTGTGGGGAAATAGGGTCATCATACCAGAGAGAAACATAGACCAAACATTACAAATTTTACACGAAGGACACCCTGGAATTGTAAAAATGAAGGCGATGGCTAGAAGTTATGTGTGGTGGCCAGGCATAGATAAACAAATAGAAAAGTACGTAGGTGGGTGTTATACCTGTCAAGAGACCAGGAATGAACCACCCCAGGCTCCAATCCATAAATGGGAGACAACAAGAAACCCTTGGTCACGTATACATGTAGATTTTGCGGGACCCATCCAAGGCCAAAGTTTCTTAATTGTAGTAGACAGCCACTCAAAATGGCTGGAAGTCACCCCCCTTAGAAAAATAACGTCCCAAGCCACTATTCAAGCTTTACGGAAAATATTCGCTACGCACGGCTTACCTGACACCATAGTTTCTGACAACGGGCCTCAATTCACCTCTCGTGAATTTCAGATCTTCGCTATGAAGAATTGTATTAGGCTGGTCACGTCGGCGCCGTTCCACCCTTCGTCAAACGGAATGGCTGAAATTATGGTACGATCCACGAAAGAAGCATTAAAAAAATTCGTTAAAGGAAACTGGCAGAGGCGCCTCAGCCAGTTCCTCTTAGCACAACACACAACACCATGCTCTACGACCGGCAAATCACCAGCAGAATTAAGATGGGGGAGGAGGCTAATAACACGTCTGGACAGACTGCACCCTGACACGTATCCAGAAAAAGAACCACACCCCCACACCACCCGCACACTCAACCCAGGTCAATTGATTTGGGCACGATCATACACAGATAAAAACAAGTGGGTCCAAGGAACAGTAATAAAACAAACAGGGCCCATCTCATACCTTATAGCTACGCAAGCACAGGGCAACATACGCCGCCATATTGATCAGCTCAGACCCAGACAACCACCACACAATTCTGGGCAACCAACCAATGCCAGCATACAGCTCCCACCGGAAATGCTGCCTATTCCAAACCAGGAAGAAGAACACCAAAACGAAGACCCGGAACCTCACCACCCTCCACCCCTTCGCCGCTCAAACAGGAATCGGAGACCACCCACCTACCTAAAAGACTATCAGTGGGCAGGTTCAAACATCCAAGAAGACGGAAACGCACCAGGGGAGGGGTAAGGGGTGTGTTATATTTGTAAACAATCCCCTGAGAGAGATGTATATATGTTAACTGTTCAAATAATACGGCAGCAGCAAGCGTATAAACTAAAAGCAGCCTGACAAGAAAACACGCGGGAACTTTGACAGCTGTCAAAGTTCCCCGCACCGCGCAGGCGCCACCACTGACAGCTCGCGGCTGTCAAACGCCGGACTACGAAGAAGCCTGAGCTGTCAAAGCGTCCACCGTACAGCGCAGGCGCAACCACTGACAGCTCGCGGCTGTCAAAACACCAAGACACGCGGAAGCCGGAGCTGTCAACAAAAGACGACGCGGATTGGTCCCTGCCTGACAGGGCGCCAAAATGAACACCGCTGATTGGTCCTCACTACCAGCTGCCGGCTATAAAAGCCGGACAAGTTATTCTATGTTTGCCTTTGCTCTTAAATAAACCTGTTGTTACTAGCCTGTCGTCCCGAGTGGTCCTTCGGCTACTTCACATAGTAACCAGTGCATAGTTTCCGATGACAAGTTTTTGGACATAGTTCCCGATGACAATGGGTATCACTGTTACGCCTTTCATCCATAATCACGCAGTTTCGATGGCCAGGTCACAGTATTTCGTAATTTTTTCCAGTTCTTTTTCTTCGACTCTGGCATCTCCTGGTACAGCCTTATCAATCAGCTGTATGCTTCGGTTCTCTACAACTGTGATATCTGGTGTGTTGTGTTCCAAATGGCGATCTGTCTGTATTCGGAAGTCCCACAAGATCTTCACCCTCGCATTCTTCACAACTTTTTCCACCCTATGTTCCCAAAGCTTTTTGGATACAGGCAAGTCATATTTTTTTACACAATGCCCAGTGGATTAGTTTAGCAACTCGGTCATGTCTAGCTTTGTAATCAGTTTGCGCAATTTTGCTGCACCCAATTATTATTATTATTATTATTATTATTATTATTATTATTATTATTATTATTATTATTATTATTATTTCCACTTTCCACGACCTCCAGTAAGAAAGGAAATTCAACCTTCCCCACACCAAGAGAAACTCAGAAGAAATTGTCAAGCACCCTGAGAATATAGGCCGTTCTTGACTTACAGCCATTACTACGGCTGTGAAAAAAATGACTCACAGCTGCTTGTCACATTGCAACGATCATGGCATCCCTACAACTGCGTGATCAAAATTGGCCAACTGGCATGTATTTATGATTGTGAGTCTCAGGCTCACATGACCATCCTTTTCTCAGCTGGCTTCTGACTAGGAAAGTCCATGGAAGAAGCCGGATTCGCTTAATTGCGGTGATTCGCTTAACAATCACAACAAGAAAGGTTGCAACATTGGGCTCGCCTTGTTTAGCAACATAATTTCTGGTCCCAATTAGGATCGTAGATTGACTCTCTGTAGGACTGAAAAACGGGATCCTGTTTTGCAAAGGAAGAAACATTTAAGAGAGTCGCAAGGCAGATTCTGACCTTGGTGTAAGTTTCTGAACATCAAGCAAATAGGGTAACACAAATCATTGTACAGCGTATCTAGTAAACAGTCGCTCTTAAAAATGGCAAATTTCCCTTCTTCAAAATAGGTCTCCAGCTATTTCAATTGCCGGGTAGTATTGCCTTCTGGCAGGGCACCCCCTTTTTCAAATTTACTTCCTTCTTGGTCTTTCTCCAGATTTTTTTTCCATTCCATACTCCTCCACTTTTCTATTTTATTCTTTTTAAAATGGCATATTCCGCATGCTGTAACTACCGGCTGTGTTGAATTCTCACCGTAGGCTGGGTTTGTTTGTTTGTTTCTGCAAAGCCCCTTCAAACCTCCCTCTTGATTTCCTTCTATTATTGTTACCATTTGCTTCTTTGGTTTACTATAATAATACCTGTTGGGGAGTCAAGTCCAGCTTTGTGTAGCTGAACAACTATGCAGATGATTTGTCTAGATCAAAAGGATGTCATGTCAAATCAAAAGGGAATGACATTTGCATAAAAATAGCAGCTTTAAGCTTTTTTTAAAAAAAATCTCCTTAATTACTGCCTGAAAATGCTTCGGCTTTCATCTGTAGAGATGTACATCCACACACAGCCGTTTTTCTTAAGTGTGATCCCACTGGAAATGTTGCCTGTGTGTTTCCATCCGGAGACAGGCAACAAAGCTGCACGAAGAGCCTTGCAAAAGATGTCGCTGCTTTAACAGATCAGAGAGCGGTCCTTCATCCATGCTAACATGCATCATGAATCACCACTTTGGGGATGGGGTGGGGGCTTGCACAGTTCTGCTGTCTGTTCATCTTTCCAGCTATGTGCTATTTCCCTGCTTGAGCCAGAATCTTTACTTCATTTCAATGTTTTAATGGAGGCCATGAAGGATAAACATTTAGAGATTTCCTCCATGCAAGCATAACTTCTACCATGGAACTGTGAGG
Organism: Vipera ursinii; assembly: GCF_947247035.1. Lineage (NCBI taxonomy): Eukaryota > Metazoa > Chordata > Lepidosauria > Squamata > Viperidae > Vipera > Vipera ursinii. The sequence goes on along the minus strand of NC_139524.1, from coordinate 11,040,541 downwards.
CTTCTATGCAAAATAACCAAAACATTGTTCTCCTCTCTCTTCCAGGGTCACCTGGCAAAGACTTCATTTTAAATCCAGTAGACAGGGGCATGAAAACAGTTGGGGAATCCATCTTTAGGCCAAACAATAACTTCCATGCAGGATTAAAAAGGTAAAGGTAAAGGTTCCCCCGCACATGCGTGCTAGTCGTTTCCGACTCTAGGGGCTGGTGCTCATCTCCATTTCAAAGCCGAAGAGCCAGCGCTTGTCCGAGGACATCTCCGTGGTCATGTGGCCAGCATGACTAGACGCCAAAGGCGCATGGAATGCTGTTGCCTTCCCACCAGAGTGGTCCCTATTTTTCTACTTGCATTTTTACTTGCTTTCGAACTGCTAGGTCGGCAGAAGCTGGGACAAGTAACAGGCGCTCACTCTGTTACACGGCACTCGGGATTTGACCTGCCCAACTGCCAACCTTCTGATCGACAAGCTCAGTGTCCTAACCCACTGAGCCACCGCATCCCTTGCAGGATTAGTGCCTCTTTATAATGTGGTATCAATACCACTTTATAAAGTGGTATTAATATCACTTTATAATGTCTTGGTAAGACCACACTTCGAATGTTGCATCCCGTTTTGGTCACCATGGCATGAAAAAGATTTTGAGACTCTAGAAAGAGTGCAGAGAAGAGCAATAAAGATGATTGAAATACTGGATGCTAAAACATATGAAGAATGGCTGAAGGAATTGGGTATGTCTAGTCTAGAGAAAAGGAGGACTAGAGGCAACATGATAGCAGTGTTTCAATATCTAAGGGGCTGCCATAGAGAAGAAGGAGTCAACCCATTCTCCAAAGCACCTGAAGGGACAACACGAAGCAACGGATAGAAACTAATCAAGGAGAGAACCAACCTAAAACTAAGGGGAAAGTTGTTGATTTAGAACAATTGATCAGTGGAACGGTTTGCCTCCAGAAGTTAGGGGTGCTCCATCACTGGAGATTTTAAAGAAGAGATTGGGTAGCTCTTTGTCTGAAATGGTATAAGGTCTCCTGCTTGGGTGTGGATTGGACTGGAGGAACTTTGGTGCCCTTTCCAATTCCGTTAGTTTGTTATTCTCTTATGCTTTCCATGACTTTACTTTTACTTTTACTTTTATTAAATTTGTATACCGCCCTTCTCCCGAAGGACTCAGGGCGGTGAACAGGGCATATATAAATAGAGAATACAAAAATTAAAAGGAATTAAATAATCGCCCAGATAAAAACAATAACAGTATAAAAATGACCATGTGTTTCCATCCCATCAAGCCCAAAGAAAGTCTGGAGTGATATAGGATCTCCTGCCACTGGCAGGAAGTTGGATTAGTAGTTCTCGTCCTATAGTTCTATAGTCTATGTTCTATTTATTTCACTGAGAATACGTTTTGGACTATATGCTAGTAATTGAAGAAAGGGGGAAAGAGGAGACAGAGAAGGGGTAAACATGGCAGAAAGGAATTAGGAGGGTATATTAAAAAAAGCAATAGTAAAAACAAAAGTGAACTTCGTACTCTGAAAGCATTTTCTCAAACTAGAAGATTTTTTCCAAGCAGGTATCCTGAGATGTTATCTCTTTGCAGTAGGAAGCCTGAGTAGAACTGGTAAGGGACATATGTGTGTGGCATTCGGTAAAGCTAGATCCTACTTAGCTAAAATTAAGCGTTCCATGCTGCCAAAACACTCAGAAGCAAGCTTGCAAAGGAGAAATGTGTGTGTGTGTGTGCGCGCGCGTACGCACATATCTTTATGTGCACATTTTGTATTGTTTTGTTTTAAAAAGAAAAAAAAAAGCATAACTAGTCTCATTAAAACCTATTTTCCACCTGCTACTAATTTTCTTTGCTGTCACAAAGGACTTTTGCTTGTTTGAACAAATGAAGAGGAACCATTAAAAATCTGTGCTGGCCATCAATAGCAGTTAAGCTGTTCGGGGAAATGTGTGAGAAGACAGCATAATTTACTTGGCTATCCTTACAGCTAAAAAAAAAAACAAAAAACCCAAAAGCACAAAGAGATGAACGATGGGACCTTGCACTGTGATATGTTTTCATCTCAGAGTCTGCTGATGACATCTGGAATAAAATGGACCATCCTATTGAATAAAGAAGATCAAACATTAGCTGCCAGTTCAATTGGGTTGAGGACTTGGATGTCAACCATCATTCAAATCTAACTTTGGGTTGAGGATCTACAACTGGGTCAAGGTTTCTAAGACAAGCTAAAATTCCAACCCGCCCCCCCTGTATTTGTAGCAGAATTCCAGGTTCCTAGTAAGCATATCATGTCTAGCCTATCATGGAATCTCATCCTTCTAGCAACCAGGGATACCTGTTAATAGATTGTGGGAACTGACATCTGATACATCTGGAGAGTAACAAGTTAAGTTATTCTGTTAAACAAAAATGGATGGAGAGAAAATGGTGAAAAAAGATTCTTGTCATTGTTTTTGTTTAATAAACAGGCCATCACTAGAAAGCTTCTATCAAATGAAGTACATATCGTATTTTGGGACAAGATGCTATCTTACCTGGCCACGGTAGCAGAAAGTTGGAACGCTTCACTTAGGGGAAATCTTGGAGCAGTTTCCTTTCTCACAGTGGCTATAAGAGCCAATGTGGTGTAGTGGTTAAGGGTTCAGGCCTAGGAAGGCTGTGAATTCTAATCCTGCCTTAGGCACAAAAGCCAGCTGGATCCTACACTCTCAGCCCAACACATTTCATAGGGTTGTTGAGGTGTCAGGATAAAAAGCCACGTTCACGCATGAAGGTCCAATTAAACAGATTTATTGCTACGCAGGCCTATGCAGAGGAATGTTCTCAACATTAGCACCTTCTTGGGGTTACATATGGATAAACATATCTAAGGGGGTGGAGTTAGTTTACTTGTGGCTATGAAAGGATTCTAGGCAGATCCATCTTTTCATTCTACCCCCATGTTCCGCTTATTCCGCAGGAGAAAGGAATATTATGAATGATTACCACCTTGAGTTACTGTCAATGAAGTGACGAACTGAACTGAAGCCACTTTCACTTCGGTCTTCGTTGCCACATATTTAGATTAGAAGAAGGGAGGGGGGTGTAGTTCTCAGTTAGCCAAAACAATTCAAATGTATGGGAACCAAGGTCATTGCTGATAACATTTTGGCGGGGTGGAGAGTTGGGAGGAGAGCCGGCATTTTCTAACAATTGGTGAATGAGATTTATGACATCTATTTGGGGTGAGAATTGTAACTTGCAACTATGTAACCAAAGGGAGGGGAATTTAGTCTTGGGCTCACCTTTGTATGTGCTGTTATATTGTAGCCAAATTAAAAATGTTCTTTGAGGAAGAATTCCTTGCCTTAAAGTTCTTTTAATTGGTCTCATCTACCGGAATTACGACATTAACCCAAGACTAAATTCCCCTCCCCTTGGTCTGTCACAGCGTTGACAGTTACTTATAAAGTAATAAAAGCAGGATAAAAAAATTCTGATAATAAATAAAAATTAATATGACATAGTAGTGCTTTCCCCTAGTGGGGAAAAAGTATTGGACTGGTGGGGTGGGTCCTGTTAAGCAGTTGATGTGGATGTTAAGTGCTGAGCTTACCAATTTAGAGATTCATTTATTAGGCTCTCTTTTTTGTTGAGCCCAATCATTTCTCTTTCTGTTCCTTCCTCTTTGTGTGGTGAATCTGATATCCATCTGCAGTTCAATATTTCAATATTTTTTCCATCGACAACTCACTGGGCAAGTCTATTTAGTTCCTTTTTTTAAAGTAGCATCTTGTGGTCCAGGATGTAATTTGTGGTAGATAGCTTTCTTTGCTTTTATTGCAGTAAATAGTCGTAAAGTGAGGTCATAAGAAGATAGCATTCCCATTAAACCCCCCCCCTCCCCGCGCACTTCAAAAAACAGGCATTAAACCTGCCACACATCATATTTGGATTATGCTGTCCCCCTTTCTTTGTCCAAGCTCCAAGTTGCACTCAAGGATCCAAAGTATGATTAATGAGAGAACAGGAATGGAGGGAGGGAACATATCTGCAAGCAAAATGTTCACAATAGTTCAGGCCAACAATTTCTTCTGCATTTTTTTTTAAAAAAACCTCTGCTGTTTTATTTATTTTTCCAAAGAAGAACATTTGGGTGAATTTTTCATGGGTGGAGTGCTTTGATTGCAATATGAGTTTACTGAATTACTGTTGGTTTCTCACACTTCCATTAAATCTCAAGAGAAGATAGCATGACAAAACTCTTTGCAGGATGTTTTTTTTCCCCTTTGGGAAAAGCAGCTGAAGAAAAATGGAGAGTTGTTTTAGCACTTGGTCATCCTGTAATGCTAAAGCAAGGTTAAAAAAATATCACTCTAAGAAATTACCAAGTGTAATAATAATAAACACAACATGTACCAACAGATTGCTGCAACCAAATGGCATCACTGTAGCACAGCAAACCAAATAAGCCTTCCATAACATTTTAAGGAAGCCAAAAAGGCTCAAGAAGTCTACGGAGATTCTCAGTCATCCAGGTCATGGTTGTGCGAAAGGTGCTTTTTCAAAAGGCAGCTGGACTTCGTTTTTCCTTGAAGATATTTCACTTTTCATCCAAGAAGCTTCTTCAATTCTGATGGTCAGAACTGAAGAAGCTTCTTGGATGAGAAGCGAAACATCTTGTGGGAAGTCAGCCCTCCAGAGAAGGAAATATTAAAGGCAGAAAAATATATTTTCTCAAAGGATCTTAAAGAGGCAGAAAAGCATGCGCAGTTTTCTTAATAGTCCCAAGTCTCCCTCCCCCCAAGCAGAAACCAGCTTTGTAGAAATGTAGATGTAAATAATCCAGGAAGGTTGGAGGCTCCCAGCTAGAAGATTAGGAAGACAAACATACATACCCCACCCAAACTCTAAGACAGGACAAAATAGGATTAACCCACAGATACCAAAGGGCACACCCAGACTCAGGTCAAAGTTCATGCACAGGAACAACTCCAAACAAAAGGTTCCAGAGGGTATAAAAACTCATGTGCTTGCTCTTTTTCTTCCTGAGCCATCTTCCTGTCTGGCTCTCCTCTTCAATAAACTGCAACCTTCTTTCTAAAGCAGTTGCCATGTTGTTTACTCCCGGCTTGGACTGAACCCTGATGAAGACTTTTCCTTCAACAGTCTTCAAGGAAAAGCAAAGTTCAATTGCCTTTTGAAAAAAAAAGCACCTTTGGGAAGTAGCTCAGGGATTATAATTAGAGGACATCTACCGTATATAATGCAAAGACTGCAATAGCCGCTATGTAGAACAAAGAGGCAGAAGCTTAGGAGAGCACATCTACAAACACCAACCAGCTGTCAAAAGACATGACAACAACTCCTTAATCTCACAGATTCAATCACAGTTTCAACTGGGAAATTATTAGCATCTGAGACCAAGCTGCAACCGAAAATTTTTACACACACTATTCAAAACAGACAGTAAAAATCCTAAGAAGGAAACAAAAAGAGTGCAACGCATCTCTTCCAATACCCTCATGCAGATAAACAGGGATCATCACCAGACAAACAATCAGGCAGAAAACAATAGTCTAATCAAGGAACCAGCAAGGAGGAAACTTACTGGTGGGATAATCTCTGCATATCACTAGGCAGCAAACCCCACACTTCTGCTGATGGGTATCTGGCTGGGTAATGAAATATTTTTAAGCAAGCAACCAAGCTCAGAGAGCACCAAGAACTCCCAAGTTCAACCTTGAGCAATAGATACTCTCTTCTATTTTTTAAAAAAAGAATATTAAAGCAATCTGAGAAGGAAACAGAAAAAAATGAAGCCTCTTTCGTATGGTTACAGAATATAAGCAAAATTGAAGGGCTGATTTCTTTTCCTGAATTAGTAAATAAGGAAGATCCAGGTCTATAGAGCCTGCGTCTTGAGTACACTCTTGTACTGCAGTGAGTCTTGGACCCTTTACGCACAGCAGGAGAGAAAGCTGAACGCCTTCCATACGCGCTGCCTCCAATGTATTCTCAGCATCACCTGGCATGACAAAGTTCCGAATAGCGCAGTCCTGGAATGTGCTGGAATTTCTAGCATGTACACACTATTGAAACAGCGATGTCTACTCTGGCTTGGGCATGTCATGAGAATGGCTGATGGTCGGATTCCAAAGGATCTCCTGTATGGAGAACTAGTGCAGGGAAAGCGCCCCAGAGGGAGACCAGAGCTGCGATATAAGGATATCTGCAAGAGGGATCTAAAGGCCTTGGGAATGGACATTAACAGCTGGGAAAACTTGACCTCTGATCATTCAGCCTGGAGGCTAAAGACGCAGCGTGGCTTTCTCCAATTCAAAGAGACACTTGAGGCAAAGAGGCAGTCCCAGAACCAGCAAAACCTGGGGGCTGGACAGGGGACAGATTGTACCTGCCCTCAGTGTGGAAGGGACTGCCACTCTCAAATTGGCCGTTTTAGCCACAATAGATGCTGATTTAGGACCTCTTTCCAGAGCACGATACCATAGTCTTTCGAGACTGAAGGATGCCAGTGTATATAAATAAGGAAAGTAGGAACATGGTGGGGGTATGATTTAAACCAGGTAGCCAAAATTCTGACCAGATAAAGGGCTGGAATTAAACATTCTGTTTCGTTTCAGAATTTCTCTTAGCTTTGCATTCAATAGGATCTGTTAGAACTCTACCACTGAGAAGGCCATTCTAGTTTTTGTCTTAATTAAAATGTCATGACCTTTCAAGATTTTATATAAAACCTCTACACACACACACACCATATTATTTTGTCCATCATTATTCTTCTCTAAATCTCTTTTGCACACCCATCGTCTTTATCTATCTGGATGCTTAGACAATCAAAACTGTCAACCCGTTTATCTCACTGCTTCTTTTAAATCATTCCAGTTTTCCAGTAGAGACAATCTTTTTCTTGATGTTCAAAGAAAATATGTTTTTTTCTCTGTCTTCTATTTTCAGAATGATTGTCCTTAGGTTTTTTTTTAGTTTATGCAACCAAGATAGTGTCATCTGCATATTTCAGGTTATTGAAATTTCCTCCAGCAATTCTGACACCAGGCTTTAATCTGTGGCATGTCATTGTCTAGGTTGAACAGGCATGGCAATCAAATGCATCTCTGGCTGACTGAGATTAAATAATTTGGTGTTACCAAATTCTGTTCTCAGTTTGGCTTTGTGATTATTATAGAGGGGGATTTTCGATCAGAAGAACCAGATACTTGGGTGTAACCATGACTTTGAAAGACTTTCAAAATCTTCAGTGACTGATAGTTAAAAACAGATATAAAACTCTTTTGTATTATTCTTTTTCTGTTTTTGCCCTTCACCTAATAATATTAATAATACATTTTCTATCTATCTATCTATCTATCTATCTGTCTGTCTGTCTGTCTATCTATCCATCATATCTCTTATCATCTGTCTAATGTATTATATATCTCTCCACCCACCCACCCACCCACCCACCCATTGATTATCTATCTATCTATCTATCTATCTATCTATCTATCTATCTATCTATCTATCTATCTATCTATCTATCTATCTATCTATCTCATCATCATCATAATCATTTTCTATCACATTAAAAACTATAAGTTAGCAGCCAATTTTAGAGGGGCTGCAGAAGGTGCAACCAAGGTTTATAGAAGTCTTCAAGTTGTACAGAGATCTTTTGGAGTTGCCAGTTCACTCCCAAGCATCTGTGTGTAGGATGAAATGCTAACAGCTGTGCAGAGCTTCAGATTCAACAGAAAAAAATGTTTTGGAGTGTGCAGGACTTCTCACATAACATCTGTAAGCAGCAGATGCTTCCTTTCTTGGGACCTCATGTGTACCTTCCACAGCTACAGCATGATTCTGGGAAATGATGCATTTGACAGAAGCAGTTGCAGGCTACATGCACTTAAAATTGGCAATGTTGGACTCTTATAGACAAAATGTTTAGTTCAGCGAAAGGCCATATCTCAGCTTCCACAGAGGCAATCAGGAAAAAAATGGTGGACTGTGGTTTGGACCTGCCTGAATCATTCTGCATGCTCTGAGTGAGCTGGGTAAAATGAGCTTCTATATTTAACCTTGCTTTGCTTCACTGATCACTCCAACTTAAGACAGGATTGAGAGCTGCAGCCACAAAGAGCCATCCTTGCATTGTTATGACAAGTAATTAGAGGGTGATGTGAGATGTAAAAAGAAAAAGTACTTTATTAGAGAAAAGAGGCTGAGAAAGCCAAGAAAATAATCAGGCCTTTTCAGTGTCTCCAGACTGCATGTCCCACTCATCTTTCACTCCCACTGTCTTGAACCAAACACCTTGGCTAAAGAAGAAAGAGCCATCTTTCCATACTTGTTTCCTTGCCAGAAACATTGGATCAGGGATGGGGAAGGAACATTGGAACAGGTCATAACAAACAACCAGCTGTTGCCTCTTTAGCCAGCTGTTCAGCATCATACATCCTCGCTCAGTAAGCTCAATGTTCATTCCTTCAGCATAAGGCCGAAGAAGGCAGTAAGGTCAGCAGATTGAGAATGTGAAACTTCCAGTGGAGGATTAAAGGTCTGTTGAGTCATAAGATCGCTTGTTGGGCTGACACAACACACACTGACTCACAATCTGGTCAGCTACATTTTGGTGTATTGCCCAAAACCACTCTCCGTAGTTAATCTATGGAACAGTGCGTTGTGCCAAGCCTCATCACATGCATATACAAAAAGGAGTAGAATTTCAGTCACAAGATTGCAAGTGCCAACGTGACTTTTTTTTTGATGCAACCTCCTGTTGCTTTGACTCTTGTTGCTTTGACTCTTAGCTTATCTCACACGCTTAGCATCATTGCTTGAATTTCAGACCCCGTCCGACGAGTCACCAAAAGATTGAAACCGGAACGGGAGCTGGTTCTTCCAAGCCGTGTTTATTATCCGCATAAACAGTTGCTCAAAGACAAATGAAGTCAGCGTTGACTTTACAGCACAGTCAACGCTGTTAAATAACCGGCAAGGCCGACTCCCACCACCACACCCTTAATTACACCACCACGCCCCCACCCTACTTAAACACCGCCTCCCAAGGTTCCCTCCTTTTGGCTCCCGTCCCACCACCAATGCAACCGGTAAGTTACCCCCCAGCCTAAACCTCCCTCTTTTCCCCCAGAGCTCTGCCTACACTCTTCTTTCCCCTCACCACCCCAGACCGCCGCGAGCTGCTCGCTAAACCCCTTCCCGGCCCACCGGTCGTCTCCGTCACCCCCTGGCCCACCCAGGCACCCATTCTTGTCCTGCAGCTCGGGCGCTGGGCAGCCACCGGCTAGTTCATCGTACGGCCCCTTCCCGGCCTGTAAGCAACCTCTGGGGGCCGGCTGGCTGGTCCGCGGCCTCCCCAGCTGACAGGCGGCCCGCCGCTGCGCCGTTCTTCTTGCTGACCCATTCCCCGACCCGTCGGAGTGGCGTGGGCATGGCCAGCCGTTTCCGGAACCCGGCAGCACGGCAAGGAGGCGAGGATGCTGGCGGGCGACCCTGCGGCCTGGTAAGTTGCTCCGGGCGGTTACCGGGATGCTGGGGAGGGCCGTGTGCTGACCCGGCCCTCCAGGAGACGACGGGCGCCGGCGGGAGGCTTTGGGGCCTGGTGGGTTGCTCCGGTTACTGGAGTGCTGGGGAGGGCCGAATGCCGTCCTGGCCCTCCGGGAGACGACGGGCGCCGGCGGGAGGCTTCAGGGCCTGACGGGGTGCTCTGCGGGAGCCTGGCGGTCTGGTGAGTCACCCCGCGGCCCGTCCGAATGTCGGGCGTGCCCGGCCCGACATTGAATCTGGTAGCATTGGCTGCATCATCTTCTTGAAATGCCACCTCTGGTCCTCTTCCTTGTCTGAGGAAGTCTTATCAGGCGTTGATACCTCTTCAGCATCCTATAGCTGAGAAAGGGATAGAGGGAAAAAAAATCTTGCATCTGGAACGGTCTTTCCTTAGAAGTCAAGATGATGCCATCATGTTCTATCTTTTCATTGCCTAACTTTTTACTGTCACATTTAGAACTTGGGTGTCCAAAACCTGACCATGTTTTTGGTTCATGAAATGCCTTTTTATCAGTTTTGTTATAGCTACTGATTTGCTTTTAAAATTCAGTTGTTTATTATATTTAGCTTTACAGTTTTGTGAGGTTGATGCCATCAGGTTTGCTGGCCCACGTTTTCAGGTGCCGCTGAGCCAGACAGAGAAGTCAGTTATGCCAAAAATGGTTTGATTTCAAGGGTTTAATGCACGGAGGAAAGTGTGTGTTAAAACAAGGGGAAAGTTAGAAGCGTCAGCACTGGGTTTAAACTGCCGTGAGAATAAGAAGGAATTGACAGCGATTTCAAAGTGGTTTCATTCTAGCTTGCAATAAAGATGCTCATTCAATCGCACCATTGTTGTACATCTACACAAAGACAGAGCCTAGTAGTCTAAGCCATATGAAGAGAGGGGGCTGAGATTTACTATCAAGAATTTGTCCCAAGAGCCTAAACCAAGCACCAACCAGCCTCACAATTCCTTTTTTCGGAGCTAGTAAACGCTAACCTGGATAAGCACGTTATTTATTTTATTGGGCTTTTCAATACTGTTGTTTGTAAGATCCTCTGGATAGACGGCAGGCTATGAATATTTTAAACAAATACAGATGAGTGGATTGTGGCACAATAAATCTGGAGGGCACTAGATTGGCCAAGGCTGGTTTGAAAGCAAATGGACATGACATTCAAGTATTGTAGGAGGTCACACTCAAATAACCAATATTTGTTGACTATTTCAAATGTTTCCACATTCAGAGCAAAGCTAGGAAAATTCCTCAACTGCAGCAAGAACCTATTTAGGGGGAGAAAATTCATTTTGTGTCTCCTTCCTAACTAACTTGGGCCCTAGGTTATGTGTCAGAAGGGCCTGGCCAATCCATTAAGAGGCTTATTAAAATTTGATGGGTCAGGTTAACCCTTATCATTGAGCACAGTGGCCTTTAGCATGCTAAAAGAGCTGGTAAATAGAAAATCCAGCTCATGGCTGAACTCTTAAGTGGCAGGATTGAACTTTATAGCACCAATTAGACCAAGGCAAAACCTTAACAGGCTTAATAATGCCTGCTCACTCTCTTACCAAGATTCCGAAGTGCTGGGAAAAGACCCTATTTACGGCACACACCTTAAGCCAAAGTTCAGCAGAATATTTTTATTTATTTAAATTATTTATGTATTCATTTATTTTTATTTTATTGTTTATTTGATGTTATTATTTGATGTTATTTATTTTATTTTCTATGCTGCTCATCTCCCCTACAAGGTGACTCTGAGTGGCATCATTCTATCTCATATGGCTGGCTTTGTTTGCCATGTATGTATATCATTTTAGAAATGCATAACAGGTGCCTCTGTATGGAAATGGCAGAGGAGAGGGACTAGGCCAGTGTTTTCCAATTTCAGTAACTTTTGAGACGTGTGGACTTCAACTCCCAGAATTCCCCAGCCAGTTGCTGAGATTGAGAAACATTGGTCTAGGCCAGGGGTCTTCAAACCTGGCCCTTTTATGACTTGTGGACTTCAACTCCCAGAATTTCTTAGCCAGCGTTCCTGGCTGAGGAATTCTGGGAGTTGAAGTCCACAAGCAATAAAAGGGCCAAGTCTGAAGACCCTGGTCTAAGTTGTTTGTCGACCTTTGAAATTGTCTTTTTGCTTTGCTTTTGGCAAACATACCAGAGGACCTTATAGTAATTGGGTCAATCCTTTGGGAGTGGTTTTGTTGGTGTTTTTCCACTCCCTTCCCCCTCCACTTTTATTTTTAATGTGGTTTTACATTGTTCATGCATAGATGTATTTTTCTTTTCATTTGAAATACAGTAGTAACATATTTTGAAAATGCTGTCTCTTTGGACAGGAGCTTCATTTAGCGTTTCATAAGAAAACCTTTTCTCTGGCTGTGATTTTTGCACTGCACAATGCCATGGTCTATTTAATTGTTTTGTCTTACAAGTCATAAAAGGCCACGTTTGAAGCACTTTGGTCTATGGAGTGGTGATTTTAGGGTAGAAATCTGGGTCAAATATTAAAGTGCCAACTCAGAAATACATCCAGGAACTTCACATGTATCATGACCTTCATATATTAATATGTTAATTCGTACATTGATTGGATTGTATGAATTCAGCCAATGAGATGCATTGATGTGGCTGTTTTGCAGGTCACAAAACCATACAATTCTCCCATTTGGGGCATTTAGTGGTCCACTTCTATGAAATCTAGAGAGAGCATAATATAGATGTCAGGACTGGTAGCCGTGGACTGACTTATCTTTTATGAAGCCTTCTCTAATCACTTTGTAAAATTAATTAATTTTGTGGCTATTGCTACACTGAGCAGCAGCAAATCCCTAAATCAATTAGCCACTCTGTCAGGAAGCATTTCCTTTTATCTGCACCAATTACTCTGCAAATCAGTTTCTTAACTATGTGAAGAGAGAAAGAGAATTATTTATTGATTCATTTGTTTATTTAAACCAGTAGCGTGCACCTTTTTGATGGCCAGGGACCACATCTAACTCCCCCCATTTCCTGCAAAAAGAGGGTGAGAATGGTTGAAGGTTGATGCAAAATGAAGGGAGCTGAAAATTCAGTTTTATTCCCCCCCCCCGTGATAGTTTCTTAACTACAGTTTGTCTTAAAACAATGGGAAACCACACTGCCGATTTTCAATAGCAGTGTAAGTGCTAGAATTGTAAAGGGCTGGTCAATGCGTTTTAAAATATAATTGATTAAATCCTAAATTGCTTCCCCAACTTAAACACAGAGACTGAGGCCACAGTAATTTTTCCTGTTAGAGCAGCCGCTGCCGTTCTCTAACCAATTCTATTGCCTTTTTAAAATGATCTCTCCTAATTTGGCTGCTTATTTATTGAACTATAGCGGCAAGGCAACTGGAATGGCGCAGCACATTCCAAGTATAGACCTCTCCCCAAAGAAACAGCTGTTGAAAGGGGGAGGCAGCCTTGGCTTCCAGGGGCCTCTTATCTTGTGTGGCCAGGGGGTGTGTGAAAAAAAATCAGTAGTGCTCACTCAGTTCTATCCTTTTTATGTCCACCCTCCCCCATGGACATCCCTGTTGCCTCCGTTGCTTCTGTTTGATGTCAGCCCTTTGAGGCTGTCCAGGTCTAGAAACAGACATGGCAGGGATTCCAGAAATTTTACTCTGTTATAGTTGAAAGTCTGTCCAAGTTTCTTTCTCACACAAAGTCAACCCCTTGCCCTGTGAAATGTTTTCTGCAAAGCACTTTTTAACAGTTCTTTCATAGCTTCCCCAAGCAGGTGTCTAAAACTCTTGAAATTGACGGGTACCTTGCCAGGTGATTGTAAACAAAGAAGGTGGTTTCCCTTCAGCATATCCTTCAGTAACAACAACAACAACAACAACAACAACAATATGCATGAAAGAAATCCCTCTCTAAAGAGGTTCCCACTGACTTCAGGGAAGGTATGAAAAGCTATTGTGGAGGACTTGAATGAGAGATTCCATACCCAGAGATAGAAGGGAGAGTGAGAAAGAAACTCGAGATAACCCCACCTTGATTTTCTTTAGTATAATTTAGGAGATAGAGAAACTTATACAGGCTTTCAAGCTTCTGTTTTTATATTCTACAGCAATAAAGCAGCATTCTCTGAATCCCCGCAGGTCTGTTCCTTGACCTGGCCTATTTCAAAGGGCCAAAACCATCTGTTCTGTTTGGATAAGGATGCATTTTTCTTAACAACTCAATTTACAGCAAATACTTCAACTTCACTCCGTTATCCCAGAGGTGGTTCCTGATAAATTCCACTTCAAAGTCTCCATCTAGCTTCCTACAGAACAGGCCACCTTTGCCACCTGAGCTGAGTTGTAGAAGAACAACAAATGGGCTCGAATGCAAACGCTGTGTAATGTGCTTCTTCTGTTCTCCTTCCACTCCATAGCTTCCTTGCCAACCCTGCCTTTCTCTGGTGAACAAAAAGCAATCTGCCTCAGCCTGCCACATAGGTGAGGAGGCAATGCTGACCCAAATAGGCTGCAGGTGGTTTTCATTTCTCTTGATAGCAACATAAGAGAGAGGGATGCTAAAGTTATGGATTAATGCGTGTGAAAACCTCATCCTACACAGATGGCCATTGGGGATAAGTACCATTTTATTGCACTTAATACTATATCGAAAAATGCTACAAAGGACAAATATAAGTACACACCTCCCAGGCAAATCTCCCTATCTAGGTTTTTTTTTAAAAAGGTAGCTATGGCAACTACATTCAGTCCAGGTAGGGCCTGGGACACCTGGGTCAGCCCAGGTATTTGCTGCTTTCCCCATTTTGTCATACCCAGAAATAATAGCCAGAGGACAGAAATCTTAAGGTTTTTGCAGCAGGAAGTGGAAACAAAACGTACACTTTTCTTTTTTTGCCAAAAAAAAAAAGGATGCACACCTGCTGGAATTATAATATTCTCAAAAGGTCATACCTTTTAGTTACATGATTATGAGGTTTTTTTTTAATTTGTATGTTTCTTAATGGGCTTGAATTAACCTTTGTATTTTAATGTTTTTAGCAAGCAATGAGGTTTAGAAAATAGCAGTAAGCACGTGCCATTAAAGAAGAAAAAGGAAAGTTCAAATGACGCTTGGCAGATTTTCCTAGAAGTACAGGCAGTGCTTGCCTTACGATCACTGTTGGGAGTGAAATGCCCATTGTAAGTTGTCGAATTTGAATTGAATTGAATTGATTAAATTTATATGCCGCCCTTCTCCCTAAGGACTCAGGGTGGCTCACAACAATAAAAAGTTAAAAAACATAAAATACAAAATTTAAAAAAGAATTAAACAATAAATGTCATAAATACATAACAATTAACCCAATAAAACCAAATTCAAAACCATAGTCAGTCCAGGCCCGGTTGTTGGAACATCCATGTCTTCAGATCATGGCGGAAGGACCGAAGGTCAGGGGCCATCCGCAGCTCCGGAGGCAACTCATTCCAGAGGGTCGGCGTGCCCACAGAGAAGGTTCTCACCCTGGGGGTCTCCAGCTGGCATTGCTTAGCCGAAAGAACCCTCTGTCGCAGTTGTAAGTCAAGTCAGGCCCAATTTTACAAAAAAAAAATCACAGCAATTGTGAAATGAATCACCATGGTTCTTTTTTTTTTTGCTGGAAATTAGCAAAGAAGGTTGCAAGTCATGATATAATGATGGTGGTGATATAATGGTCGTAAATGGAAGTACAGATTGTAAGTCATTTCCCCCCCCCACAGCCGCCTTAACTTTGAAATGCTCTTAAATGAATGGTTGAAAGTTGAAGAGTATCTGTAATTATAATGACGTTTGTATCACCGATTTTGATTCATATTAAACGCGTCAGGTTTTAAGTATTTTATAGGCATCTTCAATCTTTGACATATCAAAGTAGGTGCTTAAAAGATTTTCTTCCAGTTCTCTAATTTTGACAGATTGTGTGAATGTCGTACACATTTTTTTTCTTTCTCGACCAAGAAGGTCACCCATCACCTTCTACGTGATCAAACATGGAAAACCATCAAAAGACTTGCCAAGTTTTTATCCCAAAGGTGCTTTTTTTCGTGAGGCAACTGGACTTCCTTGTTTTTCATTGAAGACATTTCGCTTCTCCTCCAAGAAGCTTCTTCAACTCTGATCAGATGGTGGGGAAATGGAAGGATTTATACTCCTTGCAGACAGCTGGTCATTTGCAACCTTTTAGAGAGCTGTTGAGGCCACTTGGAAGTTTTGTCTGCGTCCTCAGGGTCACCTGAGTAGCGCACGTGGGTGTGGAGACTTCTTGGAACTGCTGAAAGGACTGTGTTGTAGAGTGGAGATAGATGAAGTTTTATCCTTCTCTCCCTGATGAGAGAGGGCTGTTCAGTTTTGAGCTGAAGAAGCTTCTTGGATGGGAAGAGAAACGTCTCCAAAGAAAAGCAAGAAAGTCCAGTTGCCTCCTGAAAAAGCACCTTTGGGACAACCATGACCTGGAGGGCTGAGAATCTCCATCGACATTTGCCAACCTTTTAGGAACTGCTATGGCTTATAGAAGTCATTTTGGTGTCTCTTGATCATTGCTAATTGTTTCAGGTTTGATTTCCTTGTAGCTTTAAACTCTGTGTTTTATTGGTCTCAGGCTGTAAATAAATAAATAAACAAGGGCAGCAACAATCCTGTCATTTTAGGAAAGTCCTTAAAAGGTAGCTCTTTCATCAGCCCCCCCCCCCCCGAGGCAAAGTGATTTGTGATCCTTCAGTTGTACTGGGATTTTATTTCTTGGTTCGTGATGTTTCTTCTCATCTAGTAACACATATTGGGTTTTATTTGTGGTTTATTGCTATTTTCTACTTGTTTTATTGTTTTAATATGTTGCACGTCGCCTAGAGTTCCTTGGATGATTGAGGCGGCATATAAATTAAACCAATGAACTAATATATCCCTTGGACTTACCTGGTGTATTGACAAGCATTTTCAGTCTGGGCAAAAAAGGGTCCATTTGTCATCTTGGGTTTGATTCCAAATGGCCCTCAAAGAATTCAGCCTTAGTTGAAGCTAGACACGTAATAACCTCCTTCCCCAAATGATTACAATTACTGAAAAAGAAAGATACCTCTGTGATATCAGTGTTTGGAGATGGTCCTTCCAGAGTCTCCTAAATCTGATTAATTATGAGATGGAAGTTTACAAAAAAGGCATATTTTTCAACCAGTTTCTTTTCTAAAAAAGTATATACTTAAAGAATCCCATATTTCCCCTTTCTTTTCACAAGCTCAGGGTAAAGGTGTCTAGAAGAGGTTTATCTAGAGGGGTAACAGAATAACAAAATTCTAGAGGGCTAACAGAATAACAAAATTGGAGGTCTTCTAGTCCACCCCTCTGCTCAGGAGACCCTTTACCATTTCAGACAAGTGGCTGTCTAGCCTCTTCTGAAAGCCTCCAGTGATGGAGCACCCACAACTTTTGGAGACAAAAGCTCCTTTGATGGAGCACCCACTGATTATTTTCACTCTCAGGAGATTTCTCCTTACTTTTAAGTTGCTTCTCTCCTTGATTTGTTTCCATCTGTTGCTCCTTGCCTTGTCTTCTGGTGCTTTGAAAAATAGGTTGACCCCCTCTAGTAGATGTGTCTAGAAGACCTTTATATTTCAGGTAACTGTGTGCAAGAGAAAACATTTAGATGACTTTCTAGTCAAAGTCCCTGAGCTCAGGAATATGAATATTTGTGTGGTCTAGGACTTCTCTTCTCTTCTCTTCTCTTCTCTTCTCTTCTCTTCTCTTCTCTTCTCTTCTCTTCTCTTCTCTTCTCTTCTCTTCCCTCCCCTCCCCTCCCCTCCCCTCCCCTCCCCCCTTTTCTACCACAGTGATTAGGGCAGTGATACTAAGTAGGTGGAACAATGATGAATGAATGAGATCAATGGATGAGACCAGGAGCTTAACTAAAGTTCACCTTATTTCATTAAATGTACATGGGTTTGATGCAATTAATGTGATTAGTCACTATGCAGTCGATCATTTCTCCTTCAACATTATTTGCATTTTTGGAAGGGCACCAACATTTATTTCTTTGTTTTGTGGGGGAGGGGACTACAAGTTGTGCCTTCCTCTTGCAGAAAGATAAGTGGAAGAAGGATCAGGATACAGTGCATTAAGAAAACTGACAACAAGATGGGCTGGATTTATCTTGATCTCTGCATTTCTATTGGGTCTCCATTTTTTCTCTGATTATTCCAGAAAGCCCTGGAGATGCAAGACACCTCCCATCAGGCTGCAGTGGCCCAACTGGGCCAGAAGCCAACTCAGGCCTAACCCTCCCTTCATCAGCCTCTCATATACTCCTGTGAATGCAACTCATGAATTACTCGCCTGCCTAGATGACAAGGCTGACATTTTAGCTCTACTACATTCTCCTATAATTAGTCAAATCTAATGCAACACAGGGAAGGGATCCATTTTACACACGCATTATCGTAATGCCTTTAAATAAGATAATTGATTATGCCTCTGCATAAGAAAATGAAATATTCGGTATAATTAAAACCGGCATTTGGATTCTGGCATACTGACAGGTGAAGACGTGTGACATTTTTGTAAAACACTTAAAAGGAAAATTCACGCCCACGGAGGCAGAGTTCACAAAGTTTGTGAAAGCGATCTGGGAGGTGGGTGGGAACTTCTTTGAGGTTGGCTGCTTTAATTCGGAAGCAGTGGGGTGAGAGAATTTCGCTTTCTCAAGGCCAGAGTTTTCTTAGCTTCTATGGCACAGATTTGAGGTTCTCCCTTTCAAACAAGATCCTGGCATTGGGACAGAATGCACACATGCAGGGACTTCTATTCCCAGCACCTCCAGTCGGAAAAATCAGGGAGAAAATAAAGAGGAAAAATGCTACCTGGAACTGAAGGTTTCTTCTCAGTCAGAGCGGAAACATTAATGACTAAAGCCCCCCAAAATTTGGTTTTCCTTTAATATTAAGCCAGGATTTACTAACTTATGAAGTGTCAAAGAAGGCAAAGGCGCTTGATTTGCACATAAAAGCTAGCCTTAAAGGCTGGTTCACACACCACCCTAAGCCTGAAGCAAACAAATCACATTTTGACATAGCATAATTTGAACCAAACCATGTGCCCTAGAAGAAGGCAGCTGTGGATACTTCTATATGCTGCTGAGCTGCCTAATCCCTCACAGCTGGAGATGACTCCTCACTGTCACATTAACTGTGACAATTGGAGATTCATAATAGGATTTTATTTTTAAAATAAATAAATAAATGGGGGAGAAGATGGGAGAATGGGAAAATCTGGTATCGGATGAAAAACAGATTTAATTCCCCCAAATCCTCTTCCACCTTTTGAGAAAAAAACATTTGTGTACATCTCTATTGGGCACGGATAGGCAAGCTTAAAGGGTGCAATGGCTTAGCATTTAAAGATGCTGAGCTTGTCAGCTGGACAGCTGACAGGCCAGGTTCAAAAGCCAAGCGCCGCATGATGGGGTAAGCTCCCGTTCCTTGCCTCAGCTCCTGCCCACCTAGCAGTTCGAAAGCATGCAAATGCGAGTAGATCAATAGGTACCACTTTGGTGGGCAGATAACTGTGTTCCATGCCCCTCGGTGTATAGTCATGCTGGCCACATGATCATGTAAATGTATTTGGACAACGCTGGCTCCCTTGGCTAAGAAATGGAGATGAGTACTTGATCCGTAGAGTCAGGCTTGAGTGGACAGGGGAAATCTTTACCTTTAGGCAAGCTTAATTTCTACAGAGAGCCTCATTGTCTTGGGAATCAGCTGAAATGGCTGCATGCCAATGTGAATGGGGCAATCAGGGATTTAATCCTCTCTCTTTCCATCCTTTCCATTCAACAGGCAAGGATAAATTGCTTCTGTAGAAAGAATTGCTCATAGGTGTTTCTTTGAAATTAGCCCAATTGAATGCAATGAGTCCGAGAACCACATCTGGGCCACCCAGCTATCAGTAATTAGTTCTTTGATTATTCCATCCTGTAAGGTTAGATCGGACATGTCAAACTCGTGATGTCATGTGTCGTCACGCAATGTGCCAGAGCTTTTTCCCCTTTGTCGGCAATGGGGTGGGTGTGGTTTCCTCGTGACGCATCTGCCAGTTTGACACCCCTGGGTTAGATGATTTTCATTGATATGCTACTAAAAATTATTTACAATTAAAGATGGTGGGGATCAAACATCTCAGCCAATTATTTGACTATTGAACTCTTCTTCATTCTTTTAAAAACAGGTTCACACAGCCTACAGGATGAACAGATGAAAAGAAGGTTGGGACCATAGAACTTCTTAAAGGTAGCGATTACGATTTTTAAAAATGTTATGAAAATTCTGCAGTTAGTTTAATATTGTACCTTTATGAGAGAGGACAATTAGGTCAAACATCTCTGTTTTGTTAAAGATAATTTGGATTGCATTTCCTTTTGTCTACTCTCTTTCAAAACCAAATGATGTCTCTTTAACATGTGTCAAATCAAGATTGTTCTATCCACACACCACATCTAAAAGCGGTGGATTCTTATGCGACGGGACTGGATTCTAGGATGTGGATTGGGTTACTGAAGGATTCCCAGTACAGAAAGTTAGAAGAATTACTTTCTCTCAAAAGTCACACGTTGAGAGTCATAACTTGTTTGTTTGTTATTTATGCAGAGATGATAGTCACAACCTAAATGACTTTCCAAAGATGACTAGATAGAATTCCTAGAGGGAAAGCTTATCAAAATGAATTAGAAATAGTCATTTTGTAAATCTTGGGTTCAAGGTAGCATGCTTCTAGACATCTATTACTGCAAAGCACAAATAGGAAAATGTAAATGAATCATGGCTGTCTTGAAACTTTGCAGAAACATTCTGGTCATCCAGGACCAGAATGTTGGATGAGAAAGACTTTTAGTCTGTTCCAGTAGATTTTTTTTCCTTGAATCTAGATGATGACTGTGTCCTCTCAAATACTTTTAAATATATATTTGAGTGTTATCCATTTGGAACACATACCTGGTTTAATTTGGGTGGTGGGGATGTAATTTATCCTAGTTACTGTGAAAGAATGGACTTAAAATTCCACTTTCCAAATTACTGATCTGTTCTAATCAGACTTAAAGTAAATGAATCTTTCTAACAGTTGAATCATTGTATAAATGAACGAACAGGATAGATTAAAAAATACTTTCTAAATTGGCAGCCAAGTATACTTTAAGTTGGATTTTGCCTTTCAAGCAACCCTCCCAAAGTAACTATTCTAAGATGTACTCAGAATACCTGTAAGAGAGTACAAATAACAAATTTTATTTACAATGTGGGTAAGGAAAGGGAATACAAAACCATGAGTATAAAATATATTCTCATCCTCTAGTCTAACGAAAAAGCAGATAAAAATATGACTAGGTAATACCTGAAAACTAATAGACAATAAAACCTGGGTCTTCTTTTCTTCCCTAAAGCATTTCTGCAGATAATGTTAGGCTTTGATGTTGATATTGTGACTTGGTAAAAGCACTAAGGAGAAGCAAATTGAAGGGCAGTATTAGGAAACAGGGGCGTGGTGGCTCAGTGGGTTAGGACGCTGAACTTGTCGATCGGAAGGTCGGCAGTTTGGTGGGTCGAATCCCGAGTGCCGCGTAGCAGAGTGAGCGCCTGTTACTCGTCCCAGCTTCTGCCCACCTAGCAGTTCGAAAGCACGTAAAAATGCAAGTAGGAAAATAGGGACCACTACGGTGGGAAGGTAACAGCGTTCCGTGCTAGTCATGCCGGCCACATGACCACGGAGACGTCCTCGGACAAGCGCTGGCTCTTCGGCTATGAAACGGAGATGAGCACCGGCCCCTAGAGTCGGAAACGACTAGCACGCATGTGCGGGGGAACCTTTACCTTTACCTTTTATTAGGAAACAGCCGTAATTCAGAGGCAAGGCACATATTTTGCATGTGGGTTCAATTCCTGTCATCCTCAGTAAAGGCTGGGAAAGAATGAAATCCTCCAGAGCTGCTCCCATGCATGGTAACTCTCGAGGAAGGGCCCATTTATTGGGACCCTGAGAGTTGGCTGGGCACGGGTAGGGGCCTTCGTCGTAGACCTAATAAGAGGCCCCTGATTATTTTTCTTTCAAAATTTTTTAGGGGGTTAGGGAAGCGGGAGGGTTCTTTTGGTTGTTTGGATAAGGGGGGCTATCCAACTACCGCTGTTCTGGCTAGGGCCGATGGAGATCGCTGGGGGGAGGAGCGGGGGTCGGTCACCTCCGGGGCTCCAGGGCTGGTCGTGGGGCTACCTATTCCCACGACATCAGGGAATGGCAGCAGATGGAGGAGCAGAGGGCCGTATCGATCTCAGGGAAGGCCTCTCCGCTACTTACAAGCGGTGAGGCACTCCGACCCTCTGGCTCTACCCCAAGGTCCCGGGAGTGAGGGTGTGCAGCCCCCTGAGCTCCGGCTGGTGTATTTGAACGCCAGGTCCGTCGCTAATAAGGCTCCTCTCGTTCGTGATTTGGTCGAGGGTGAGCAGGCGGACCTGGCGTGCATCACGGAGACTTGGTTGGGCCCAGAGGGCGGGATTCCTCTGGTTGATCTTTGCCCACCAGGTTTCCGGGTGCTGCACCGGCCTCGGGCTCAGGGTAGGGGTGGGGGTGTGGCTGTTGTTTTGAGGGAGACCTTGTGTCCGCGGGAGGCCACTGTTCCTCAGATAGTCGGGTGTGAGTCTCTCTTTTTGAGATGCGGCCCTGGTGCGCAGTTGGGCTTGCTGCTGGTGTACCTTTCGCCTAGTCATGCAGCAGCAGCCCTGCCTGAGCTGCTCGATGTCCTCTCTGCGCTGGTGGTTGAGTTCCCGAAACTTATAGTTTTGGGGGATTTCAACCTACCATCGCTGGGAGGATCATCTGAGTTGGCCCGGGAGTTCATGGCTTCCATGACGGCCATGGACCTGACGCAGGTAATTTCGGGACCGACTCATGAGGGAGGCCACACCCTTGACCTAGTTTTTTTATCTGGACAGTGGTTAGATGATCTTGGTGGGGGCTCTCCAATTATTATGCCCCTGTCATGGACCGATCATCATCTCCTGCGACTGGTCTTCCGTTTTGCCACCCCCCGCCGTGGGTGTTTGGAACCAATTAAATGGTACCGCCCCAGACGCTTAATGGATCCCCAGAGGTTCCAGACAGCTCTGGGGTCCCCACCTGCCTCCCTTGCTCACAGCTCGGCAGATGCCTTAGTGGAAGCCTGGGAAAGGACGGCCACTGAGGCTCTTGATCGAGTTGTACCCCTGCGGCCCCTGACCCGGTGCAGATCCCGTCGAGCTCCATGGTTCTCTGCGGAGCTTCGGGAGATGAAGCGTCGGAGACGGGGCCTAGAGAGCGGTTGGAGGTCCAGCCGATCCGAATCCGACCGATTGCGACTAAGAGCCTACATTAGGTCTTATCTCGCTGCGATAAGGG
Source organism: Vipera ursinii (assembly GCF_947247035.1). Classification (NCBI taxonomy): domain Eukaryota; kingdom Metazoa; phylum Chordata; class Lepidosauria; order Squamata; family Viperidae; genus Vipera; species Vipera ursinii. Next base: position 11,017,565 of record NC_139524.1, on the reverse strand, counting down.
AGGCGAGGTCTAACCACTTCGCCACCCTTATCGCGTCCGCAGATAATCGTCCGGCCGCCCTGTTTAGGGTGACTCGCTCCCTCCTAAATCAGGAGGTGAGGGAGGATCCCTTGCAGGGCCGTGCCGAGGAGTTTAACCAACATCTGTCGGACAAAATCGCTCGGATTCGGACCGGTCTGGACTCTGACTGGGCAGAGTCTGACGATCAGGACACGGGTGGTCTTGTCGATATCATCTGGGAGGAGTTTGATTCTGTGACTCCGGAGGAAGTGGACAGGATCATGGGGAGGCTGAGCACCACCACATGTTTATTGGACCCGTGCCCTTCCTGGCTGGTTTATGCAGCCCGGGAGAGGACACGCAGCTGGTTCCAGGCAGTTATATCGGCTTCTTTGAGTGAGGGTATCTTCCCCGCCGTCTTGAAGGAGGCGGTGGTGAGGCCTCTCCTCAAGAAGCCTGCCCTGGACCCTGCTGTATTGAATAACTTTCGTCCTGTCTCCAACCTTCGCTTTCTTGCGAAGGTTGTTGAGAGTGTGGTGGCGCATCAGCTCCCTCTGGTCCTGGATGAAGCGGATTATCTAGACCCGTACCAATCGGGTTTCAGGCCCGGGCACAGCACGGAGACGGCATTGGTCGCGCTGGTGAATGATCTCTGGAGGGCTCGGGACAGGGGGCATTCCTCTGTCCTAGTCCTATTAGACCTCTCGGCGGCTTTCGATACCATCGACCATGGTATCTTGCTGCGGCGTCTCAGGGGATTGGGAGTGGGAGGCACAGTTTTACGGTGGTTCTCCTCCTATCTCTTGGGACGTTCGCAGTCGGTGTTGGCAGGGGGGCAGAGGTCGACCGCGAGGTCTCTCATTTGTGGAGTTCCTCAGGGGTCGGTCCTCTCGCCTCTCCTGTTCAACATCTATATGAAGCCGCTGGGTGAGATCATTCGTGGCTTTGGAGTTGGGTATCATCAGTACGCTGATGATACCCAACTTTTCTTTTCGACCCCAAACCACCCCAGTGATGCCCTCGACGTGATGTCCCGTTGCCTGGAGGCGGTTCGGGTCTGGATGGGGAGGAACAGACTCCAGCTCAACCCCGACAAGACTGAGTGGCTTTGCATATCTTCATCCCGGGTTTATTCGGACATTCCACCTCTAACTATGGGGGGTGAATTATTACCCCCCGTAGATAGGGCTCGCAACTTGGGGGTCCTCCTAGATTCACGGCTCACCTTGGAAGATCATATAGGAGCCGTGACTAGGGGGGCCTTTGCACAGGTTCGCCTGGTGCGTCAGTTGCGGCCCTATCTTAGCCGGGATGATCTGTGCACGGTCACTCATGCGCTCGTGTCCTCTCGTCTGGACTACTGCAACGCTCTCTACATGGGGCTGCCCTTGAGGACCACTCGGAAGCTCCAACTGGTACAGAATGCAGCCGCGAGAGTGGTGTTGGGAGTCTCCCGATACTCCCACGTTACACCTCTGCTCCGTGAGCTGCATTGGTTGCCAGTTGTCTTCCGGGTGAGATTCAAGGTACTGGTAACGGTATTCAAAGCACTCCATGGCATGGGGCCGGAGTACCTCAGGGAACATCTGCTGCCGGCATCAAGCTCCCTGCGCCCTGTGCGTTCCCACAGAGAGGGCCTCCTCAGGGTGCCACCGATCAGAGAATGTCGATTGGTGGCCCCCAGGGGGAGATCCTTCTCTGTGGGCGCTCCGGAGCTGTGGAATCAGCTACCGGTAGAGCTCCGGATGGCGCCCGATCTTCGCTCCTTCCGCCGCGATCTCAAGACATTTTTGTTTGTACAAGCCGGCCTAGCCTGAGGGGGAGTGTTGGGGTTGTTTTATTTTTTGTTTTTTAATTTTTCTGGGGGTTTTTTAGCGTTGTATCATATTGTTTTTAACTAGGGCAATTGTTTAATCTGTTTTTAATGTTTGTATTGGTTATTTTATTCTGCCCTGTGAACCGCCCTGAGTCCTCAGGGAGAAGGGCGGTATATAAATGTTATTAAATTAAATTAAATTAAATTAAACTTTGTCCATGGACCACATTTGATCGTTCAATGGCAGGTTTAAGGTGAGGCCAGAGAGTAATAGCAATAGAACTTAGAATTATAGTACCTACCGCTTCACAGTGCTTTACAGCCCTCTCTAAGCGGTTAAGAGAGTCAGCTTGTTGCCCCCAACAATCTGGGTCCTCATTTTACTGACCTCGGAAGGAGGGAAGGCTGAGTCAGCCTTGAGCTGATTAGGATCGAACTGCTGGCAGTGAGCAGAGTCAGCCTGCAATACTGCATTCTAACCACTGTGCCACCACGGCTCAGAGGAAGGGAATTAAATTGGTTTTAATGCAACTGAAATGTTAAGGTAAGACTTCTCAGTCTGTTGAATCAAAATCCATGAAGTTTTCTATACAAGATGGAGTTGCTTTAACCCTGCCTTCTTCCAAGTGTTCTTATTTAGCTTACTTAGCCTACACAACTGAGGTTTCCTGAGGATCTCCAATTCAAGTGCTTAAAGAAGTCTGATGCTTTTTAGCTGGTTTTTTTAAAAAATTTAGTTTAACAGAAAACTAGTTTGGTATAGTGATTACAGAAACTAGGAGCCTGTGATTTCTAGTCTTCTCTTAGGAAGTTAAGCATGACTTCAGAATCTCTCTCTCTCTCTCTTAATCCAACTCCTCATAAATTTGTAGTTGAGAAAATAGGCGGGAGTAGTAGGTATGTATGTTGCCTTGAGCTAATGAAAAAATAAAGGTGGGATAAACATCAAATGAATGAATAACTGTGTCAGCTGGATGCCATCGCTTTAGTAATGAGTATTAAATTAAATCAAACATCAGTATTACAATTTCTCTTCATCTATTTAATCATTTTATATTTCTGCTGCATTAATTGTTGCAATCTGAGAACATTGTTTAGGGAGCTGAAAGCTTCTGTGTACATTGGATGTACAAAGCACATTTAGAAATGTATTTTGCATGGGTCCATCTCACCATAACAAGCAAGGCAGTGGTTTGGGTGTTACTGTTCACTATTGGTGGTCCATTTTAGAGATGAGCAAAAAAAATAAATCTAAATATGATCTATGGCCAGTGGTACATGCTTTTATGTATTACTTCCCACATGAGCAAAGCAATTATGCTTCTTTTTAAAATACAAAACAATCCTGATAAGAGTTCAGAAATATACATCTTATATCCAACAGCTCTTTTCACAAACTTTTCCTGGTATTTATTATTGTTAGCACACCACTTCCTAATAGTTGAACTTTTGTTTTCAGCTTACCTTTTCTCTATATGGGACTTTCTCAGATTTATGCTTTTTATTATTGCGTTTCTAAAATAAATGCTTATATATTTTATACCCACATTTCCATACAGGCACACACACTGTTGTGCAAAATCTGTACATCAGGCATGTCAGAACATTATTGAATGCCATATATAACTGTCATCTGTGGCATGTGGATAGGTTATATTATTGCACTCAAATTGTAGCCCTCTTTTCTATTACAAGGGTAATCCAAGGCACCTGCTTTTTCTGTTAGGCAGAGCTTGGCATCTCTTTACTTAAGAGCAGAAGTTGAACACACACACACACACACACACACACACACACACCGCCCCCCCACCCTGGAAATTGTAAATTCCCAGTTTCCAACAGCTCTACCATTGCCTGTGCTGGTAGGTTTTGCTGGGATTTCTGATTCAGTAACAGTTGGAGGGTTGCAGGTTTCTCACACTGATGCAGGATTTCTTCAAACAGAAGGGGGGTTTTTTTTGGCGGGTGGGTTTTGTATTTTTTTACCGAGTAGTAGGAAATTTGGAGAATCCTGCCAAAGTTATATCAGGATCAAGTGATGTTTAAGACGTTTGCTAATAGAGATTGGAGATTTGCTCATTGCGATCAAGGCAGACAATGGCTCAATTGCCTATACGACACATCCATCTCTAAACCCAGGTCTCTATAATGGAGTTTCCTCCATCCACTAGGGAAGGATCTGCTCTGCATTGCATAAGATTCTGCTGTTATCTCTTTGAGAACAAGGAGATGAGTTAATGTTTAAACATGTTTGTTTCCTTTCCATTTGGCTTCTTTACAGTTGGCCCCCGTCTGACTCTCTCTCCCAGCTACTTTTTAACAAACACTCCACAAAGAGCAGAGGAATGCAGAGTGCATTTTGCTGCTTGTCTGTGATTCCCCGCGGACTGGGGCTCAGCCACAATGCAAGCCACACAGCCCGAGAATGCTGGGTAAATGGTCTAAAGAGCAACCTTAAAAGCCACAACAGGTTGCTAATGCAAAAAGGAGAAGACATTCAGCTTTCAGTGGCTGCCTTCTCTTACTCCTTCCAACGCTGAAAAGCTCCCTCTTGATGTGCAAAGTCCAATTCTTACTATGAGCCGTCAGGAGAAGCAGCAATCTTCCTCTCTTGATGACTTTCCCCTGTACAGGACTTTAGACGGGAGAGGATCACCTCTTGCAATTTAGCCCCCTGGTAGAAAAATGCATTCTTAGTTCTTATGTTTGCGAATGTCTTGCTAATCTCAGAAACCATGCTGGTGTCACAATCACATTTTTGCCAGTTGGTGGGTTAGGGCTGTCTTGCTGTATACTTCCTATCTTTGCCGGGCACAGGAGGAGAAGAAGAATCATGAAAAAGTTTGATGGATGGTAATAATTTATCTTAATCCTTTATACATATTTTATATTGAAAAAGAGATACATTTACTTCAAGGCGGTGGTGACTGAGCAGAACAGATAAAAATGAGAACTCATATGGCTGCCGGTCCCTTCTTCCCACCATCGTCAAGTTAATAAAAAGTAAATAAAATAAAAGTAAAGCATTGCGTAATCAGAGGGACATTCCAGATAGGAAGAGAAAATATTTTAGCAGATTAGTCTCCACAGAGAGTGCCTGTGACCCTTTCATGGTACCTGGGCACCTTCAGGAAATGTTTGCCAAGAGTCTGGTGATTCTAGCAGAATGTGCACTTTGGGCTGTTCTGTGTGTAGTATTTATGTGGTACCTGTTGTATGTGGCTTTTTAGATGTTCATTGATCCTGGAAAAGCCACATACTACAGACACCATATAAATACCACACAGAGAACAGTCCAAAGCACAAAGGGTCCCTGAGGATGGGCTCCAGAATAATTTTTATTTTTATTTTATTTTAATCCCATTTATATCCCGCCCTTCTCCGAAGACTCAGGGCGGCTTACAATCTAAGCACAAATCAAATGTGCTTAGCAATAGCCTTCATTCTATGTATATGCCTGCTTATTAGGGCTTTTGGGCCCACCCCCAAGCAGCATTATTACAAAGTCAGCTTATTGCCCCCAACAATCTGGGTCCTCATTTTACCTACCTCGGAAGGATGGAAGGCTGAGTCAACCTTGAGCCTGGTGGGACTCGAACCTGCACTAATTGCAGGCAGCTGGTGTTACTTAAGGAGGCATTAGCCCACTTGCTCCACCAAGTCCAAAGGCTCGGAAGATTAAACCTCTGGTCCCAGTGACCGATCCAGATTGGATGCTGCCACATTATCCACGTATATTCGCCTTCATTCATAGTGTATTCTTTTTGGCATTCCCTTTAAACTTTATTTTCACATGTCCCATTATTTAGAAATGTCCTCTCTTGAATTTAAATGGGACTCTGTACATTTCCCATGTATTCAGTCAATTAAATTTGATAGAACCAGGATAGACATTTCCAATTAGTTCAATGACATTCACAACTTGCAATAAACATTAGACATCTTTCAGGATTAAAATCAGGGTGAACTGCCAGCCTGGTTGTTTCTATGGCTTTTTAAAAGGCACAGTCTTTTAGAATACTTAGAAAGTATACGTCTCTGAAGTAACTGGAATATCTATTTATCCATTGCACGAGAAAAGCTATGAAAGGAGCCTATTGTAGCAATAGTTTATCTTCTGGATGCTTCCCTGATGTCATTCTTCATCTCATATTACAATGTATTTTTCCAACAGATACCAAAGGTTGCTTGTCATGCAAATGTACGAATTTTAGTACTAAAATATTTCAAAATATTGTTGCTCTTGTGATATTCAGTGGAAGAGCCTGTCCTTTCTGAGATTCCTATTTCCTTCAACGCTGTGGTTAATTTTGCTATTCTAGAGAATAACATCTTGAGTTCTAATATAGCATTCCTTATCATTCATTCCTGCAGAGCAAAAGTAGCCTTTGAACCCTTTCTCATTATAATTTCAGAAAACAGATGGCATGTTTTCCTGCCATTTTGAGAATAAAATGGTAGTTAAGTCTTAACAAAGGTTTAAGGAAGTTTTTTAAAAAGGCAGAATGTCCACCTTTGCTAAAATAGGATGAAGACACAAAACCCTCAATCCCGTTTTATGCACGAAAAGAATCTCACACTTTTTGTATAATTGCCCCATCTGTTGTGGCCTTTAATGTTAAGAGTGCCCCCCAGCCACCCAAATATTTGCATACCATAGAAAATGATTTTATTCTTTGAGTTCCCTCCATGTCACCAAATGTCCACTGTATACATTAAAGCTGAGCACTTCCTTTCTCCCTAGACATCCTATTTTTCTGCTATTGTTTGTGATACTTTTTCCTTTGGAACTATTAAGACTCTTTGATTAGCTATTGTGTTCTACTATCATATTTTAACAATCTTCTAATTTGGGCAGTCAAAAATACTTTGGATCTAACAACAACCACCACAATAATGATGATGATGATGATGTTGGAAGGGACCTTGGAGGTCATCTAGTCCAACTCCCTGCTCAGGCAGGAAATCCTATACCATTTCAGACAAATTGTTGTCCAGTCTCTTCTTAAAAACCTCCAGTCTTCACAACTTCTGGAGGCAGGTTGTTCCACTGATTAATTGTTCTAGCTGTCAGGAAGTTTCTCCTTAGTTCTAGGTTGCTTCTCTCCTTGATGAGTTTCCATCCGTTGCTTCTTGTCCTGTCTTCAGGTGCTCTGGAGAATAGCTTGACTCCCTCTTCTTTGTGGCAGCCCCTGAGATATTGCAACACTGCTATCATGTCACCCCTCGTCCTTCTCTTCATTAGACTAGACATTCCCAATTCCAGCAACCATTCCTTATATGTTTTAGCCTCCAGTCCCCTGATCATCTTCGTTGCTCTTCTCTGCACTCTTTCTAGAGTCTCAACTTCTTGTTTACATCATGGTGACCCAAACTGGATGCAGTATTCCAAGTGTGGCCTTATCTCCCTGGATTAAGAATGCCTTTATTATTACATGTCTAGGGAAAGAGGAGAGGGAGAGGGAGGGAGAGGGAGATGAGAGGAACAAAGTGTTGAAGCTGAGGTCATGAGAACTAATTTGTTAGTTCTTTTTGAAAAGTCTTATACCAAAACTAACTAGTCTGTTTTTAACATAGCCTAGCTATGGGATGTGGGAATTTTTAGGAAACTATATTGTCCAGAAAAAGGAACATGGTGGGGACCACTTCTTTGTTTGCATAATTTATCTTCCTTTTCCTTCTTCCCTTCCCTGCTATTGATTTGGTTTTTTCCCCTCCTCTCTGTATCAAAAAGTGACTGAATGTGTAAATAGTTTATTTAAAATAGTTTATTTAAAAAAATAATACCTTTGGAGGAACCTTTGCAGGGAGTTTGACGTTTCTTATACTATATTGAACGGAGAAGGGAAAAAGAGAATTAAATGGAGATTGCAATTTCCAACTAATATTATTAGATGAAATGATTAAAATCTTAATCTTAAATAAGTTATTTCTTATTTTCGATATGATTCAATTCCCTTTATTTTTTTTAAAAAAATCTTCAAGTCAAGTACCCTGTTCTTAAACGTATGCCAAGCCTCCCTTAAATATATGTGTAATTTTAAATTCTGCTGGCTCCTAGGTTAGAGTAGTCTCTTCAAATGACCCTTTAAAATACTAATGAACTATCTAATGCAAGGAAGTCTAGTTGGCAGAATGTGGGGAAGTTCTGGCCCCTAAAACATCCCACCTTAGCTTCTGGCAGACATACTGAATTATAATCAAGGTGTGATAAAACGTCCTGCTCACAGTTTCACTTATAAAGAAAAGAAGCACTAAGAGATCATGAATTTTTCATGTACTTTTTATTGTGTTTCAAGAATATTCTGGAAGGCTATAGGAACTTAGTGATCTGCCTTTCTGGGCACTCATGCTGCACAATCATCCCATAGTCCTCTCTAATGTTGCTGCCCTAGCATCTGAGTCTCTGCATTCCCTGGACAGCAAATTCCTGAATGCCGGATTAATGAAATCAGAAGAACTATAAGTAAACTGAGTCCTCCAGAATCAGGCTAAGGGATGACCTAGGTCCAGAAGTCCAGTTCAAATTGTAGTTCAAGGAATCCAAACTGCTCAAGTAGGGGACTCCATACCATTCTGGACAAATGGCTGTCCAGTTTCTCCTTGGAAACCCCCAGTGTTGGAGCACTCATAACTTCTGAAGGCACGTCGTTCTACTGATTGTTCTCCCTATTAGGAAATTTCTCCTTAGTTCTAGTCTGGATCTCTCTTTGATAACTTTCTGCCTATTCTCCAAAGCACCTGCCCTTAAGTGCTTTGCAGAATAGGTTGGACTCAACAGCACTTATCAGTCAAATCTCTTGGAACTGGTGTGAATTAAAGGCTAGCACATCTGGGAAGGACCCAGTCTGGGAAAGGCTGATGTAGAATTATATTCCCTAAACTTCTTAATGGACCTGTTTGAAAATTAGTAGTGGAGAATCCTGAACACTAAAAACAAAGCAACACGGTGGTAGAGGCAGCTATGGATTAAAATAGCTGGAACATTATTCAACAGAATCTTGACTCACAAGAGGGTTGCCCCTGGTTACGGAGGAGGCTTTCCTAGATCGGAATAAGCCTTTTTTTTTTTTTTACAAATGTGCTTTGGCCAAGCGGGGGACGTGGACCCTCCCGATGGAAAAAGAGCAAGGAGAGAGTGTTTTTCTAATAGTTCTGGCATGGCTAGTTAAGCATCTCTGTGGGATATATATTTATTATTCATCATTCATGAGCTAATGTGAGTCTCATCGTTAATGATATTCAGGCTCTACCTGGGAAAGTATTCAACCTATATGCTAAGGTACCCGGTGCTTCTGAGCAAAACAAGCTACTCACTGACAGTCAGCTGACCTCTCTTCTCCCAATCCCTCCTACTCACCCAATTAGTGAATCACCGTCTTGTGCTCTTGTTCTCACACCCCACCTTCCCTTATGAAGAACAATTTCTAAAAGTCTTTCTGCAGCAGGAATTAATGGCAACTCGCAACACTCATGCATAGGTGGCAGTGTGCTGTCTTGTTCACCAGATGGAGCAACTGAATCTGCAAATAGGGGAATGCAATGAGTCAACTAGTGGAGGTGGAAACAGAATCTAGGAAGGCAAATTAGATGTCTGTCTCTTTCTAAAGTTGGATTTTAAAGTAATGTGAAACTTAATCCCAGGTACGTGGCATCAGACTGAATTTTGGAAGGGTAGAGTAAAATGAAAGGAAGCAGAGTTTGTAGCAAAGAAAGAATCTGTTTCACATTGGGCTATGGAAAACTTTAAAGAAGGCCTTTATTTTGATAAATGTTTGGGCCATACATCCTTTCAAGACTACAGTATTTCCTAAAGTAACACAGTCCCCTGCTTTTAATATTGAAACAGAGCACCTTTATTGCTTCATCTTATTTTACTTCTAAAGCCTTTTCTAGCAAGTCAGCTTGCTAGAAGAAACTTCTAAGCACGCACAGGGGTGTCTTCTGATTCTTTCAGCCAAGCATTGGAAGTATGGTAAGAAGCTTCTACATATGCACAATGTATGCAGACCATCTTTTATCTACTTCAACTGCCTTACAGAGGCCCTGAACAATTGCACTGTTTCCTTGTCTTGATAAGACAGGTTGAGTTGCCATTGTGACAAGTACCACTGTGGCACTTTTTGAGGAAAAATCAGTTCATCTCACTACGATTGACTTTCAATGGACAGACTGTAGCAGCAGAAGCTGTGATCAGTGAACAAGCCTATTTAGGAGGTTTTGTTAGGGGTCAGGCAACATCTGAATGTGGGCATTTAGGCTTCTAGCCAAACCTTTGACTTAAGCTTGACTGATAAAGATATGGGGAGAATGAATTTGCTCAATTCCTTTTAAATGTGAAATGATTCTGGGTTGTGTTTTTTTTTTGAGTTGGTATGTCAACTGGAATGCAGTGTTTCAATAAAAGCTGCAAATCTTGTAATCTATTTAGCTATTCAAAAAATGTGCCTGTTTGTAAAAAGATGTGCAAAAATGCATATGTTGGTGGAAAGAGCATGTAATGTATATATTGGAATGTATATATTAGAATAAATATGTGTCAATATGTGCTGTATTTTCCACAGCCATCATAAAATGAGCAAAAGCAGGAGAGAGAGAGAGAAAATAAATAAAATAACCTAAATCAATTCAAATTTGGACAGATCTTCACATTTCACTGCCAGCCAACTTTTTTCAAGCTCATACCATCTACTATGACCTCTGGATTGTGGAGATTTTATCTACCTAAGAGATTGTATAATATTTGGCTGGAAATTGATGTAAAAAGCCCCATCAATCAGGAATATTAAAATAAGGAATACTGTCAAGTTTAGATCAATTCCCGGTAATTGCTTTGGTACATCCTTGCAATCATCTTGGTGACATTATGAAATTGGTTTGCTATTGTCTTCTTCCTGGTTGTTTTTGAAAAAGCTTTTTAGTCTATCTGATGTACTGGTATTCCTGGTGGTCTACTATTCAAATGGGTGGTCTCCAGCCTTTCTTTAGTTTCTTAAGTTTCAAGATCAGACAAAAATCAGTGACGTTTTGCCAACTGCTCAAGCAAGAGATATTAGAAACGAAGGTAAAATCTAATATCTAAATGAATTAGATATTAAAAAGGTTAGAATTAGACAACTTCAGCACCTTGGATAGCTCTGCAGCTAATAATATTGTAGATCCACCTGGCCAGACCAATCGCTGAATATTCTATTCCTCTGTATGCTATTGAGTTGTAGCTTTTTACCTTTCGTACTGAAAAAAAAATCTATTTTTGGTTAAGAGCAGTTCAGATTACTTTGAAGCAATCAATTCATCTTTTGTAATTCTCATTAATCCTCCTTTAATGTTCATGACCACATAATGTGACATTGAGTGCCTAAGTGTTACTTGAACAAGTAATTTCTTTTCATTTGCCCTGAAATAGGTGCTACTCAGGTCCCCAGGGATTCTTAACTAGGAAATGGGGAAGACAATAGCAAACTCAATAACACTTCTTGAACTATATGGAGCCCAACTGTCACCATCTACATTTTAGGGTAATTAAATGAGAGCCGGGCTATTTCCTAGGATTCATAATTTTTGTAAAACTCCATCACATCCCTTCATCATCAATAAGCTTCCCCTACATTGCAGACCTGATTTAAACTCTGATGCAGGCAGAAAGAGAGAGAGAGAGGGAGAAGAAGATATTCCTTAATATACATTATGTGACAATCACTTTCCTGCATGTTTTTGCATATTCACAAGTGCTGCTGGAGACCTAAACAGCCCTAGCCTGACCCATTCTTTGAAGATCATCCTGGAACTCTGAGAAAGACAGTGAGATCAGTCATTCTTTTTGAGGAGGAGGACATTTGTGAGAGGAGGAGGAAGATAGAACAGCCATCAGCTTCTGAAAACTGTTAACATGGCACAGTTGGCTTCAAGAGCTATCTGTCACACACATGAGCAAATGGTGCCTAGTTACAAGAGGCTGGGAGAAAAACAAATGAATTAAGCTTCTGAAGAACTCAGCATTATTGTATTGGCCAAAGATAATTCATTACTTGGGTAGCCATCAAATGAGGTCCTTACGTGAACGTATGATTTGATCTTCCTTGGTAAATCTGGTTACAGGAAAATGGAGAAGGGCAACTCAAATTATTAGGGCAGTTAGAGCAGCTTTCCTGTACAGACTAAAGCACGTTGGGGCTTTTTAGCTTAGAAAGAGGCAAGTAATAGGGAACTTGATATACTTAAATAAATTCAAGTATGCTGTGTAGAGAAAATAGACAGCAAATTTCCTCATCTCACATTACAGATCATCCTTGACTTAGGACCACACCTGAGCCCAAAATTTATGTGGTGAAGAGACATGTGTTAGGTGAATTTTGCCCCATTTTACGACCTTTCTTGCCACCGTTGTTAAGTGGATCACTGTTAAATTAGTAACAGGGTTGTTAAGTGAATCTGGGTTCTCCACGGACTTTGCTTGTCAAAAGGTCACAAAAGGGGATCACGTGACTCTGGGAGTCTGCGACCGTCAGAAATAGGAGTCACTTTGCCAAGCATCTGAATTTTGATCACGAGGCCACGGGGATGCTGCAACCATTGTGAAGGTGAAAAACTTCCAGCTGTTACTAAGTGAACTATTGTAAGTCGAGGACTACCTGTATTAAAGGTAAAACGTAAAGGTTCCCCCGCACATGCGTGCTAGTCATTTCCAACTCTAGGGGCCGGTGCTCATCTCCATTTCAAAGCCGAAGAGCCAGCACTTGTCCGAGGACGTCTCCGTGGTCATGTGGCCGGCATGACTAGACGCCAAAGGCGCACGGAACGCTGTTACCTTCCCACCGGAGTGGTCCCTATTTTTCTACTTGCATTTTTACGTGCTTTCGAACTGCTAGGTTGGCAGAAGCTGGGATGAGTAACAGGCACTCACTCTGTTACATAGCACTCGCGATTTGACCCGCCAAACTGCCGACCATCTGATCGACAAGCTCAGCATCCTAACCCACTGTATTAGAAATATTTAATTCTGAATGTAAATGTGAGGGAAATTCTGCCTGATTAAAAAAACGTACTTTTTAAAACGAAATCACTCTTGAAACCATGTCATCCATCCAGTCAAAATTTGCATGTCTCCTCCCCTCTCTTCCCGCAGTTGTGTGTGGGCGCTCAGTTGAGTTATAATTATTTTAACACTGTTGTCCCTTAGATACCTCAAATGATGATGTAAAAGGATTAAGCAACCCCCCCCCCAAAAAAAAATATAGAGAGAGGATGTTGCATTGGTTTTGTTTAGACTTTTTCACCAATATAAACATAGAAAGAAAGAATATTCTGACATACAGCTGAATAGCAATGCTGGACTTTACATAGGAATTTATTATTATTATTTTTTGCTCTACTGAATTTGCACTTTCTCACAGCATAACCTAGTTTCCCTTCCATGAATGTAAAATCTCAGGTATGTGGTTGGATAGAAACCAAATTGTTCCATTGTGCTCTCCTGAATTCTATTGTAATTTGACAGCAGATCAGTAACACATCAAAGTGGCATTTCCTCATTAAAATGCAACTCATTGAAAGCTATCTCTCCTGAAAGCCTTCTTGGCATTTTGTGTTTTTCCAAAAATGAAACCCAATGGGCAAGACAAGGGAAAGAAGGGGGAAGTCAGACATGGGAACGTTTCTGCCTTCCATCTGTTACAATTATTGCATCAGCTTTAATTATCATGGAACTTTTCCATCCATCCTTTAAAGTGTGGCTGTCTTCATCAGATGCTGTCACTGGAACAGTTTCTTTATTCCCCCTCGTGGATTGCAGCAATTCATTATCAACTCACATTCCCTTCTCTGATTCCTAGTTAGAATAATTTCCACTCAAAGTATTTTGTACCTTATTTCTCTGCCTTTCCAACATACCCACATTGCTCTTAAATTACGAGTGAGACTCAAATTAGCCACCCAGTTTTATACTTGGGTCCTGAATCTCAGCACTAAATATATGCAAGGTGCACATTTCTGCAGAAGACTCTGAGCAGAAGAATGATAAGGTGATTTATTTAGACCACTTTAAAATTAAATTTATATTCTGCCTTTTGGTTTCTACGAACCCTTGAGAATGCATTCTCCCCAATGACCCTAATTAAGGGTGTCCCAAAGGGGCTCTTTCCAAAAGGCAACTGGACTTTGTTTTTCCTTGAAGACATTCTGCTTCTCATCCAAGAAGCTTCTTCAGCTCTGACTTCTTCAGTTCATTCAGAACTGAAGAAGCTTCTTGGATGAGAAGCGAAATGTCTTCAAGGAAAAACAACGTCCAGCTGCCTTTTGGAAAAGTACCTTTGGGATAACCATGACCTGAATGACTGAGAATCTCCATAGACTAATTGAGGGTGCTAGCTTCTTACTGGTAACGGTAGTAGAGAAACAGCACTTTGATTGCAGTCGCTTGGAAGGTAGACTATTTTTGGTTTATACAGCTTGAGTGGTTTTAAGGAAAGGAAATGTGGCATATAAAAGCCTTCATTAATAAATAAATAAAACTTGGGAGGAAAGGAGAAAAGCAGAGCAGTTGGAAAATGCCTTGACCTTCTGGGGACATTTGATGAAGTCATTTCTTCTCCACTTGCTCTGCCCATCTATTAGGCTCATGCAGCAGATAATCTAATCATCCTTCAACTGAGTGTGTTGTGCCAATCAAGCCCTGTGATTAATTTGTGACTCTGTAGGTCATTCAAATTCAGAAACTGGACTAATTGACTAAACCTTAGCTAGCCATCCTGAGAATGCTGTGGCAGCCCCTCAAAACAAGCAAATGGATGACTGAATGAAACAACTTGAGGCACAAATGACCAGGCTCAAATTATCCTACTTTAGACACATTATGTAAAGATCTAGCTCTTTAGAAAAGAATCTAATGCTAGGAAAGGGGGAAATAAAAAGAAGAAGAGGATGACCAACCAGTAAGGTGGATGGACTCAAGAGTGTTGAGCTGGAAGATCTGAAAGACCAGGCTAGGAGAGTTTGGAAAGAGTACAGAGAAGATGATTAGGTGACTGGAGGTAAAACGTATGAAGAATGGTTGCAGAAATTAGGGTATGTCTAGTTTAATGAAAACAAGGACCAGGGGTGAGATGTTAACAGTGTTCTGATATTTGAAGGCCGTCACAAAGAAGAGGGGGGGTCAATCTATTTTCCAAAGCACTAGAAGGCAAGACAAGAAAAAAAATGGATGGAAACTAACCAAGGAGAGAGGTAACTAGAACTAAGGAGAAATTTCCCGACAGTGAGAAGAATTAACCAGTGGAACAGCTTGCCTTCATAAGTTGTGGGTGCTCCTTCACTGAAGACTTTTAAGAAGAGACTGAAGAATCACTTGTCAGAAATGGTAGAGGGCAGGGGTAGGCAACCTCGGCTCTTTTATGACTCATGGACTTCAACTCCCAGAATTCCTGAGTCAGCATAGCTGACTCATGAATTCTGGGAGTTGAAGTCCATGAGTCATAAAAGAGACGAGGTTGCCTACCCCTGGTATAGGGTCTCCTGCTTGAGCAGGGGGATATAGAAGACTTCCAAGGTCCTTTCCAACTCTGTTATTCTGTCATGGAGAAAAATTTATCTATCTGGTCACTAAAAGTTGACAATAACCTGATGGTATATATCAGGGGTGTCAAACTCAATTTCACTGAGGGCCGCATCAGCATTGTGGTTGCCCTCAGGGGGCCGGGTGAGTATGGCCTGGGTGGGCGTGGCCTACTGTGTGGGCGTGGCTAGAGTGCGTATGGCCTACTGGGTGGGCGTGGCCAGCTCTCCATCGTTGGCATCAAGGGTGCCTATGGGGGCCTGGGCAGGAGTGGGACAGATCTGAGGGTCTCTGGCAGAAGGAGGGTCTCTGGGCCAGGGCCAAGGCAGTGGGGGCCGTTCCCTCACTCTTTCCAGGATGGCTTCGTGGGCCGCATGAAACCACTTCGCGGGCCAGATCCGGCCCCCAGGCCTTGTGTTTGACATGTCTGGTATATATTAAACCAATAAAGGAGAACATTTGCAGCTCAGGGTTGAAATGAAGGGTCTTTGGTGCTCTCTGAGCTTGGTTGTTTTCTTGCAGACTTTTCATTACCCAAACTAAACCGACAGCAAGCCACACTCCTTACTAGCATTGATGATGTTACCTAATTTGGGTAATGAAACGCCTGCAAGAAAACAAGCTGAGAGAGCACCAAGGACCCCTATATTCAATCAGTCAAAGTAAAACAGCCACTGAGCAGAGACCATTCGCATATGCACAATTCTAAAACTTCACTGAGGGAAAAGCTGTTTCCAGTGCTCAATTTGGTTCATGTATTATACAAGTCTATTAATTTGATGAACAAAAATCTCTGCTGCTTCATTCTTTAATCAATTGTATTGCTTTCAGATAGTTCCATGGATATTCCCCCCCTCTCTCTGTTTCTCTCCGCTTAGATTTCTGAGCTGCTGGTGGTCCCACTTTTTTCTTTTACTTGTCATTCCTTATCTGCAGAACAAACACATATCAAACCCGTTCCTACAGGCTGAGTGCAAAATCCTGGGCAGAAAAACTGACTCTTCCATCTGCTTGGCTTCTTCTACAATCTGCCTTTGAAAAGACACTTTTGCATAAATCTTGGAAAATGCTGCACCTGTAATTATGCTCAAGAAAGGGGGCTATGGTTTTCATCCTTTCCTCTGCTTCCACGGGGAGATGCATTTAAGGTTAAATATATATGTATACTTTGAAGAGAGGCTTCCAGAATGGACTTCCATCAAAATCTCTGTGTCTGCATGGGCGTAGGAATAACCTGGTTTGCCACTTACCCTTCACCTCTTTGCAATTTCAACTTAAATCCCCAACTGTAAGGTTACCCCAGTCACTTAAAACAGCAATTTCAGGGAAGGGAATTTTTACAGACCAACTCACATAAAACTGTGCTTGGATGGATTCAGAAAGGCATAAGCACTGAGACATTTTCTCTTAAAGTTAAAAAAACTTTAAGCAGTTTCCTAGCACTTGGTTCCTAGCTTGCAGGTTTGGGACCTCAGCCTCCATATACCTCATTGTTCTGACAAAACTGACTGTAATCGTTAACCAATTATCTACAGGCTGTCAGTTTGCCTATCCTTTCTACAAATGGAAAGCTGCTTCTTTGGTGTAGTGGCTCACTAGCTTGCAACATTTCCATTCTTTTCCATTTGTCTGAGCCAAAATAATTTTACTTTTTTTTTCTAAAACAAAATAGCTTCTATAGTGAATTTAACTATGCCGGCGTACCCTTTCACTGTTGGTAGGTGGTGGAAGAATTATTTGCCTAGTACACAGTGCATTTTAATCTGCAGAATAATCTATGCAGAACAATCTGAACAGCAATGGCTGCTTAAAGAGCCACAACATCCAAAGCCCTTCAGACTCGTACTAATAAGGATATTGAACTTTTCTTTACGGATGGCACAGCTGCATCGACACCTATGTATCTATTCCAGAGTTGCAATACTTGGCACTTTTTGATGTCCTGGATTCACCTGGAACCTCGTTTCTTTGCTATAATTTCTGTTAGAGCAGCAAAGTAAAGTGGGAATGCTCCACGTAGCTCCACTCTGTGAAGGTAGAATCCATAAAGGGATCTTATGGCACTCTCCCAGGGATCACGAAATTGCAGATTTGGATCAGTTTGGACGGCTCCCCAATTTTCCTAATGTCATTTTCACCTTTCAGGCTACTGACGTTAACTTGGAATCTCATTTAATTGATTGATTATGGGTCATCAAGTCATTTATCAACATTTAGCAACCACATATGTTATATCCTGTCTATAATATCAGGACAAGCCACTGCACTTAATGTCTCCTGATCAGTTTTCCTTGCCCCAATGTCATTTCAAAGAGCGAACCAAGTCTTGCAGTCAATAATTTTCTTTATTGACAAATTTACTACAGAAAGTAACTAAGCCAAGAGGATCAAATCGGTATGTATTTCACACCACGCATGCAAAAATTACTGTATTTTTGTTAAAGAAAATATACTCTAAATTTGACAAAGTTGGCATATTACTGGCAGTAAATTAGCTGACAAGCTGTATGCCTCGGGCTGAAGGGCATTATCAAAAGGCGAGAAATTAATTATTCATTATAAATATGCAATTACGAACCAGGCAGGGAGGACTATCTGTCTTACACCCAGCCTTCTTCATATTCTTTAGCAAAATTATTTCAAATATATTGATTTTTTTAAAAAAAATGCCCCAAGGTTTTCCTTTAATTGATTCTATGTTTCTAACACTCAGGATGTGCAGAAGTGAGTAACAAACACCAAATGCTCTGATTGGTGGCATCTAGTCAGAAACGGAGACCCTTCTTTAGGGGATAAAACACATGGCAGAGCTGCCCTATGAATTTATAAGAGTAAATCTGCAAAACAGATTTGCAAAAACTAAAAAAAAAAAAAAGAAATTGGTTGTAGCATAAATGAAGCATTGCATGGAATTTGCTGCTGTGGTCAAAAATCCATCACTGGTTTGGGGAAAATGTGTCTGAGAAAAAATTTCTATAAAAATTTGTATAATCTGTCCTGTCTAATCATCACAACAATAAATCATGCATTCATTTTTTCCCCCTGTTTTATGAAAACGTCCTTGAGGGGTTCCCAGTGAGCAATAAATATATATACTGTCTTTTCTCTGATCAAACAAGTCAATTTCTCCATCACAGCTAAAAAATTTTTAATCCCATTTATATCCCGCCCTACTCCGAAGACTCAGGGCGGCTTACAATCTAAGAAGCACAAATCAATGTGCTTAGCAAGAGCCTTCATTCTATGTATATGCCTGCTTATTAGGGCTTTCGCCCCCCCCCAAGCGGCATTATTACAAAGTCAGCTTATTGCCCCCAACAATCTGGGTCCTCATTTTACCTACCTCGGAAGGATGGAAGGCTGAGTCACCTTGAGCCTGGTGGGATGCGAACCTGCACTAATTGCAGGCAGCTGGTGTTACTTAAGGAGGCATAGGCCCACTGCTCCACCAAGGCTCATAGCTCATACCTTCTTCATCAAGCCATCTTCATCCATTATAGGTACTGTCAGATCTTTGTGCATACAATAATCTTGTCACAGTTATCATACACTAAAACAAAGTTCTAAGACTTTCCCCCCACTATTTCTCCATCAATCCCAGCAGGAAGACTTCTGATCACAATTATTATTATTATTATTATTATTATTATTATTATTATTATTATTATTATTATTATTATTATTATTATTATATTTGTATACCGCCCTTCTCCCGAAGGACTCAGGGCGGTGACCAGGGCACATATTAAAAATACAGGATACAAAAATTGAAAAGAATTAAATAGTAGCCCAGCTAAAACAATCAATAATATAAAAATCCCCATTAAAACCCCAACATATCCCCCATCAGGCCAGGCCGGCTTGTTCAAATAGATGGGTCTATTTGAACTAATATACTAATATACTAATATACTAATATACTATATACTAATCTTTAAAATCCTGTGAACCAGTGCATGTATTCGAATCCAACGTTTTCTACCTTTTTAAAAATACCCACCAAGCATGATAAAATGATTTTTTTTGTGTTGTTCACATTTCCAACAAAACATTTGAAGTGTTTTTATACATTCTGGACAAATTTTCTATAGTATCATATGGCAATGGTACGTCATAAAGGTATAACCAAAAATTTTACCCTATTTTATCGTACATTCTTGCTCTTCTGTTTTTAGCCAAAAGTGCTTTTTCAAAAAGCAGCTGGGCCTTGTTTTTCCTTGAAGACGTTTCCGCTTCTCATCCCAGAGGCTTCTTCAGTTCTGAGTCAGAGCTGAGTTAGAACTGAAGAAGCTTCTTAGAGGAGAAGCAAAATGTCTTCAAGGAAAAACAAAAGTCCAGTTGCCTTGAAAAAGCACCTTTGGGACAACCATGGCCTGGATGATGGAGAATTTCCATAGACATCTTCTGTTTTACCTTTCAATAAAAGTGTATACATTTTAGCAATGACCTGTTCATCATTTGGGCACAATTGTGTTTCAAAGTCTGTCTTATAACGTTCATTTTCATAAATTCTTTTGTCTGCTTTAAATCTTCCTAATAACTGAAAATAAGAAAACTGTATCCCTCTGCTACCAGTTGTTCTCCTCATTTCATTTTGTACCATCCTATATTCACATCACCATATTATAAAAAAGAGGTAGAGACTCTGAAAGGAGTGCAGAGAAGAGCGACAAAGGTGAAGAAGGAAATAAAAGACCCAAATGTGGCCAAATTGCAACTCTCCGCAGCTATGACCATTACTGAGGCCCATCACTCTGGAAAGAGTGCAGAGAAGAGCAACAAAGATGATTAGGGGACTGACGGATAAAACGTATGAAGAACGGTTGCAGGAATTGGGTTTCTCTGGTTTAATGAAGAGAAGGACGAGGGGTGACATGATAGCAGGGTTCCAGTATCTCAGGGGCTGCCACAAAGAAGAGGGAGTCAAGCCAGGACAAGAAGCAACGGATGAAAACTAATCAAGGAGAGAGGCAACCTAGAACTAAGGAGGAATTTCCTGACAGGGAGAACAATTAACCAGTAGAACAGCTTGCCTCCAGAAGTTGTGGATGCTTTATCACTGGAGGCTTTTAAGTAGAGACTGGACAGCCACTTATCTGGAATGGTATAGGGTCTCCTGCAGGGGGTTGGACTAGAAGACCTCCAAGGTCCCTACCAGCTCTATTCTGTTAGTCTGTTATCCTGATTCTCCAATCTTTAGAACATGCCTGGCCAAAAAAAGGCATATGTGAATACTTACCAACCTTCAGTTTGTTAGAGATAAAAGCAGAGGGCACACATTTATATCCCCTGTTCCAAACTGAAGACAACTAGAATGGTTATGATAAATACATCATATAGTCTAGGTGAGCTGTGTTCATCATGAATTAGTCCATGTTCAATAATGACTAATCCAACCTGTTGATTTATACTGGTCTATAACTGTATTAAAGGTTTGATTGACTGAACCTGTGGATCTGTACTGACTTGCCATATTTTTGAAAATGATAATTCAATGAGATTGGGGTTAATATTTGACATTTAGTACTGAAGTTCCTTAACACCTTTTCCGATGAGCTATTGCTGAAACTATATAATTTAATCAAGCACTGATCTGTTGTTTTTTTATGTATTTTTACTGAAACTGGAATTTAATTTCATGCTAAAATAGTTATTAAATATTTCCAAGATTTGGTTCATTCATTGGTTGAATTGAGTAAGAGTATTTAGCGTTTTAAAGGGGCATCTTAAGGATCATCTGCAGGAGAGTTAATACATTTTTTTTCCTTCTTTTGTTGAAACTCAGCACCAAATTGCCCTAATCTTCCACTGAAAAATTTTATTGCAGCTTTAAGGAGATTAACACTGCAATAAAAGATCTTGGGGTTACATGTAGTGCAGTGACCATTCCCCAGCTCTTATGCCTTTCCATTAGTGGAACTTTGAAATTATTCCAACTCTGTATTTCTGCTCTTTAATCAGTTAGAGGACTCTTCTTTTACAGTATATGTTGATAGCTAATTTGCTTGGGGGCCTTAAGTAAGGGACTTTTCAAATACTTTTTGAGAGTCTTAAGTTCACAGTCTTTGCTATATCATTGCATTAACTTAATTAATTAATGCTTGTTGACACTCTTACAGTACTCGAAAAAGACCAGTGGGATAAAGATCACCATAGCAAAAACTGTCATTTCTTCTCTAAGTTTGTTCTGTATTAGGGGCAGCGCAGAAATTCAATTCAGACACTTAGTTCGGAGGTGATTCCATGGAAGTCTTTTTGTTTTGGAAAGATAATTTGAAGTGCCGGTTGAATTAAATGCTTTGAAATTGACTTATTGATTCAGAAAAATTTATTTTTATTTATTTTATTTATTTTATTAGATTTATATATCGCCCTTTCCCGAAGGACTCAGGGCGGTTTACAGGGTATTTAAAACAAGAAATACAAAAGTTAAAAACAATTTAAAAAATTACATCAATCCCTGAAAAAAAAGTAAAAAACCCAATTAAAATTAAAATTTAAATTAAAATTCTCAGCCTGGGCCAGAGAGCTCAAAGAGCCAAGTCTTCAGGTCTCGGTGGAATGAACGTAGGTCAGGGGCAGTCCTGAGCTCCACGGGCAGCTGGTTCCAGAGGGCAGGCAAACCCACTGAGAAGGCTCTCCCCCTGGGTATTATCCGCCGGCAATCTTTTACCGGCGGCACCCTGAGCAGACCCTCCCTGTGGGAGCGCACTGGATAAAGGGAACTTGATGCTGGCAGCAGGTGTTCCCTCAGATATCCCGGACCCTCGCCATTTAGGGCTTTATAGGTCATCACCAGCACCTTGAATCTCACCCGGAGGGCAACCGGAAGCCAATGCAGCTCGCGGAGTAGAAGTGTTACATGGGAGTATCGGGAAACCCCCATCACAACTCGCGCGGCCGCATTCTGCACCAGCTGAAGCCTCCGAGTGGTCCTCAAGGGCAGCTCCATGTAGAGGGCGTTGCAGTAGTCTAAACGGGAGGTCACGAGCGCATGAGTGACTGTGCGTAGGGCATCTTGGTCCAGGTAGGGTCACAACTGGCGCACCAGGCGAACCTGGGCAAAAGCCCCCCTGGTCACGGCTCCTATATGGTCTTCAAAATTGAGCCGGGAGTCAAGGAGGACGCCCAAGTTGCGAGCCCTATCAATGGGGGGGTAACACCTCACCCCCCATCGTTAAAGGTGTCATGGTCTGGTTAACCCGAGATGCCAATATGCACAGCCACTCAGTCTTGGCAGGATTGAGATGAAGCCTGTTTCTCCCCATCCAGACCTGGACCACCTCCAGGCAATGGGACATCAAGGCGAGGGCATCGCTGGGTTGGTTCGGGGTAGAAAGAAAAAGTTGGGTATCATCAGCGTACTGATGATACCCCACCCCGAAACCACGAATGATCTCACCCAGCGGCTTCATGTAGATGTTGAACAGGAGGGGCGAGAGAACCGACCCCTGAGGAACTCCACAAATGAGAGGCCTTGGGGTGGACCTCTGCCCTCCCGTCAACACCGACTGCAAGTGGCCCAGGAGATCAAGAATTCAGTAAAATGAATCTGTGTGAATCATCAAATCACATGGAATCATCACATTAGATTAAATCAATGGCTGGAATCAAATCAGAGCCAAATCATTAACACATGCTTTATATTTCTGATAACTTAATATTTAATAAAGCTTTTTCTCTCTCCAAGATCTTTTTTTTTCTTTTAAACTAAAAGGCACATCGGTCAATATTACATTCTCTGGTACATAATTTTGGTTCAACAATCTGAAACTTTACATTTGAATTCTTTCAGAGCTTTTGATTGGAGATTTTCTGGAGACAGTGATTTACAGTATGTCAGGACATGTTGAAAACCCAAAGATTTTGGTGCATGACATTGTGTTGCATGTTAGTGATAGACCAGTTGAAACAACATAAAAAGATATCCCTTTCCGCCACTGAATATATAAAGCTAGATTTGTAACTTGCAAGAAAATTAATGAATCCCCTCTCAACTAATAAATAGTCATGATAAATAGGAAAACCGCTCTAGAAATATACCGTATAACTGTAAATGTTTAACTTTTCCACTAGGTCTTAAATTGTATTTATTTATTTGACATTTTTCTATGCCACTGCAATGAAAACAACTCAAATGCCTGTGATCCTTCTGAATGTATTTAATTAAATTTCTTCAATCTGCTTTTGAATGAACAAGAAGTGTTTGTGCTGCAACTGTTTCTTTTGCAAACATCATGTATTTACATTTTGCCAGGGTGTTAAGCAATCCATATAGAAACAGTGAAGGAAGGTTATAAATGCATAAGTTATAAGAAAATAGAAAATCCAGCCTTGTAATTTTCGTGGTCAGAGGGGTTGAATCTTGCTAGGAGGATCAGAGAGAGAGACAAGACTACTGGGGTTTGTTTTTTTTTAAAAAAAAAAACCATCAACAACAATGACAACCTTAGCTGTATTTCTGGCTATATTGGTTTTGATTTCCTTATTATATATTGCCATTTTGTTTATTTCCATTTGGTTCGAACTGTTTTTTTTATTTTTTGCTTGCACAGTAGAAATGATTTTTAAGTAAAGCTCTGAGTGATTTTTATAAATCTCACTTCAAAACTAATTTCAGCCTTGATGCATATGACTATATTGTCATTCCCATAAAAGCAGGTAGAAAAATTATCTCTCTGTGTTCTAAGGACTCTCAGGGTGAGCATATTTCTTTGCTTTTCAATACTAATTGAAATGTATTAGAATGCATGTCAGTGACTAGAGGAAGATGAGGGATTAGGTCTCTTGATAAAGGTAGGCTAGACTTAAGCAGATATTTTTTTTTGGGCGGGGGAAGGATGAAGGCATCTCTTTTCTCTAGATCTCTGTTGGTGAACTTTTACCAGTTAGTAATATATGAGCTTAAGGGACGCGGTGGCTCAGTGGGTTAGGACGCTGAGCTTGTCGATCAGAAGGTCGGCAGTCTGGCGGGTCGAATCCCGAGTGCCGCGTAACAGAGTGAGCACCTGTTATGCATCCCAGCTTCTGCCAACCTAGCAGTTCGAAAGCACGTAAAAATGCAAGTAGAAAAATAGGGACCACTCTGGTGGGAAGGTAACAGCGTTCCGTGCGCCTTTAGCGTCTAGTCATGCCGGCCACATGACCACGGAGATGTCCTCGGACAAGCGCTGGCTCTTCGGCTTTGAAACGGAGATGAGCACCGGCCCCTAGAGTCGGAAACGACTAGCACGTATGTGCGGGGGAAGCTTTACCTTTACCTAATATATGAGCTTACTGCTTATATGTGCTCGCACATATGTGTGCCCATCCATTCACAAACAAACCTGTGTCTCTACTGAATGAAAATCTATGCAAATCCAATTAGTATCTCCCACTCCCTTAGGCTTGGTGGGATGGTGGCCAGTTACGACTCTTGCTGACTTCAGTCCTCTTTATTGCAGCACGAGCCCAGAGAATAGTGGAAGGAAGCCAACTTTTTTCTTGGATATATATCACTGGTGTGAAATCTCATTTGCTGGCAGGTGTGTGTGTGTGTGTGTGTGTGTGTGTGTGTGTGTGTGTGTGTGTGAGAGAGAGAGAGAGAGAGAGAGAGAGAGAGAGAATATGGCAAAATATTGGAAAAGAAAGAAAGAAAAAAAGTCTCATTTTCCTTCTCCAGCTGGCATTAAGGATGAATCCATGTGTTCTCACTCTATGCACTCCAGAACTATTCTTCTGCCCACAGAGTAGAGCAAGAGAAAGAGAATGAATAAGCCAAATAGCTTCAGGCTGTTTTGACAGGTGGATTGACATGGGGGCAGGTGGGAAAAAGGAAACGATGAAATATGCATTGTAATGCCATACTGTGAACGATTCCCCTTTGTGCTACACTGTGATAAACCCCAAACAGAGTCTGCAAGGAATGGAGTTTGCTTGGTCACACTGCAATTCTAGAGGGCCATGGAGAAAATGTTTGGGAAACCTTGCAAAGACAACAATACTAGTTTCAAATAGAAGAGAACATATGTAGCTCAGGGTTGAACAGTGGGGGTCCCTGAAGCCTGATTGTTTTCTTGCAGACATTTCATTACCTGACTAGGTAACATCATCAGTTTCACAACCAAAACCACACTTTAATTTTAGGAAAGTGTGACAAAGAAGCTGAGACCGACTCCTCTCTCATTCATTGTACTATAAGAGGGTGGGAGGTGAAAATCCAGCCAGGTTTTCAATAATCTGTTCCTGTAGTTCTATCAATAAAGTTCTATCAATAAACTTGGAATCTCTTTCCTGAGCTGGTCTTACTCAAAGAGCTGATAGTGACCCAGGTTTTCGTTTTAACTTAACTCCAGTTGCTGCCAGCGCCTCTGGCGTTTGAGTGTGCGATTGTGAAAGTTTCACCTCCCAGAAGCTTCCTGCTCCCACTTCTAATGTTATGTTTAATTTTTGAAAAGATGCTAGGAGAAGAAAACTGTCGTGGTGGAAAAAATCAATCATTTTTCTTCAGAGTTTTGATAATCTCAGGGCGCTAACGAGCCAAAAAAAAGCGGTTTTGTACTACACAAGCATCTTAGGGGCCATGGCTTATCTGTTTTTGGAATAATGTACGTTTTCAATTATGAATTTGGAACCCTCCAATCTGTGGAGGCCCTTGGCATGAGATATTTCCTTCTTCTCTTCTGTCCTTCTAACTCCTGAGCTGGCCATATTCTGTTTAGGAGGAAGTAGCTGTTGGAAAAGAGAGCGAACACCAGCGAGGAGAAGACAGTCACTGCTGTGGAATTATTTAATGAGCCAGAATGAATTGCATTTGAAATCATTTAAATGGGATCTGGGAGCATTTAACAGCAGCACAGGAATTTAACAAGAGTGGGGAAAGGATCTGTGTGCTAATTGCCGGCAATGATATACCTACAGAGAGAACATGCAGCAATTAGCAAGCAACTCCTCTAATTTCTCTTTTAGGTCCCTGCCTGCTCTGGAAAGTGATCTAGTTTTGTTGGCCAGATGAGGATCCTGGCTGTGGATGACCATAGGCTTAAAAACAGACTTTAGAGTTGAATTCCTAAAGGTTCAAATGGGACGTTGCACATAAGGTTTGAGAAAAAGTGCAGCAAATGTTATAGTAATGGGCAAGGGGGGTGGGAGGGAACAGGTATTTTGTAGTCCAGAAGCTATTAAATAGCCGGGTATTATCATCTCTAGGAAAATGCAGAGTTTAATGGATGAGAACATTTTAAGATGTATCCCTCAGATGAACTAAAAAAAAAAGAGATATTGTTGTTGTTAGTTGCGAAGTCGTGTCCGACCCATCGCGACCCTATGGACAATGTTCCTCCAGGCCTTCCTGTCCTCTACCATCTTCTGGAGTCCATTTAAGCTCACACCTACTGCTTCAATGACTCCATCCAGCCACCTCATTCTCTGTCGTCCCCTTCTTCTATTGCCCTCAATCTTTCCCAGCATTAGGCTCTTCTCCAGTGAGTCCTTCCTTCTCATTAGATGGCCAAAGTATTTGAGTTTGAGCTTCAGGATCTGGCCTTCTAAAGAGCAGTTAGGGTTCACTGCCATACATTGCAACTGGGAAGACCATAGCCTTGACTATACCCTTTTGTTGACAGGGTGATGTCTCTGCTTTTTAGTGTGCTAAAAAAATGCTCGTGGGGAAGAATTAATGTTGTGAAAATGAATTTTGTATCAAGATCGATACCTATTTTGAGAGCAATGCTTGTGTTGATTGCACTTAAATATTTTACACAGATTGATAAGTTAGTGGTTAATTTTTTATGTACAGAACGCATAGCCAGGATCTGCTTCTCATATTTTTCTTATGATGGTAGCGGCTTTAATTTTCCTGTGCTTTAAAAATATAAGTGGGCTTACTTGCTAACCTCGTCATTCATTGGAAGGGAAATGTTAGTGACTAGGTACCATTGTGAGCTCAGTTGGAGAGTTACCTCTTAACTCTTTTATAATCTTGTCCTCAGTCTGAATTAAAGTAGGAATTTAGCTACTTTTCCAGAGCTAAAGGAGGTTAGACATATCCAGGCCTTATTGAGCAGAAAATTTAAATACGGTTTTTCCTATCTTGAGAAGCTGACAGTTTGGAACACCTCTTAGTTTACAGAATAAAATGGTAATGCTTTTTATTATACTCTCATAATGAAATTGTTACCCTAAATTATTAAGTAATGATGTTTTAAATCTTTTGATATTTTGAAAAAATAATATAATTTACCAAGAAAGCCTGAATGGAAGTGCCTACTGTTAAAGCACCATTACATAATAGGGCATGTTCTCCATGCCCTATGAAACTTTAGAGGCATTGAGTATGTCAGAGAAGGCCTTTATTGAAACAAAACCTACAATTGACTATTTTAAATAAATAATCAAGGGGAACAAAATGAGGCGATGAGTTTTTTGCTGGCATTGTGAATATAGACTTATTCACGTTGTTCACCAAAGCACCAGAGGGCAGGACGAGAAACAATGGTTGGAAACTGATCAAAGAGAGAAGCAACCTGGAATTAAGGAGAAAGTTCCTGACAGTGAGGACAATTAACCAGTGGAACAGCTTTGCCTCCAGAAATCGTGGGTGCTCCATCACTGGAGATTTTTAAGAAGAGGCTAGACAGTCACTTGTCTGAGATAGTATAGGGACTTCTGCCTGAGCAGGGGCTGGACTAGAAGACCTCCAAGGTCCCTTTCCAGCTCTATTCTATTCTATTGCATATGTCTTGGTACCTGAACTATGCCTTGTTGTGAAGTTGATATGCTTTTGATGATATGCGGCAATCAGTTATTTTTGTTGGAATCCTGCTTTTTAACTTCTTAGAGACTGAGGCCAATAGAGCTGCGCACGTCTTTTTAATGGATATTTGTTTTCATTGGATGTATAAAATGCCCAGCCAAAATGTTCTTCAAAAAAAAAAAACCTGCTGCTGTGCTTCTGTTCAACAGAGTAACTTAGTCTTAGCTTTTCACTGAGTCAGAGGGATAAGCTTCTACTAGACAAACTAGTTTTTCAAAATTGAGATTCTCCATTATCCGTAGTAGATAAGCTTATACTTATGTTCATCTCTCTTTTTTTGGAGATATAGGATTAATTTTAATCCTATATCAGATTTTTATCATCAGATTCACTCATAAATAGCATTGAGGGAAGAAAAAGTTATTTTCAATTTGACAGCCAATGTAATATCAGATTTTTCTCTGCAAATAGGAACCCAGAGTTGTTGAATGAATATCACTTTAATTCTGAATTCACAGGGAATTTTATCTTTGATGTTTGCCTGGTTTGGAGATAGCAGGTAAAATTAGCTTCCGAGGCAGAATCATGGATAATAATAGTGCGTCAAATGATATAAAAGCAGTCTGAACAACTGAGGATCAGAAGCTTGGAGAATAGAAGCAGAGACATACGGACTCACACAATGGCATTGCTTTAGCTGTGATTTGCAACAATCTAATATCTCTTTTTTTTAAAAAAAAATAAAGTTTACTGAAAGTTTTAAAGATGGCATAAAAACTTAACACAAACTAATACAAAATAGAAACAAGAAATAGAGATAGGAAAAAACCAAGAATGCAATAAAAATAAGAAGAAATACAAAGAATCTTCTAGTTTCCTCTGCAGCAAATATAAGCATGATTACAAAATTCTCTCTTATTCTATGATTACAAAAAAGCTCAGTTTTTTATTATCCATTTTTTTCCTCATCAAAACCACAAGTCATGAGTGCATTTTTTCCCCTTTTCCTGCAAAAAGTGTATTTCCAGTTGTCCATTCATGTAAATATTGTCTTATCTCTAATCAAAGAAGTTAATTTACTCCGCTTGCAAGCTTCATCATCTTTACCAACCATTCCTTTATTGGTTATGTTGAACCTTGTGGGTAATGGGTAATGTTGAACTTTTCTACTTTTGGGCATAGAATAAATTTGCCGCAGTTGTCATAAATACGAACAAAGTTCCATGACTTCTACCTAGTTGCCTGTCCATTACTCCAAAAGAAAAAATCTCTACAACAATCTAGTACCTTAAAGAGAACATGGATTATTGCAGCCATGTGAATTCTCACAAACCCATGGGCCTTAACCCAAGATGGAGGGCTATAAATAAGGAGCATAATGTCTCATTCTTTGCTTCTCCATTTGGCACTTTGTAAGGCTAAGCCCAAAAACAACATGGAACAATTTATCCAGAAGTCACCTCTGTATTTGCTTACACATACCAGATAAAAGCTTGCAAGACTAACTCCTTACTATCCTCAGCCAATGGCTATACCATGGGAGATTCTAGAGAATGGATAAACAGAACCCCCAAAAGATGTTGAGACTCTAGAAAGAGTGTAGTGAAGAGCAACAAAGATGATTAGGGAACTGGAGGTTAAAATATATAAAGAACAGCTGCTGGAATTGGGTAGGTCTGATTTAATGAAGAGAAGGACGAGGGGGTGACATGATAGCAGTGTTCCAATATCTCAGGGGC
Organism: Vipera ursinii; assembly: GCF_947247035.1. NCBI lineage: Eukaryota > Metazoa > Chordata > Lepidosauria > Squamata > Viperidae > Vipera > Vipera ursinii. Next base: position 10,987,728 of record NC_139524.1, on the reverse strand, counting down.
TGCCACAAAAAAGAGGGAGTCAACTTATTCTCCAAAGAACCTGAGGTCAGGACAAGAAGCAATGGATGAAAACTAATCAAGGACAGAAGCAACCTAGATCTAAAAAGGAATTTCTTGACAGTTAGAACAATCAACCAGTGGAATGACTTGGCTCCAGAAGTTGTGAATGCTCCAACACTGGAAGTTTTTAAAAGATTGGACAACCATTTGTCTGAAATAATAATAATAATAATAATAATAATAATAATAATAATAATAATAATAATAATAATAATAATAATAATAAAAAGAAGAAGAAGGAGGAGGAGGAGGAGTAGGAGGAGGAGGAGGAGGAGGAGGAGGAGGAGAAGGAGGAGGAGGAGGAAGGGACCTTGGAGGTCATCTAGTCCAACCCCTTGCTCAGGCAGGAAACCCTATACCATTTCAGACAAGTGGCTGAAAAGGTTTCCTGCCTGAGCAGGGGGTTGGACTAGAAGACCTCCAATGTCCCTTCCCACTTATTCTATTCTATTCTATTCTATTCTATTCTATTCTATTCTATTCTATTCTATTCTATTCTATTCTATTCTATTCTATTCTATTCTATTCTATTCTATTCTATTCTATTCTATTCTATTCTATTCTTTCCAAATTCTGTTTTTGTCATCTATCTATCTATCTATCTATCTATCTATCTATCTATCTATCTATCTATCTATCTATCTATCTATCTATCTATCTATCTATCTATCTATCTATCTCCAGGCTATGTCTCTTACCATCCCCCTTCCCTTTCTGGAATGTGTTCCCTCCTGCCTGGAAAACTAGTCCTTCACACATCCCGAAGCAATGGGGAGAATTCCAGAGGGATTTCCCTGACCTTTGAGTCAACCTCCTTGTCAGATTCTGACGTTGTGGAATCAACATCACAGATTAGGAACTTCTAACCTCATCCAATGCTTTATGTTTCCTGAATCCTAGTGGACAATGACCAGCATCAAAAGAAAGGCTAATTATTCTTAATCATTGGCAGAACTATTTCATTTTTCTTCTTTGAGACAGTTTGGCATAGGGTTTCAATGCATCTAGGCTAGAAAATTCACAACCAGTAACTAAACTCCACTGCACCCCCCCTCCCCAATAACAACACAATAACAAATCATAGGTTTGTCCTCAGTGCTGGCTTCAAGAGATTTCCACTTCATAGGGCAGAGCCTCCCAGATATTCATACCAACATCTCAGCAATAGTGATTTCTCATTAGTATTTCTTCCCCAAAGGCAATCAACAGCACCTTCCTGTAACTCCAACTCTGATATCGCTAACACTTTTATTCTTTATCTCACAACCCTGTTTTCATCTCATTAATTCCCCCTCATTGACTTGTTCCTGATCTCTTTAATTGAGACCAGAACTTAATGTATTGAGGTGTTGGTGGGAGGGAAGACTATTTTTAATTCACTAAGTTCCCGTTAATAACACGTTCTAATTAAAAAAAAAAACACACCTCTGTCTTCCATCCTCCTAAGTTCAGAGAATTGGGGGGTGGAGAGAATTGCAAGCCTCTCTCTCCATGCTTTCCTCCATCTGATAAATTGCTATTGCGCCCTCCTTGAACAGCTGTCCTCTTTAGCCGACATCGTAATTAATGGGAATAATGAATTCATTCAAACCTGTTCGATCACAACTGTCTTTCCTGTGCATCCAGCCTTCACCCTGCATGGTGAGATAGGGATGTCAACATCGTGCTCCCAAAAACAGAGGACGGGTGATCTGTTTTCATTTGATATGCTTGGACTTTGCTAGAGCTTTTAGCAAAGAGCTTTTCTGTCATTGACGAGAAATAAAAAAAATAATAAAAAATATTGAAGACTGCTGATGGAGCAAGGGAAAGTCTATGCTTCAGTCGTTGAAGTAGGACAGGGGGAAAGGCACTAAAACTTTTAAGTGTTTAAAATCAGCCGTAAAAAAAAAAGATAACTGTAAGAAGAGAGCATATGACGTCTATGGCCTTTTATTTCTATCCTGCTGGGATTCAGGATCGTTGACAGAGTGGCTGGTGGGAATTAAGTTCTGAAATACTGAGAATCATAGTGCTGGAGTGGCAGCATTGTTTCATTCTCCATGAAGTTCAAAAACTGTCATCAAGGAGCACCCTGAAAACATAAGAGTAAGACAGAAGACCCTGTCTTTACTCCTTCACCTTACTGGCAGCTAAATAGGATCTTCATGAGAAGAAGTCGTGACCTATCTCTCCAAAAGAATGAGCTGGTAGACTCCTAAGATGGTGAAATGTGTCGCATTATTTCACACCAGGGTTGAGTCAGACCAATTTCTTCAATGCTCCCTTCATTTTTTAAAAAAAATTCAGCGGTACCTTGGCACTCAACTACTTTAAACCACATTGATTTTCATGTGAAGATTTTGTCCCAGTACATTGTTTGGTCCTCAATGCACAAGCTAGAACCTGTCGGTGTCAGCTTGTTCCTTCATTTGTTTGGTACTCATTGTTTTTGGTACTCATCATGCCTTCGAGAACCAATTAACGATGAGTACCGAGGTATGCGGTGGCTCAGTGGGTTAGGACGCTGAGCTTGTCGATCAGAAGGTCAGCAGTTGTTGTTTTTTTTAATCCCATTTATATCCCGCCCTTCTCCGAAGACTCAGGGCGGCTTACAATTTAAAGCACAAATCAATGTGCTTAGCAATAGTCTTCATTCTATGTATATGCCTGCTTATTAGGGCTTTCGCCCCCCCCCCAAGTGGCATTATTACAAAGTCAGCTTAATTGCCCCCAACAATCTGGAAGGATGGAAGGCTGAGTCAACCTTGAGCCTGGTGGGATGTGAACCTGCAATAATTGCAGACAGCTGGTGTTACTTAAGGAGGCATTAGCCCACTGCTCCACCAAGGCTCTTTGGTGGGTCGAATCCCGAGTGCCGCGTAGCAGAGCGAGCGCCTGTTACTCATCCCAGCTTCTGCCAACCTAGCAGTTTGAAAGCACGTAAAAATGCAAGTAGAAAAATAGGGACCACTCCGGTGGGAAGGTAACAGCGTTCCGTGCGCCTTTGGCGTCTAGTCATGCCGGCCACATGACCACGGAGACGTCCTCAGACAAGCGCTGGCTCTTCAGCTTTGAAACAGAGATGAGCACCAGCCCCTAGAGTCGGAAACGACTAGCACGCATGTGCGGGGGAACCTTTACCTTTACCGAGGTACCACTGTATATAAATGAATGAGCAAGACCTGGTTCTCTACCACTTAGAAGTTGCTGGGCAGCTTTTCCCTCAATGATCTTCCTTCACACGACTGGATAAACAAAGGGCTCCAGCAGAACAGAGTTTCCCATCTCTTGCTACTTGTCCATTTAAATAAGGATCTCAAGATCCAGATTGGATGACTTGCTGATACATTCCGCTTCTGAGTAAAGCCTTTCTTTGGATTGAGATCTTTGACATCCTGGTTGTCAAAGATCTGTGGTTACTTCTGGGTTCTGTTCCATGGTTACTTCTGGGTTCTGCTTATTCATCACAAAGTTCCACCAGAGGATTGGATCTTTCTGAGGAGAAGGCAAAGCTGACGGCCACCTTTCCCAAGACAAGTCTTCTATTCCAGACAAGCGATTTCAATTAGAACATAATTAGTGTGAAACCTGATCCATCTCAATTCCCTGTTGCCATGATGAGTTTCTCTCCTGCATCCAGGCCGAAGAGGTGTTTCTGCGATTAATACCCTGTGCTTTTTGCCAGACGCCGCCAGATTTTCTAAAACACAGCAGCTGCTGCTAATAAACAAACATATTGATCATATAGATATGGGTTGTCAGCACATTAATCCATGAAGGAATTAATGTGCTTCTGGGCAACCTAGTGGGGGATGGTCAAGTTAAAAAGGTGCCACCATCCAATTTGCAGACCCGTGGCCTACAGAATGGTAGCTCCACCACTTTATCTAGATAACCCAATAAAAGGTGGTACCTTCATGGTCCCTCTGGCAGAAAACAATTTAAAAAGCACAATTGTGGTTGTCCAAAGCACAAAGTACAAGGGGGAAAAAAAACAAACAAGCATTGAGAGCTGGTGAAAGGATCATTGTTTTTACACAGGGATACGAAGACGATAATGGAAAAGTAATGCTAGATCATGACTTTGGAAGGCTGAGTTATTTTTATTTTAAAATCAATTATGGTGTGCTGCTTTTTTTGGGAGAGGGGGTGGGTGTAAAATAAAACCAGAGTTAAGCTGTGTTTATTAGCAGTCACAGGATGGAAAGTGGTCCAGTTATTCCTTGTGGACAGTTATTGAAGAATTTATTGTGGTGATGTAGTGGGAAAGAAATGGGGGGGGAAAGTGGGGGGGGGAGGAAGACATGTCTGATCTCTTTCCGCACCAAACAAACAAACAAAAACACAAAGGCGATATGAACATCTTTCCCACCATCCCAGTGTCATTTCAAACAAATAGGATGGTTTCTTAGATCCTGAACTTGCTGGCTGGCAAGGTTTAAAACACAAGAACGGACAAAATCGTTTAACATACCAGGCTCATCTCGCCCAACGTTTTATTTCCTTAATTAGCACCATCTCTGCTGAGATCACATGAGCCAACCCTAACTTTCCCTCTCTCTAAGGCAAAGTTCATTTTTTTTAAAAAAAAACTGGATATCAAACGTGATGCCTTTTTTTTGTCCAAGGCCTGAGTTCTGCAGTGACTTCCACTTCGGAGGATTTTGGCATTTTAAATTGCATCTCCGTGTGTATTTTTAAACTTTAATATAACACTACCTAGCAATATTTGGTGTGGTTAACATTCTTTCCTTATAATTTATGCATAAAACTAGAACCCATTCAAGAAAGGTTTCCTGCAGTGTTAATTAATAACTTTCTCCTTGCAGCCTCTGTTCTTTTTATCACTTTGTGTTCAGCATAGCTGAGGATTACTACTGAATCAGTCCTTCATTACCTTTTAATTAGCCTCTATTCCTTTTTTTTAAAAGAAAAAGAAAACATGCCTGCTTTCTTTTCCCTACATTTTTTAAATCTACATTGAAACAGGAAAAAAAGAGAAAAAAGTACTAATGATAGGAGCTAATAATTAAAGGATGTTTGTTTTATTTTATATTCTACTTATTCTTTCAGATTTATATCTTGTCACCCAGTCAGTTTCCATGCCTGAGAATAGACTTGAACCTTTGTCTTCATAACCCTTAACCATTACACCATACTGTCCTTTGGGGTTGAAGAAGTCAATTTATCACTGCCATTTTGAACAGCAGACACAGCAGCAGCAGCAGCAACATAAGAATAATGAAATGGGCAAAAGATATAAGCCAGAAAAGCACAATAGTCCTTATTAACCTCAATGAACTTCTGCTTGTCCATTATTTTTATTACAAATAAATCAGGAAAGCAAAAATATATAAATTGGGGGTCAGGATTAGAACAATATATCTTAGTCTTTAACTTACACTGATTTCCCCTTATTTTTAAATGACCATCCAGAAAGATTGAATGCCTCTTTTACCTAGTCTGGAAGACTCTGTTTGATTCTGTCTGTATTAACACTTCTTTCCAGAAATTTGATCCAAAGTCTGATATAGTTATATTGGGGTCTTTGTTTTATTTTAACGGTGGTTTTTCTTGCTTAGGAATGAAGATCAAAGAATGATAAAACAATGCAATTGGAAGAGGCCATCTAGACCAGGGATAGGCAACCTTGGCTCTTTTATCACTCGTGGACTTCAACTCCCAGAATTCCTGAGCCAGCCATGCTGAGGGGAAAGGGAGAGGTTTCCAAGCTGAGCCATGCTGGCTCAGGAATTCTGGGAGTTGAAGTCCATGAGTCATAAAAGAGCTAAGGTTGCCTATCCCTGATCTAGATGATCAAACTTAAAAGAGGTTATTGAGACCGTGCTTGTTTCAGGAAGAATCTCTTTTAAATGGCCACTTAGCCACTAGGTTCAGGGAGATGAAAGGAAGGAGGGAGCTGATTCCAACATCACAGGAAGGTCCTTGAGAACATAAAGCTTATGATCTTGGAATGGGGTAACAGAAAGAAGGACTTGCTCAGGGGAATACAAAAAGTGAGCAGGATAATGGAAAGAAACAAGGAAAGGCAGTTGAAGAGGAAGTCGGGATAATATTGGAGAGAGCTACTCTGGTCTAGTGGTTAAGGTGCTAGCCCAGAAACTAGGAAGCTGTGAGTTCTAGTCCTGCTTTAGGTATGAAAGCCAGCTGGGTGACTTTGGGCCAGTCACCAGGAGACTGTGAGTTCTAGTCCTGCCTTAGGTAGGAAATCAAGTTGGGTGACTTTAGACCTCTCTCTCTCTCTCTCTCTCTCTCTCTCTCTCTCTCTCTCTCCACCCCCCAACTCACCTCACAGGATTGTTATTGTGGGGGAAATAGGAGAAAGGAATATTAATATGTCCACTGCCTTTCGTTACACATAAAGTAATAAAGACAAGATTATTAAAATCTAATAATACATAAAATATTGCTTTTCTCATTTGTCCTTTTTTTTGGTCAACTTTCCCCCAATTCACCCTTTCTATTCTCTACAAAATGCCAGGCACCAATGGAGGAACATCAGGAACCATAAGAAGATATTTCCTGTGTTTTGTGTGGAACTCAAGTAGAGCTCAGGATGACTGCAGTTCATGAAACCCTTTCCTTTTCACCTACTGCCTCTGGGAAAGAAAAGGAGTGTGTGTGTGTGTGCAGCAGGGGGTTGTCATCAGGCAACCTCTCTTCCCATTGAGTTCCAGACAACACCATGTGGTTCATGATGTCCTTGATTCTTAATTGGCCTAAATTTAAACTGTTGAATTATAAATGCAGCAGATGCTTGACGATTAATTTGTTTTAATCATGACCATTAAGAATGGAAGCAACCGAGTGAGGAAGGAATCCATCCATTACTACTGTTGAAGCAATATTGTATGGGTCTTGACCCTTAACTTTATTCAGGGCAAATTCTTCCTTGCTTATATTTTATGAGTGGCCCTGTAGATGGTTGTTAAGATTTTATTGTACTCAATAAACCTAGTAGCTGTCTCTTTCATCTTCCCTTCCCAAAGAGAGCATGTCTGGAAAAGAATAAGAATAACAGAGTTGTAAGGGACCTTGTAGGTGTCTGTAGATAGAGTTTCATTGTCAGTCAGTTATGAATCCATTTGGTGGTGATGCTGTCTATCCCACATTTTCCTATCTTACCAAGAAGTTAAATTGGGTCTACTTTATCAAATGCATTATTGAAGTCCAATTATACTATGTCCACAATATTTTGCTGGTCCATCAATTTAGTCACGTTGTCAAAGAGAATTCTCCAGTAATTTGTTTTTATTTATTTATTTATTTATTTATTTATTTTATTATATTTGTATACTGCCCTTCTCCCAAAGGACTCAGGGCAGTGAACAGGGCAATACATGTTAAAAAACAAGAATACAAAAGTTAAACAAGATTAAACAAGATGCCCCAAAACTATAACAATAAGTTAAGATAAAATACATAAAAAACAATAAAACCCAAATTCATCACCCATCAGGCCAGGCCGGCTTGTTCAAACAGGTAAGTCTTTAGATCGCGCCGGAAGGAGTGAAGGTCGGGCGCCATCCGGAGCTCAACCGGAAGATGGTTCCATAAATCCGGCGTGCCCACAGAGAAGGCCCTCCCCCTGGGGGCCACCAGTCGGCATTCCCTGACCGGAGGCACCCTGAGGAGGCCCTCTCTGTGGGAGCGTACTGGGCGGAGGGAAGTTGATGCCGGCCGCAGGTGCTCCCCAAGGTATTCCGGACCCATGCCATGTAGGGCTTTGTAGATCATTACCAGCACCTTGAATCTCACCCGGAAGACAACTGGGAGCCAATGCAGCTCGCGGAGCAGAGGTGTAACATGGGAGTATCGGGAGACTCCCAACACAACTCTCGTGGCTGCATTCTGTACCAGCCGGAGCCTCCGAGTGGTCCTCAAACAATAGGCACCTTCTGCTTTTTATCTATAGAATTTGAACATTTATCTATAGAATTTGAACATTAGGATATCGGACCCTCCCCTGATATTATATAACCTTTCATAATAAGGCACATCTACCCTTCAGCTTTATAATTTCTCCGTTTTGGAAAGAGTTTGGTACAAGCCTGGCAGTGATGAGAATCTAGTTTTCAATTTCTTTTCCAAGTTCAAAACCTGCAGTTTCACTTTAGAGAGAACATTTTCCCCTCAATTCCCAACAGCCAAACCTAATCCTAAAGTGTAGCCCATTAATATTTTGTTCTAGAATCCTCAAAAGTCTTAGGAATAAGAATGAAGCAGATAATACAGGGGTCTTCAAACTTGGCCCTTTTATGACTTGTGGACTGCAACTCCCAGAATTTTTCCTGTTACTTTTTAGGGTTTTTTTTCTTCCAAAGTTAAAGCTAATAATAAATAGGGAATTGATATGTTCAAACGCAAATTTCAAGCAGGCAGGTTACTTCTCCCTTCTCCCCAAAAATGCCATTGAGTTTTACAAGGAGTCATAAGCATTCATAGAATATCAGCACAGCATTGTGACAGTAACCTAGTGTGTGCTCATCGCTTCAAAAAATAGGCAACATTAGGCAGGAGTGTTCAAGCTTCTTGGTGATACCAATAAAGGAGAATATTTGTAACTCAGGGTTGAAATGGGAGGTCCTTAGTGTTTTCTGAGCTTGGTTGTTTTCTTGCAGGCATTTCATTACCTGATTAGGTGACATAATCAGTGCTAGGGTTACCGATGATGTTACCTAGTTTGGGTAATGAGACGTTTGTAAGAAAACAACCAAGCTCAGAGACCACCAAGGACCCCACATCTTGGTGAGTTAGAAGGGCTGTTGGAAGCATCTACAGTAACCATCTTGCCTTCTGGTTATTCTCTGAATGTGTTGCTGAGGAGGTGTATAGATGGATGTTCCCCATCTGCCCAAGAGAAATTCATGGGGTTCCTCAAGTGTGTTTGGGCAATAAGAGTTTCAGACTTAAGGGGCGATTTTTCCCCCCAACAATAAAAGGAACTGACAATGGGACGATGTGATGTGTTCATGAGTGTGCCTATTGTTTGCACTTCAGTGTGATTAAACAGATGTTACCAAAAATAGCCCCTCTGAATGTGAGCTGCATTTGTAGGAAAAATAGCACTACCCCAGCATGTTAATGACTTTGTCAATCCACCTGAGGAGGGCAGAAGGGTTTTTCCTAATTATACAAGTCATTTTCGAAATGATAGCCATGTCTCTATTGCAAATATGCTTGTATTACTCTTTCAGTTCTATTAAATAAAATGCCTTTTTACCTATAGGAATTCCGCAGTGAGGGGGGAAAAAAACCAACCAAGGTTCTATCAAACTAAGTAAAACAATTAACAAGTGGAAAAGGAAATAAAAAGCCCATTTTGAATTGTTCATTATAATCTATCTCTTCATTACCACCGCTTTCAAAATGCGCAACAGGCTAGCTGTAGCTCTTGGCAACCTGCTTATGCTTAATGTAATTCATCCTTTTTCTCCCCCCTTCCAATACTGAATTACTCTGTATAATCTATCCTAAGATTAAATTTACACCATCGCATTTTTCTTTCTATAATCTATCCAATCTAATCATCAAAGACATAAACTACACGTTCAGTTTTTGTTCATTTTTACACAAAACGTCCATAGGGATTTTTCCATTACCAATAAAGGTAGACAGTATCTTTTCTCTAATCAAAGAAGTTAGTTTATGTATCTCAGCAAGATCTGTCAATTTTATCAGCCATTCTTCCATAATGAGCAGTGTCGAATCTTTCCATCTCTATGTATATAATAATTTTACGATTACCTGCTGTAATGATATATTGAAATAATCTTCCATGGCTTTTTTCTAACTGCTTATCCATTATTTCTAAAAAGAAAAGTTCTGATTTTACCAAAAGTAAGAAATTCTAAGGGTTATATTGACTTCATAACTGAATTGTATTACATCAGGGGTCTTCAAACCTGGCCCTTTTATGACTTGTGGACTTCAACTCCCAGAATTTATTTATTATTAGCTTTAACTTTGGAAAAAAAATAATAGGAAAACTTGGGGCAGGAAGGCTAGTAAATACGTAGGAACTTTCAGGGACATTTGTGTATATACATGTTATGACTTCCATTTGAAAAAGATGGAAATCCAAATACTTTGCTTTTATACAGAAATTTCTTTGAGCTGTCCCTTTGTTGCTCCTTCCTCCTACACATTTAATGTTGTTGAGACAGACTTGTTTGATCGTGGTGTTCTGATCCTGTCATTCATTTCACATGGTTGTCACTCATCTTGATAACTAATTAAGGACAGTTCCTTCAAGATTACATTTTAGGATTTAGATTTTAAATTAATCAATGGAATATCTCATTACCATAATAATCAGCTAGCCTGGACTGATCTATAAGTACATCTTATCCGAGTCTTACAAATTGATTTCTGATGAAGTTTTAATGGACTGGATACTCAGGCAGGAGCCAATGTTAATTCAGTTCTAAGACCTGCTTCTGAAAGCCATGGGGAGACATTCCCTTCCCATGTGCTTAACTCAGATAGGATGGGAGAGAAAGGCAAAGGTATGATTGATGTCCCCATTATCATCATGGTGGTATGATTTTATGGGTCCCAAATGGAAGATGTACAGAACTTGTGATTTTACAGTAGCTGAATTTTTTCCCAACAGCATAAGAAAAACATTGTCGTATGGAACCCCAAGTCAGTTGGTTACCAATAATAGAGTTGGAAGGGACCTTGGGAGATCTTCTAGTCCAGCCCCATTCCATTCCAGACAAGTGGCAGTCTAGTCTCTTCTTGAAAACCTCCAGTCTCCTTTTATTGTCAGATCTACAGCAGATTGTAGGCAACTGACCTCTATATAGAATCAGTCTCGGCTACAGGCCTTTCCAATCAAACCGAAGAGTTTGAGATGGAAGGCACCAAGTTGGGAATTTGCGTTATTTTCTCCCATTTCTGCCTGCTCTTTCATTATGTTGGAAGAGGTTTGAGGCTGACAGGGGAAAACAACAACAACATGAAAACAAATGAACCCTCGCAGAAGGTAGGATTAAATGAGCCAGCTAGAAATCAATATAAATAGGGGAAGGTATCGGAATCAGAAGGCAGTGATTATGTTGTTGTTGTTAGTTGCGAAGTCGTGTCCGACCCATCGTGACCCTATGGACAATGTTCCTCCAGGCCTTCCTGTCCTCTACCATCTTCTGGAGTCCATTTAAGCTCACGCCTACTGCTTCAGTGACTCCATCCAGCCACCTCATTCTCTGTCGTCCCCTTCTTCTCTTGCCCTCAACCTTTCCCAGCATTAGGCTCTTCTCCAGTGAGTCCTTCCTTCTCATTAGGTGGCCAAAGGATTTGAGTTTTAGCTTCAGGATCTGGCCTTCTAAAGAGCAGTCAGGGTGGATCTCCTCTAGGACTGACCGGTTTGATCGCCTTGCAGTCCAAGGGACTCGCAGGAGTCTTCTCCAGCACCATAGTTCAAAGGCTTCAATTCTTTGGCGCTCAGCCTTTCTTATGGTCCAGCTTTCACTGCCATACATTGCAACTGGGAAGACCATAGCCTTGACTATATGCACTTTTGTTGACAGGGTGATGTCTCTGCTTTTTAGTGTGCTGTCTAGATTTGCCATGGCTTTCCTCCCCAGGAGCAAGCGAGCAAGGAGCAAGTGATTATGAGAGGGTCTCAAACACTCCTTTGTCTGCAGAGTGTGTAGGAAAGCCAGATTATTTACACCTTCCCCCACAGATGCCACGAAACGATGTCCCCCCTCCCACCGCCACTGAGGAAAAGAAGCAAAATGGAGAAAACATATGGCCAAGAATTATAGGGAGGGTCTGAACAGAAGTTCTACTTCAGTTAATCTGCAAGAAATGCTAGCCCATTGTGTTTGCATTTGGTGGAGAAGACCTACAAACTTTGAGTTAAACGAAAAATAACATACTCGACTCGTCTCTACCAGGATCGACCAAATTTCTCCACTCCTCACCCCAAATCTTAACTTAAACTTCACCTTATGACAGGTAGCCCTCAACGTGTGACCACAACTGAGCTGAGAATTTCTGTTGCTAAGCAAGACGGTCGTTAAGGGTGTTTTGCCCCATTTTACGACCTTCCTTGCCACCATTGTTAAGTGAATCACTGCAGTTGTTAAATTAGTCACCCGGTTGTTAAGTGAATCCAGCTTCCGCCATGGACTTTGCTTTTCAGAAGATTGCAAAAGGGGATTGCATGACCTCGGGACATGGCAACGATCATAAATGCGAATCAGTTGCCAAGCATCTGAATTCTGATCACGTGACCGCAGGGATGCTGCAACGGCTGAATTTTGATCGTGTGACCACAGGGATGCTGCAACAGTCATAAGTGTGAAAAACGGTCATAAGCCACTTTTTTTCCCCCAGTGCCATTGTAACTTAAAATGGTCACAAAACAATTTTTTGTAAGTCAATCAGTGTATTTTGTATGGCCTATCAGTGCCCATGACAGTCCTTCTCTTACAACAACAACAACAACAACAACAACAACAATAAAGTTGGAAGGGACCTTGGAGGTCATCTAGTCCAACCCCCTGCTCAGTCAGGAAACCCTATACCATTTCAGACAAATGGCTGGCCATTCTCTTCTTAAAAACTCCCAGAGTTGGAGCATTCACCGCTTCTGGAGGCAGGTTGTTCCACTGGTTAATTGTTCTAACTGTCAGGAAGTTTCTCCTTAGTTCTAGGTCGCTTCTCTCCTTGGTTAGTTTCCACCCGTTGCTTCTTGTCCTGCCTTCAGGTGCTTTGGAGAAGAGCTTGACTCCCTCTTCTTTGGGGCAGCCCCTGAGATATTGGAAGACTGCTATCATGTCCACCCTCATCCTTCTCTTCATTAAACTAGACATACCCAATTCCAGCAACCTTTCCTTATATGTCTTAGCCTTTAGTCCTCTAATCATTTTTTGTTGCTCTTCTCTGTACTCTTTCTAGAGTCTCAACATCTTTTTTAATATCGTGGTGACCATATATTACACTAATATAATACATGGGATTTTGTAGGGGGTGATATTTTTGCCATGAGCAAAACGTGGTGCCATCAATTCCAAAAGTAGCCTGAAATAATTCTAATGGGATATCCTGCTACTTTTGGGGGGAGAGGTGGGTGCAGGAGGTGAAATTGTAAGACAAATGTTAACACTGTACTTTTAAATTTACTTCATTTAATTTATTTCCCAACAATATAGCCCTATTAGATGCTCTAGTACAGGGGGAGGCAACCTTGGCTCTTTTATGACTCGTGGACTTCAACTCCCAGAATTCCTGAGCCATGGCTCAGCTGCAGTGGCCCCGTGGTTAAGATGCTGGCCTTGTTGACTAGCCTTGTCGAGCAGTGCAGGATGAGGTGAGTTCCAATTCTTGCCCCGGTTCCTGCCATGTTCAAAAGCAAGCAACTGGAAATAGATAAATAGGTGGGAAGCTAACAGCATTCCGTGTGCCTCGCTATATAGTCATGTTTGCCACATGACCACAGAAATGTCTTCAGACAACACTAGCTCCCTTGGCTAGGAAACAAAGATGGGCACTGCTCCCTGGAGTCAGAGACGATTGGACAGTGAGAATCCTGACCTTTATCTTCGGTAATACCTTAAGGGTCTTGGCAGAGTACCTAACAGGCTCTAGAATTTCTGCCTTAGCCACTTCTAAGTGTCTTAATATTGCATTGAGAGGATAACAAGAAAGGTTTCACATATATTTCAGTGGCCTTATGAAAGAATAATCCTTCCCCATATTTTACTGAGACAACCTCAGTATTACCTTAGTCCAGAGTTATATTAGTCCTTTTTCTCTGCAGCAACATTTTAATGAATCTTGAGCCATAAAAGGATTAATCTCTTGTCAATACTAGATAAAAGCACATCAAGAAATAATGTCTTTCTAGGGTGATTTTTTTTTTAAAAAATGCCTGTTTCCTTAGTGCTGTGTGCTGAATTCATTAACATCCAGTCACCATAGATCATAACGGCAAAATTCTTTACAGCACTGAGTAAGTCCAGACTCCTTACCTATCAAGATGAAAATAGAGATAATATTAACGGTCATTATGAAGACACTAGTCAGGAATGAGATAGCAATAGTTTTATTTTTATACCAAAGCTACACACATATATCCGCAACTCAACAACCACAAAAAGTTTCTTCTGCCACCTTCTGCAATAACAGAGGTGATGTCTTCATTGTTTCATTTTCCTTTCAATCATATATAATACTCATTGCCTTGAATTTGCTGCTGTCGGTCTTCTGTTCTGGGATAAAAGTTAATATTTTTAGCCAGAATATCACTATGCAAATAAGAAGCAACCTCAAAGAGAAGGAGGCAGAAGAATGCAAAACAGATGAAAGAAATGACCGATCATAATCATAAATCTTATCAAAACAACACTGGTTTAACAACTCTGTTAAACTGCTATTTGACTTCACAACAGGCACATCTATAAAAGGCTTATAAACCATTGCCACGCTTCCTTAAAACCTGATGGCCACACGTGATGAAGCTAAACAGAACCCTGGTGTAAAGGTTGAGTAGGTGTTTCCTATTCTCAAAGCTAGAAGTAGTCCAATTTCCATTGACTGAAAAAGATGGGATGAAAAAGCCTAGAATTTAAAACCTGGAGCAGACTTATGCGTAGGACTTGATTTCAGTTGGCTCAACAAGATGATGATCTTTCTGTTTCTTAATTAACCAATTATTCATTTAACAATTGCTATTTAACTATTAACTTTATGTTGTTAAAATGTTAATTTATTTGAACCAATAAATTTAATAAATATTAAGTTAATTACATTAATCGAGAATTAATTATTGCAGATGATCTTATTTCTGTTTCTTCAGTATGGGGACCTTCTGATATATATAGTGTACATCTTGCCTGCAACAAAGCTAAAGACAGACTGTGAAACTTCCATAAGCAAGTTCATCATTATAGATAGTCCTTGACTCAACTATTCATTTAGTGATCATTCAAAGCCTCAACAGAAGTGAAAAAAGTGACTTAATGACCGTTTCTCACATTTAGGACCGTTGCAGCATCCCCAGGGTCACGTGATCAAACTTCACTCATATTTATGGCGGTCGCAGGGTCCCAGGGTCACGGGATCCCCTTTGGCGACCTTCCGACAAGCAAAGTCAATGGGGGAAGCCGGATTCATTTCACGACCGTGTTACTAACTTAACAACTGCAGTGATTCACTTAGCGACTGTAGGAAGAAAGGTTGCAAAATGAAGCAAAGCTCACTTAACAGCTGTCTTAGAAATTCTGGGTGTCAACTGAGGTCATAAGTCAAGGGCTACCGGTGTGAAGTTGAATTTCTCATATCTAGGACTTCTTACCTAATCCAAACTAATTGAGGAGAGAAGCAACTTAGAACTAAGGAGAAATTTCTCAAAAGTAAGAACAATTAACCAGTGGAATGGCTTGTCTTTGGACATTGTGGGTGCTCCAACACTGGAGGCTTTTAAGATCGGACAACCACTTGTCTGGAATGATATAAGGTCTCCTGCTTGAGCAGGGGGTTGGTCTACAGTAGAAGACCTCCAAGGTCCCTTCCAACTCTATTATTCTGTTACCTCGTCTGGCCTGAAGCCTTAGGATATAACAGTACAATGTTTTTCTGTTCTCTGAAAAATATCTTGGCTATGTGCAGACTTTAAAATACATACCAAAATACTCATGTTTCTATGTTTTGAAACAACATTCTTGGAAGAAGTACTGTATTATTTCCCCAAACTAAATGGCAGTTTACTCGCCTTGCTAATTAAGTAGTAATCAGTGTCATGCTCACATTTAATCATTTGGCTGCTCACACCTTTTGCAGAGAATGATGGGATCACCGCAAAGTCACTGATAAAACTATAATTATGCCAAAGAGGACAGATGGTTGAGATACAAATACCCCAATCTAGTCATTTCTAACAGCTCCAGAGCTCTGAAGGTACAGATGGAGCTATTCAGTTTGCAAAGACTTTCTGTTCTGTCTCTAAATGGTTTAAGAGCAGACTTACAGAAGGACATAGGCGTGAGCTTTAAATGTAGCATCTGAACCATGAGTTTTGTGAGCACAAAAACAGGGGCTTCTGTGTGGTGGCCCCAAATTCTTAACTTAAAGGGAACGATAACTTCAGGAGGATTATAATGACTCATCTATTCAAGTTACTCATAGAGTTTGGTTGATTTTAAGTAAAATCCATTACTGTAACTCACTTCTCCAACTGTGGTCTTATTATAACAAGTTGTAGATCCCCAACAACTTTGAAACCCAGCAATCTTCCATAACCATTTGAGTGTACTGCTGAAGCAAAATAACGACAGCACAAAACTCCCTTAGGAATTCAAAACTTAAAATGTGTATGTATTTCAAAATTATTGAGACTTGCGTTTCAAAACTAGATTTTCATATGTTGCATCAGTTTTATAGGCAATACCCATTTTCCCAGGCTTTCTTTATAAAACACTTCTAAGATGTTAGTGATTTCATGTATCAAGACTGCTCTGTCCCAAAAGTGTGATCTTTGTTGACATCTGGTAGAAGGATACGATATATTATTTTAAAACAGTCTCTCCAGGAACATCAAGGAACTTTGGTACCTCCTTTCTCCTTCCTCTCCTCCTCCTCCTCCTCCTCCTCCTCCTCCTCCTCCTCCTCCTCCTCTTCCTTCTTCTTCTTCTTCTTCTTCTTCTTCTTCTTCTTCTTCTTCTTCTTCTTCTTCTTCTTCTTCTTCTTCTCCTCCTCCTCCTCCTCCTCCTCCTCCTCCTCCTCCTCCTCCTCCTCCTCCTCCTCCTTCTTCTTCTTCTTCTTCTTCTTCTTCTTCTTCTTCTTCTTCTTCTTCTTCTTCTTCTCCTTCTTCTTCTTCTTCTTCTTCTTCTTCCTATTTTTGCTTCTTGCAAGGATTCGAAATTGCCTTGCAAACCAGGGCCTCTTGTTTCTTTCACATTAAATTATATATATATATATATATATATATATATATATATATATATATATATATATATATATATATATATATATATATATGGGACACGGTGGCTCAGTGGTTTTAGGATGCTGAGCTTGTCGATCAGAAGGTTGGCAGTATATATGTTGTCTTTCTATCCCCCTTTTTTTCTTTCCTAGCAAGGATTTATTTTTAAATAAAATACACAGATGCTGAGACGATCAGACAGTACAAATGAAATGGCACTAGCCCTGGCAATTTTGCCCAGCAGTAAGGCAGATTGTTCTTTATTTACTTGTTATGATCTCTCACCCACATAGCCACACTCTATGATGCTAGTGATAGGAAATGTTCTCTATTCTTATTCAACCTCCCATTCTGGAATGCTAAGAAATTATGACTTCGTGTTTTGGCATCCTGTGAAAATTTTTCTTTTTCCCCCCTTTATCATTTGACTTAGGCATTTGCTTACATTTTTGGAGAAAGAAAGAAAGAAAAGAAAGAAAAGAAAAGAGAATTCTCTGTCATATCTATCTATCTATCATCTATCTACCTATCTATCTATCTATCTATCTATCTATCTATCTATCTATCTATCTATCTATCTATGTATCATCTATCTATCTATCTATCTATCTATCTATCTATCTATCTATCTATCTATCATCTGTCTATCTATCTATCATCTATCTATCTATCTATCTATCTATCTATCTATCTATCTATCTACCTATCTATCTACCTATCTATCTATCTATCTATCTATCTATCTATCTATCTATCATCTATCTATCTATCTATCTATCTATCTATCTATCTATCTATCTATCTATCATCTATTTATCTATCTATCATCTATCTATCTATCTATCTATCTATCTATCTATCTATCTATCTATCATCTATCTATCTATCTATCTATCTATCTATCTATCTATCTATCTATCTATCTATCTATCTATCTATCTAATCTATTTTGTGATTTCTTTGAAAATGAACTTCAGCTTCTAACCTTTAAAAACTTACTCTGACTGCTACTATCTTCCAATGCAAGTCTGTCTGAAAAAGTGAAGGTCAACTGGGACCACCCTCTGTTTGTTTGTTTTTTAATCTCACCTTGAAGAATGTATAAAAAATATTTGTGTGACCCTACCATGCATAGTTTACCAACAGATTTTACTTCCTTCTACCTTCCCACACTGTTTTATATCATCCACCTTCCTACACTACTTTCTTTTATTTCTGTCCCTTCTAGATTTTCCTAGAGTTCTTCAGATACCATGACACATGAATTGCACTGGTGATAAAAATAACTAAGGTACCAGATTAGAATAGAATACGAAAAAGATAGCTACAGCGGATGAAGTATTGTATAATAAGATAAATGCCAGATACATCACAGATCTACTTAAATATTTTGCCTCTGAAACATCAAACCAGGTGTACAATCAAGCCAGATCTATCTATCTGGCTTCTATGTAGCTGTATCACCTGTGCATTTGGGCAATGGGAAAGCACCCCCCCACCCCACCTTTCCCCATAAGCTTTCACTATTATCAAAACAGGAAAAAAAGGCCCTTCCCCCATCTTCTCTCCCATCCCCCATTACTTTGCTTCTGACGCTGAAATGAACAGAAATTCTGGACACATATTATTTAGAACGTTAAAGGTCATCTTTGTCGCTCTGAATTGTGCCCAGGAAGAACATTCCTTGCAAGACAGATATGATGCGACTTTGTAAATGAGTGTACACTGCATCTCTCTGCTTTCATTCCTGACTGTTTGTGCTTTCCAAAAACTCCTCAAAGTAGCCAAACATGGAACATACTGCAATCAACTACAATCAATTCGCTCCCACAGTTTATAAAATTATAGCTCCTCCCCAATGCATTCTGCTGTGATCCTCTGTATGGCTGCATCCCAATACCTGTTGAACTAGCATAGTATTAAACTATGCTCTTGGCACAAACAGTTTTAACCTATTTGCACATTTCTGGGCTGTAATAAACTAACTAACTAACTAACTAACTAACTAACTAACTAACTAACTAACTCTCAAGTTTAATTGTTGAACAGTGGCATCAACGAAATGACTGTACCCTGTTCAATGTTATATAACTCTAGGGAGTCCTCATTTAACAAAGATAGTTGGGTCTGGAATGTCATTAAGCAATGCAGTTGTAAAACCCAAAACAAAAATCTGATCATGCTGCTGAGTGATGGCAGTTCCAGAAGTTTTAGTAGCCATCATTAAGTGGTGGCATTCATGTGATCATGACCTGAGATTTCCTGCCAGCTTCCCCATTGACACAGCTTGTTGGAGGTTGTCAGGGAAGGTTGCAAATCATAATCACTGCACAGGATTAAAGGATGCTTCAGTTGTCATAAGTATGAGGATCGGATATAACTACACATTGTAAATTCAAATGGTTGCTGAGCAATGGTGGCTAAATGAGGGACACCTGTAAAGTAAAGAAAGCTTATGGCAGGGCTCTTCAAACTTGGCCCTTTTATGACTTGTGGACTTCAACTCCCAGAATTCCTCAGCCGGCCAAAACTTGTAATTTTATAGCTGATTTTTTTTCCAACAGCATAAGAAAAATGTTGTCATGTGGAACCCCAAGTCAGTTGGTTACAAATAACAGAGTTGGAAGGGATCTTGGAGATCTTCTAGTCCAACCCCATACCATCCCAGAGAAGTGGAAGTCCAGTCTCTTTTTAAAAACCTTCAATCTCCCTGTATTGTCAGATTTACAGCAGATTGTAACCAACTGACCTCTATACCAGGGGTCTTCAAACTTGGCCCTTTTATGACTTGTGGACTTCAACTCCCAGAATTCCTCAGCCAGCGTCCACAAGTCATAAAAGGGCCAAGTTTGAAGACCCCTGGCTTATGGCAATCAAACATGAATTTTTATATGAAAGGTGTAGGAATTCCAC
This sequence comes from Vipera ursinii, assembly GCF_947247035.1. Classification (NCBI taxonomy): domain Eukaryota; kingdom Metazoa; phylum Chordata; class Lepidosauria; order Squamata; family Viperidae; genus Vipera; species Vipera ursinii. Next base: position 10,967,813 of record NC_139524.1, on the reverse strand, counting down.
TGAGTTGTCACGCTGAAAACCTGAATTTCAACTATGCTATTTTTGAACCGAGTCTGAATGGTGGATTTAAGACCGCTAGTAAAAAACCCAAATACATCTTACGGACCTCAGATCTGCCCACCCAAGGTTGAGATGTGCAAACATGAAGTCCAGCACTTTGGTAAAACACAGCGCAAAGATAACACAATCAGAGGGAAAGTTGCACTAAATATATCTTCCTGGTGGCATGTTATCAATATGGTATTACACATCCATATGTCACAGACAGGGGAAGGATGAAACTGAAAACAATAAAGCAGAAAGAACATTTCACAGTAACAGTAATTCTAAGTTATTGCTCCAAATGAAAAGAGTCCAAACACATTAGTTCCATGTTAGAAACAAGATACGTGACATTATAATCCAAAATAAAAATGCACTGAAAATAATTAATGTCACAAAGCAGGTCTGTTTTAACCTTACAGACAGTTTGTTATCTGGTGGAAAACTGGCCCTGGATATAAGGTAAATTTTATAACCAAAGCTTGAGATAATTCCCAGAAGGTCAGAGTGGAAAAACAGCAGAAGTTGAAAAGTGAGCTGTCCATGTCCCAGCCTGGTCCACCTGTAAATGAATTTTGACTGTTTGCCAGCAAATGAGATTTAGAGGCAAGGCAGTCTAAGCAAAAAAATAAAAAAAAATACTGGTTTTCAGTAGAAATAATATAGCACAAAAGAAATGAGGAAGAGCATTAAAAGCTGTTTCAGTGCCATATTGCACTTAGAGATTTAATGTAGGAAATTCCAAAATTTCATCTAACCATAACTGCCAATTAAGATATCAATTTAAGAACAGAGCCTGTCTCCCTCTCCTCCTTCCTCTCCCTCTCCCTCTCCCCAACTCTAACTCAGAGGTTCCCAACTTTTTTTATACCCCGCACCCTTAGAACACTTCTGAATTATTCTTGCACCCCTTACAAAAGTTCAAAATAACGGCAACGAATTATGCATATACACTATAATTTTGAAAACCCAGGTTTTTGCACCCCCTGGAATATCATCTCACAACCCCGCTTGGGAACCCTTGCTTTGTCTCTAACTCTAACTAACTCTAACTCTAACTCTCTCTCTAACTCACTTTAACTCTAACTAACTCTAACTCTATTAGGTAAAGGTAAAGGTTCCCCCCACATGCGTGCTAGTCGTTTCCGACTCTAGGGGCCGGTGCTCATCTCCGTTTCAAAGCCGAAGAGCCAGCGCTTGTCCAAGGATGTCTCCGTGGTCATGTGGCCGGCATGACTAGCACGGAACGCTGTTACCTTCCCACCGTAGTGGTCCCTATTTTTCTACTTGCATTTTTTACATGTTTTCGAACTGCTAGGTGGGCAGAAGCTGGGACGAGTAACAGGTGCTCTGCTACGCAGCACTCGGGATTCAACCTGCCAAACTGCCGACCTTCTGATCGACAAGCTCAGTGTCCTAACCCACTGAGCCACCGCGTCCCTCTAACTCTATTAGCTACTGCCTTTATTATTTTGATAAATGACTCAAGGTCATTTATACTCCTTTCTCCTTCTATTTTCCCCGACAACCACAACCCTATGAGGTGGATTGGGTTGAGAAAGAGCAATTGGCCCAAATTCACCTAGCCAGCTTTTGTTTCTAGCCTGGTGCCTTAACCACTAGACCAAATACTACACCAACATTTTGCAGCAGTGATGTTCTTGTGAGCAAATGCAGTAATGGCCAGGAAACTGACTGAGGGTCTGAGCTTTCAGAAATTAAGGGAAGGGGAAGAGTATGGTGGGCATTATAATATTTCATCACTGATATCAAAATCTAGCTTTTCATCATCAGATTTAATTGGTCTCTCTTCTTGTCTTTTTATATCCCACCTAAAATTTATGTTAGGTGAATAGCCACATTTTGTTGTTGATCATATTTTCCAAGAAACCTATAAGTAATATGTATGTCCAAATACCTGTGCTTTCTCTGTGGGCTCTAGAAGTATCTTAAGTTCATCTTCCAACTTGCAACCAACTTGCAGGTCAAGCAGATGAGAATCAGCACCATGGAGAGTGCTATTTGCTGAGAAAGTTTCAGGCTGCAGTTAGTTGAGAAACACTGATCTGATCGATGTATTTTACGGTATGTTGTACCAGAAACTGTACAATGGAGTAGCTCATGGTCACTATTAGAAGTGAATTATGGCCCACTCTTGACTTAGAACTGGGAATCAGGAAAGCACACTGACCTATAGATAAGACAGCAAACATTCAATGAAGCTTTAATTAAAACAGGAATCTTTTACATGTCTGTCTTGTGAATTAAATCACTTTAAGCATATGACACTTTGCCAACATGGGAATGCTTCTGCCTATAGCCTTCTTGTCCAATTACACAGGGTGTTTATGTCCACTCAATTCTACCCTAGGCAGATCCTGAAAGGAACCTGGAGTGAATTTTTGCAGCAAGAACAGTCTAGAGGGAGACCCAGAAAAGATTCATTAAGAGCACATTCTTTCTCATCCTATTCTACTGTTTTACTGCTGTGTTGTTAAATGGATTCTTTAAGAGTTTCTCCTCAGATGTCTTGCTTTTACAAAACTCTCTCCCTCCCTCCCTCTCTCCCTCCCTCCCTCCCTCCCTCCCTCCCTCCACTAGTGACTTTATTAGTGGCATACAGAAGACTCAGACAGAATGTTTTTCTAGAGAGCTACATCATGGAACATACAGTAGATTCATTTGATTTCTGTAATTCATCATTAAATTCTTTTTGTGAAGGATGTTAGCCGAGAGGAACCTTGAAGACCACTTCATTTTGTCGGCAGCATATTTTAGAAAAACGGAGCCAAGTCCATATACCGAAAGGCAGATCCTACTCTTTATCACTCATAATCTTCCATGTTATCTATGTCTTTCCTGATAGTTCCTGATGATTGCTGACTATATCTCGTGAATTATTGGCTACTATTCTTGTACCATTCATTCCAGAGAACATGGCTTTCATCAGCAGGTATATCTCATGGATTTTACTACTTGCTCATGCAATAGAGCTCAGTGGCCTCTAAGAGCTACTGAAGATCACATGGCCTTTATAAAATTTCAGAAGGTTTCTATGTGTGCTGAAACATCAGCTTTCTCTGGGTGAGATATAGGCAGCATCTGTTAATAGTAATCTGTCTAGTATTAACACCTTACCATAGAGGCAATCCCCTTACTATATTCTATCAGATTTATTTTTTTATTTTTTTATTTTAATTCCATTTATATCCCGCCCTTCTCCGAAGACTCAGGGCGGCTTACAAGCTTAGCAGTAGCCTTCATTCTATGTATATGCCTGCTTATTAGGACTTTCACACACACCCCAAGTGGCATTATTACAAAGTCAGCTTATTGCCCCCAACAATCTGGGTCCTCATTTTTACCTACCTCGCAAGGATGGCAGGCTGAGTCAACCTTGAGCCTGGTGGGATGCGAACCTGCACTAATTGCAGGCAGCTGGTGTTACTTAAGGAGGCATCAGCCCACTGCTCCACCAAGGCTCATTGGGACACTCATTAGGACTCTGCCACTTCAAAGCTACTGATGTGTATTGAATCCGTGAGTTCTGTTCCCCACTGTCTGTCACAAACTCAAAGAAGGCATGGAGGGGACATCTGTAATGCCCAAAATCTGGCAGAAATTTTGGAAGCACTATAATATTAATATTATATTCATGGAATTTGGTAAGCAGCATGGTGGCTTATGTCTTTAGGATGCTGGGATGGATGTTAGGAAGCACACATTCAAGCACTGAGTGCTGCCATGAGGCGGGGTGAGTCCCGTCCTTTGCTCTCGCTCCTGGTGATCCTTTCATCCCAGAAACATTTGGGTGCTTCCAACATGAGTATGATGTGATGCATGGAACTTGGGAATGTTTTAAAAAAAATCTTAAGGAAAGCTAATTTTTATGGATAACATTTGGTTAGCTCTTCTGGCCTAGTTTCCAATCTTTAGAGCAAATTTATAAATCCATATTCACAAGTCCAAGTAAGTACCAAGTAAGGACATTTATGTATATTAGCACATGGTACGGAACACAGCCTGGATGCAGCATGGGTAAAACTACTAAGTGATTCAAAGTTCATTTGTGTGGATGTTCTTGTGGAAGGAAAATAGTTAAACCAAATGGAACCACCCATGAATAATCCACTGAGACAGTTGTTGCAAATGTTACTTCCCCCTTCAGCCTTTCCATTCTCACAGAATACAAGCAGAATCTAGAATGTTAAATAATAGATACTTAGGCACTAAAATGGAATGTTGCTTCTTCTCCTGCCCCCATCACGTAAGCCCTTCTGTTTTCTGCTCTCTTCCACTCTCAAGAATCCAGAACTATGGAATCAACACTCATTTTCTCTTTTTTGCTGATTCTTTCCATATTTATAGAGTACATAATCTATTTACCTCTTCTTGAATATCAGCAAGGTGTAATTTGAAAATACTTACTTATCTGGATAACAAGATGAGGAGTGGGGATGTCAGATTCCAAAAACTAAGACATGTTGAGGTTCTTCTAGGCAGTTTCCTTTATTGTTCTTCACCTATAGACAGAATCTTGCCAAAATAAAGCAGACTACACACACTATTAAACACATACTCTGAGAACTATTAGGCTGGAGCATCTTATCTCTTTATTTCTCTTTTTGCTCTTCTGGAATGCACTCCCTTCTTCCTGGGAATCTGGACTACATTCTACCACAAGGGCAAAATGATGTTGTGTATATATATACACACACACACATGGGCCACAGCTTGTAGTATGATGCTGTAACTCTGCTTTTGTCATTCTAGTGAAAGCAGCAAGGACACCCCAGAGGGCATTGCCTGTATCTAGCATTACATGAAGAAACTTTGCAACCAGCATTAAATGCTTATGGAACTGTTTTGAAATGTTTCCAGCAATGTGTTTTTTGAGGAAGGGGTGACCTCTTTCCCTCCACCTCTCATAAATGATCCCTCTTGTATATCTAAAAAAAGAGGGATCATTTATGAGAGGTGGAGGGAAAGAGGTCACCCCTTCCTCAAAAAACACATTGCTGGAAACATTTCAAAACAGTTCCATAAGCATTTAATGCTGGTTGCAAAGTTTCTTCATGGCTGTAAACCCCAGAATAGTCTATAATTACACACATTGTGCCCACTATGGAAAATTGATACTTACATGGTCCGCTGCATCCTGTATCTTGCCAATGCAGTCTAAATGCAGATCACACATTCCCACTAGAATGACTACAAACATCATTCCAGAGAGAGGCACTTAAAGCATGAAAAAGTTCTTTAAAAAGCATCCAAGAATGTCTTCTCTTTAACTTAAGCACAACCTTAATTCTTTGTCAATTTGCCCCACAACTAGACCATTAATAATAAAAAAAGAAAAGAAAAGAGAAAGAAAGAGAAGAAAAGAAAAGAAAGAAAGAAAGAAAGAAAGAAAGAAAGAAAGAAAGAAAGAAAGAAAGAAAGAAAGAAAGAAAGAAAAAAAGAGATTGAGATCTGTACACTACAGAGTTGCACATATATCAGAGTTTTTGGGAAGGTGAAGTTTGCCAATGTTGACAAAAGGATCACGGACAGCATAATGACCCAGCCCACTTATTTTAAACCCAGAGGGATGTGAGTATAATGACCCATCCATGATGATAATTCTTTGGAAGCAAAGCTAGAAAACCTGGAGAAGTTGTTCTCTGTAATACTCCATTGAAATACAGAAAGCTCTCTTCACTGTCTGAGAAAGAAGAAATTGAAGATCAATTCCAGAGCTTAACTGATGGCCAAATTAAGGAAGTTCAAATTTCTCATGATTAAGGCACTACTCATGAGAAAATATGAGAAAGTAAACATCTGATGGTTTGCAGATGAATCTTAGGCAGGCTCTATGAATCCTACTCTTTGTCAAGAAGCTGTTGCTAGATGAATAACACACTTATGTGCAGTATTTCTGTCCTATGTGCTTACTTGGTATCCTTTGGGAGGATTTTGGTTCAGATGGACTTTTGTAGAAGCCTCTCCCTTTCTGTTGTCTGTTTCAATTCATTCTGGAGTTCTCCTGTTGGTGCCTGATTGATTTTCTCTGTAGTTACCCACAAATAGCCACTGGTTCATCCTTTAGCTCAGGGGTCTTCAAACTTGGCTTTTTTATGACTTGTGGACTTCAACTCCCAGGCACACTGGCTGAGGAATTCTGGGAGCTGAAGTCCACAAGTCCTAAAAGGGCCAAGTATGAAGACCCCTGCTTTAGCTCTTACATTGAGGTACATGAGTAGTACATCCTTTAGATCAGACATATACAAACTCTTGGCTTGTATGGGCCACATTGGATGAAGAGGAATTGTCTTTGGCTGCATGTAAAATATATAATAAAGTTAATGTATATAATTGCACATAATGATGGTCTTCTGGCGATGCATTACAAGCAATCCAGAATCCCATATGGTCCATGGGCCCCAAGTTGGACACATCTGCTTTAGTTCCTACTTTCAGGACCACTATTAAGTCTTGAACTGGTGGGAACATGTGATTGTCCAGATGTATCCCTCACTATTGGTCCTGTCTTCTGAGTATTCTTTCAGTTGTAGTGCAACAATAACTGGAAGACCGCAGGTTTCCCATTGCTGATTTAGCAGAGAGAAAGGTTTTAATGGTGTGTTTCACACCTGATAGATCACGGGTCTTCAAGCTTGGCCCTTTTATGACTTGTGGACTTCAACTCCCAGAATTCCTCAGCCTGGCATGCTGGCTGAGGAATTCTGGGTGTTGAAGTCCACAAGTCATAAAAGGGCCAAGTTTGAAGACCCCTGTGATAAACTGTTGGGGCATGAAACTTCCTTTTCTCTGTAGACTTTTGAGAGAGAGAGAGAGAGAGAGAGAGAGAGAGAGAGAGAGAGAGAGAGAGAGAGAGAGAGAGAGAGAGAGAGAGAGAAAACCAAAAATGAAGGTGAGAACATGCTCATGAGAAATAGGAGTTTCATTTATGTCCTGGGAACTACTGAGTTTAGTTTGAGGGCACTAATGTGATCCTGTTGGCTAGTTTAGGACAAACATGCAGAACAGAAGCACTGCAAAACCAACGAACCAACGAACCAACCAATGGCTGATGTGCAGAAGCTAGGGAAAGAAACAGAAGCAATTACAGTAACTGATCAGCTATTTGTTTGCTGGCTGACAGTTTGTCTATGCCTGAAATGAATGACAGATAAATACCTTTCCATTTTTTGTTATGATTTAATTAACCATGTAAGTTGGGCACTGGGAATTGTGAGATTTCTTGCTAGCATGTGCTCTCAAAGAGATGTCTTTAGCATATAATCTAATTTCCCATGGCTATGGATCCTTTTTTTTTTGATGGAAGGAGACAATTTGGAAAGGCAAGCAGAGAGATCCCTAGTTCTTTCTGGTGGTGCAGCTGTTTCTGAAATAAGGAATGGTAAATTATCCTGGAAAGAAAAGATAGAAGGAGGAAGAATCTTTTCAAGAGGCTTGGGGTAGAGCAGGGGTCTTCAAACCTGGCCCTTTTATGACTTGTGGACTTCAACTCCCAGAATTCCTCAGCCAGCATGCCTGGCTGAGGAATTCTGGGAGTTGAAGTCCACAAGTCATAAAAGGGCCAAGTTTGAAGACCCCTGGGATAGAGACAGAGCAAGAGAAGAGATTCTAAAAAAAAGGGGGGGGATTCTCAAGAAATATGACGGGTCCCTCAAAATCCCTGTTTGTGGATAGAGGAATTGGGGCATAATTTCCCAGAATTTCTCAAGAGGGAGTAAAAATTCTCAATCACTTTTCTTAGAGGTAAGGTCTTGGACATTGAAAGTGGCAGCGACATAATTGCTTTCATTTCCTCTCCCCTCCCCCATTCTTGGCTCTTTTTCCCCTAATGAATGTATCTGTACTTCATAAAAAAACCTATAAGTTGTCTGAAGAAATTCTGTTTTGATGAACTTCTTTCTGATCTTTTGCTCTCTGCTGGTCTACTTGTCTCTGAAGACACTCAACTGGAGCTTTTATTGCTCTAATTGGAGCCAGATAGAAAATTCCAAAGTATATTTTTTTCCAGAAAAATTTCTGAGGCTCTTATCTTTTTCTCGTTCAAGAAAACCCATTCACCCACCAATAGATATCAATTTACACCTGTTTTCCAGAAGGTTGAGTGTTTTTGAAGCCCATTATTATTTTCATTATTTGATTACCATATTTACCTACAGACTGAATTTCCACATTAAATAAGCCACAAGACTGAGGTGTAAATTCTGCATTACATCTCCTGTAGCTAAATTGCACAACGCGCTATGCCAAAACCAAACCAGCCACATTGTGTACATTACAAGACTCTGATCACATCACACACAATGCCTGAAAGCATACTAGATCAGAAACACAGTGAAGGCTGCAAAAATCCAGACTTGGATGCCAGCCCAGCTGCTGCTGATAACATTTGCAATGGTAATACTAATAATGTTAAGAGTCAGATAAAGGACAATATTTGTAGCTCAGGGTTGAAATGAGGGGGGTCCTTGGTGCTCTCTGAGCTTGATTGTTTTCTTGCAGACTTTTCATTACCCAAACTAGGGGAATGAACTTCATCAGTGCACCAAGGATCTCTTGCTGTTAGAGACACTCACACTTGGAGACATTTCTGCAGCTTGCCCACACAGTGAATAGTTTAAGACAGACCAAAGTATTGAGGCTTAATGGAAGAATGCTTCAATTTCACTTGAGATGCCCCTGCTGCAACCACTATTATTTCAAGGCACAGCACTTTTCAATAGCCTCTGCTACATATCTTTTCTGCTTAGCATTTAATTAATTCTGCATCTATACCTCTCTTTTATGTTTGTTCTAATACACTGTAAGGTGTCTTACAATGCTAACAGCGCAAATGATACATCAGAATGAAATGAATACCATTGAAATAAAAAACACCCTACATTAAAATTAGTTTTTAAACTAATAATTAAGTCCCTATTTTAAAAAAAACAAATGACAGGTGTAAGTCAAGGAGTATTTCCAAACTCAATGTGTTCTTTTGGGGAGAATACTGACCTACACAGAACAACCTTCACATAAGCTCTGGGGTACCTCTTTTTCTTACTAGCAGCATTTACTCTTAGTTTCTTATCCCTCATCCAGTCTGGTTTTCCAGATTAGACAGCATTCAAGGATATCATTTGTTTCATTTTACTCGGAAGGAGAGGAACAGTAGAGTTGGTCTCCCACCCCAAAACGCCAGTGACCTTTTGTATTGGTAAACAGCATCAAAGGAGAAATAGGACCCTGGAGAATACTTTGAGTAATAAGTAGTATTACTCAACATTCATCAGGAAAGGGCTGGATGAAAGGGCTGGAACCACTGCAAAACAGGTTTCCAGTGCCAAATTCAGCCAGATGGCCTAAGAAGATACCATGTTGATGATACCAAAAGCTAATGAGATTTTCAACAGAATGATCAGAGTCACACTTCTTCATCTAGTTTCTGGGATGTGTTACCTATGATTCTATGATAAAGCTTGGTATGTGACCATTGCAGTTTAAGTACCATATTTTAGATGAAAGCTCAACTGAAATAGGTCCATAAAGTCAGGTCCCAAGGCATCTGGAATTGTGAGGCCACCACTTTATCAATCACCTTACCCAGGACTGGAATATTTGAAGCTGACCTCTAATTACCAAGTTCTTCAGGGTAAAAGGAGAGTTTTCCAATAATGGTCTTGTAACTGTATTCTATTAAGCAATAACATCCTGTGCTGACAGAGTTGTTAGTTACCTCTCTTAACCATGAAGCCAATCCTGACTTGACTGATTCAATCAGACAAGAAAGGCAAGGATTTAGGAAGTGGCTGGTGGCCATAATCTCTCCAGATACCTGTTGACACCCACATGTTCTATCAGCTGAAAAGCAGTTGACAAGGTTATCTCCCTACCATTTGTCCCAAATGTACGACTTTCAGTGAGTCTGATATAGTGAAAGATATTCCAGATATGCCTCAGTTCTTTCAACCAGCTTCTAGTTTTACTTTTTGCCTGCCCAATGCTTGGCTCTCTGGCGTTCTAATTCAGCCATCAATTAATTAATTTTGCAAAGATTTTCGTTGTCAGAAGAGAATGTAACTGCTTCTTTTCTTGCATGCCCAGCCAATGATTTCTCTCTGCCTTGGTTATAATCGGCCTCTTGAAGTTGATTCTGTTTGATCTTCTCATTGTAATGCGGTCAAAAGAAATGAATCCAGCAAATAGCCTTCTTTAGAATTAAACAGTTTCTCTAATGCGATTATAAATAACTGGTAACCTTTGTAAGAGCACCCAAAAAATTGATACGCAAGAACGTGAGGTACGGAGATTCTATTCTATAGCCAGATGTGATGTGAAAAAAAGGCATCGCTTTTAACATTCATAGTTCTCTTCACCTTTTCTTTCTTACATTAAAGAAGGAGCACGGAGAGTTAGTGGGTACATATATTAGCTAGAAACTGGAGAAGAATTTGACTGCAGAAGCCATTCCTGTGATTCTTAGTTTCCAGTGAGTGAACATTATTCCAATTTCTGCTTTCTCATGGGGGATGTTTCTCAGCTCATCCAAGAATAATACGGTATACGTGGGATTCATTAGCCAGGTCCCCTGGGATGTCAGGATCAGTGAGGTGTGAAAAAGTTCCACTGAAAAGGAAAGTGCTTTCTTGTATTTTCCAAAGGAGAAGAAAATGTTGGAGGAGCACTAACATGGTGTTCAACGATTTTGCACTTCATGGTCACAAGGAGACGGAGGACCAGGTTTGTGGATTATTATTTTTTTTTAAAAAAAAATCCATCTGAGATCCAGTTGGAGCAAATTCGGATGTTAAAATGTTCTGAACTCCCGAATTAGAATTTTAGTGTCATTTTGCAATAACTACTTGATGTTGATTTTTGACCATGAGCTGTTTGTGAAACCATGAGCAGAGCACTTGCAGAAGAAAGTAAATTAGATGTTTTTGTACTAAGGTTTGCGTCTTCTAATTCAGCCTATTGCTGGAAAAAGGCACTTGATATTACTTTCAGAAAAGAAGCTAAATGCCTCGGATCTGAATCCAACTCCAGCAAGCCTTGAGAAAGATGCTGAGTCAAGAAAGTGATGTACAGTTTGGGAATATTATCACCCATTTAGACATGTGAGCCTTTTGAAGCCGGGAGCTGGGATATCTATATTGTGTATACTCGGACATTTAAGTCAAAATAGAAGGTGTAGCCACCTCGAAAATGAACCCCCCCCTTTTTTTCACAATGACAGCTTGACAAGTGAGTAGAAGTGAAGTTGGTGAAGGAAGGAATGCTATCAACAGTTCCAGGCTGAAAGGGCAGACAAGCCAGATTTGATGAGAATGAAAGGCTGTCTCAGATAATGCAATCATTTATCACATAATCTCACCTGACAGTTGGTTGTAGGCAAGCTTATGCATTGAGCATCTACACATCTTGCATTTATTTATTTATTTATTTATTTATTTATTTATTTATTTATTTATTTATTTATTTATTCATTTATTATTAGACATATATACCGCCCTTCTCATGTAGGACTCAGGGCGGTTCACAAGGTTTTCTAAAATAATACAGCAAATTACAAAAATTAAAAACAATTAAAAAGATTACATTAACCTTGAAATAAAAACCCCAATTAAAATACAATTAAAACCCCAATTAATACTCTCAGTCCAGGCCAGAAAGCTCAAAGAGCCAGATCTTCAGGTCCCGGCAGAATGAGCGAAGGTCAGGGGCAGTCCTAAGCTCTACAGCTGGTTCCAAAGGGCAGGTGCACCCACAGAGAAGGCCCTCCCCCTGGGTATTGTCCGCTGGCAATCTCTTACCGGCGGTACTCTGAGAAGACCCTCCCTGTGGGAGCGCACAGGACGAAGGGAGCTTGATGCCGGCAGCAGGTGTTCCCTCAAATATCCCAGACCCTCGCCATTTAGGGCTTTATAGGTCATCACCAGCACCTTGAATCTCACCCGGAGGGCAACCGGAAGCCAATGCAGCTCACAGAGCAGAGGTGTTACATGGGAGTATCGGGAGACCCCCATCACAACCCGCGTGGCTGCATTCTGCACCAGCTGAAGCCTCCAGGTGGTCCTCAAGGGCAGCCCCACGTAGAGAGCATTGCAGTAGTCCAATCGGGAGGTCATAAGTGCATGAGTGACTGTGCGCAGGGCATCTCGGTCCAGATAGGGCCACAACTGGTGCACCAGGTGAACCTGGGCAAAAGCTCCCCTGGTCACGGCTCCTATATGGTCTTCAAAACTGAGCCGTGAATCCAGGAGGACGCCCAAGTTGCGAGCCCTATCGACGGGGGGTAACACCTCACCCCCCATAATTTGATCCATTGAAGAACTTCCCTTCATAAGATTACGTTTGAAGAAGGAGGACCTTGTATACACCCAGGGCCCCAAACCTTAGAAAGATGAGTCATAGATGGAAAATTTTCTTTACTTTTTCTTTTGGGATAGACAAATGTCCAAAGATCTGCCACAGACTTTCTCTGCTGGATTTAGAGCTTCCTTCCATTGGGCCATGGCTACAGGAAACCAAAATGCAACCTGCTCACCTGTAGCATGTATTGAAAAGTTAGCAGGAAGCTAGATCTCTAAGGGTTGTAAAATCTTGCAACTTCCACATAAGTTTCTTATTATCCACCCACATGTGGTTCTTTTATGTCCATAATTCAGCAGGCATTGAAATTCACAAACTGCTTCCTACAGAACAGGGAGCATGAGGAGAGCGAGCGTGTCTGATTACTATGAGAGTAGCAATCTCACTTCTGCCTGCTTGTGAGGTTGGGAATGGATAAGATGGAGCGTTATATAAATAGGTATCACTGATAGTTGCATAACTGTAACGAGAGGAAAATTGGATAAATAAAAATAGACACAATGGTACAATAGATCATACCAAAGCAGGATTTTTTTTAAAAAAAAATCAAAACTTGGTGAATAAGCCCAATAATTGGATTTATATAACAAACAAGCCATATTGTGTTTTCCTGTGATATCTGGATTTAGTCTAATAGCTTCCTTCCTTAAACGGGAGAGCAGTCACTCACACAGCTCCCAGAATCAAATAATCAGAATACAGTTGGAAGGGACCTTGGAGGTCTTCTAGTCCAACCCCCTGCTTAAGCAGGAGACCCTCTACCATTTCAGGCAACTGACTGTCCATCCTGATCAAAAAGGTCAAGATGGCCATAAAGGTGTCACCGAAGCGCCACCTCTTTTATTGCCCTCTGCGTGCAACATCTGATTTTGATTCCACAGCCACCGGTGCCCAGGGCCGTGTCCTCCTCTTCTCCAGCCTGGGTCCTCCATCCAATTGAAACTGAGGGACCTCCCCACATCTTTGGGCTCCTCATGAGTACCCCACTACTACTTTCTCCGAACACCCCCCCCAGGTGCTCATTCTTTACCCCACTAAGTTTAGCAGTCCTGTATGTCAGTCACTTTGGGCCCTGCTTTGCTAGTGTCCCGATCTTCATATCTATTTATTTTTGAGATAAAGAAGGTAAAAAATAGGTAAAGGTCTCCCTTGCCAGGTGTGACTGACTCTAGGAGGCAGTGGTCGTCTCCGTTTCCTAGCCAAGGGAGCCAGCGTTGTCCGAAGACACTTCTGTGGTCATGTGGCCAGCATGACTGCTGTCACCTTCCCACCAAAGTGTTACCTATTTATCTACTTTAATCTGTGGAACGACTTGCTTAATCAGTGGGATGGCTTTCCTTCAGAAGTTGTAGAAGTTCCAATCACTGGAGGCTTTAAGAAGAATTGGACAACCCTTTGTCTGAAATGGGATAGGGTCTCCTGCTTGAGCAGAGGGTTGGACTGGAAGACCCCCAAGGTCCCTGCTGTTCTGTTAGTTGCGTTTGCATGCTTTTGAACTGCTAGTTTGGCAGGCGAGCTTTTAATATACCAACTGCTATTCTTTTTTAAAAAAACATATTTTACTGGTTTTTTAAAGTTAAAATCTACATATTTAGAAAGCATCATGATCACTGGGTAATCAGAGATTCAGTAACAGAGTTTTCAGTACATAATTCAGGTTACATTATCAAAACATCCTTCTCAATTTCCCTTAACATTTCATACAATCAGTTTAAACTAGTACATTTCTAGAAATAGCATGGTCAGTTGAAAAAAATGTCAATTCAATTTCATTGAGATATATCTATGTCCTGTTATTAAAGTTTACCTAATTTTATATTTATTTATTTATTTATTTATTTATTTATTTATTTATTTATTTATTTATTTATTTATTATTTTGACGTCTATACCGCCCTATTCCTGTAGGACTCAGGGCGGTTTACAGGGCAATTAAAACCATACAATACAAAAGTTAAAATAAATTTAAAACAAATAATTAAATTTAAGCCCCAAAATTAAAACTTTAAAACCCAATTAAAAACCCCTCAGTCTAGGCCAGACAGCTCAAAGAGCCAAGTTTTAAGGTCCCGGCGGAACGAACGGAGGTCGGGGGCAGTCCTAAGTTCCATAGGAAGTTGGTTCCAAAGGGCAGGTGCACCCACAGAGAAGGCCCTCTCTCTGGGAGTCACCCGCCGACAGTCCTTCACCGGCGGGTACCCTAAGAAGGCCCTCCCTGCGGGAGCGCACAGGACGATGGGGAGTTGATGCCGGCAGCAGGTGTTCCCTCAAATAATCCGGACCCAAGCCGGATTATTATTATATTATTATATTTTATTATTTTATATTATTATATTATTATATTATATTATTCAAATTTAGCTTTTAACATCCCAAATAATAGTCACAACCCAAATTTCCCTTATTTCATTACAGCAAAAACCATAGCATCTAACACGTACGCAGTGGCTGAGTACCAACTGCTATTCAAGATATCTCCAGCCAGTGTTCGATACTGCAAACTATGAAATGAAACAGGCTAGTGACACCAAGGAACAAAGCATTTTCCATCTTAGTATCCAAGCTAAATGCATAGCATTAGTGAAGTACCCAAGGTAGGAAAGACTTTAGCGCACGTAGTTTCTGCAATCGCCACCTGTTCTCAGGATTAGTGGCATTGTGTTTGAGATACAGTGTTTTCCCAAAGCTGCCCACAGTTGTGCTCTTCTTTCCTCCCCCTCCCCACCCCACCAAAGACATGAGTTGTTATTGCTGTTGTTATTATTAGGAATGCCACAGAAGGGCTTTGGAGTGATGGTAACATTGCTAATTAATTAGATCTGTGTACTGTTCCCCTTTCCTCTGGGGTGCTCATTAAAGTATTCTGACAATGCCTTAGAATGGAAAGACGAAAGAAAGAGGTATGAATGGAGGCTAATAAAGGAAAACAAAGCAGCGCCAGTAAGTGGAAGGTTGAGAGGAGAAGAGTTTACATAAGAAATGCCTTTTAGGATCAGGAAAGCAGCTATTAAAAATCTCAGAGGTGTGGCAATTTTAATTTAGTATGCTCTTTTCTAGTTAGGCAACAGTTGATGGGACCATCTAAATCTTTGCAGCTTGGCAGCCCAGCTGAGGGGCAGGAAAAGCAGGCCACATGAGCAGCGGTCCAGCCTTTCATGTGGCCTGGTTCCAAATAGGCCACAGCCCAGTGGCCTGGGGGTTGGGGACCCCTGATCTAAACCAAAACATGTTTTTCCCCTCCTTATAATTCAGCTCAACATTCCTTTCCGTGTGCTTGGGACTGACCATGGTTATCCCCTTGGTATAATCATTGCAATATTTCATTTGCAAGTTTTCATTCATTGTTCAATGCAAAATCTGGGGAAAGGGATTGCATTCTATGGCTTGGTGAGTTGGTAGACGTATATTGAATGAATAAATGAATGGACCAAAGCTTCCCTGAATTAATGGGTTTAGGCAAGCAGATTCTCACCAGAAGCAAAAGGATTTGAGAAAGCTTGAGCAGTGACTTTTAACATCAGGTCCAGTAATGCCCTTGCCATAGTTATTTAAGAGAAGGGCAGGACTTCTGCCATTCTCCAAGCTGGATGGAATGTGATGGGCTAGACAATAAGTATATTTTTAAGTGAAAAATGTTGATGGAGCTCAACATGATGTTCCTGAGCTGGGTGTGACTACCAGATGTCTTAGAGATACTCCGAGAGCGCTCAGAAAAGTTGTAACATACAGTGTGACGTTTGAGTATACCTTTTAATGCGACAGAAGAAAATATATGAATATATATAAAATATATGAATGTATCTTTCATTTTTGCCTGGGATCTACCTATGTCTTAGACTGTGGCTATAGCATACTACTGAAAAATTGAGTCTGCCCTCAACCAAAATCACGTTTATCCTTGGATGAAAGAAAAGCAGATGTATATCCATTTTCATCACTACACTTGAGTCACAGATATGTGGCTGTCCTTACAATTAGTCTAAATAAGCCAATGCAGAAATATCAGTAGTGTCAGAGGCAGACTAGACCTCAGGCCTCTAGCTCAAATCTACTCTTCCAAAACCATCCAAGGATCTGCAAGAGGAGGAGGAGGAGGACAGATGTGTGGAGTCTGATAAAACGGGTCAATCAGCTGAAGGAGCCACTGTTATGTAGGATTCTAGCTTCTTTCCCAATCCTTTTAATACATTCCTGGCCTAAAGCTTTGCTTGGGTAAAGATGATAGAATAGTTTTGTTAAACCAAATGGAGTTCTATCAATTCTGCACAAATGATCTCTATTTGAGAGGGAAAGTGCCCGTGAATGTTTGCATATGCTTCCACAAACCCATTTGCTGTTTAGGTGTCAGAAATAAATTTTACCACTGGAGTCGGCAGCATCTGATTAGTGAATTATTCAGTTTGGATATTGTATGCTGTGTGACCTCATTAGTAACCCTGAGGTGAGTGGGATGCATTAGACTAACCACGGCATTGCCATTGAGGAGAAGGATGGGGGCATTAAAATGGATTAAAGTGCTTTACCAAGAAATGCAATACAACCCATAAAAAATATTTTAAAAAAGCACATTGTTAAAGCTGGAAATAAACAATCCAGCATAAAGCATTGCTGGCAGGGAACAACAGGGCAGAGATACTCAGGCAACAGTTCGCAAGCAAGGAGTCTTCTTTGCTAAAATCTAATTCTTCTAGCATTCCAATGCAAAACATCTAAATGGAGCTAGCTATCCATTTTGGCTAGATATCGGTTCATATTGTCTAGTCCAGCTTTTAAAAAATATTAATTAATGGGCAACCAAGGTGGCTTTGGTATTTTATGCCTCATATGCGAAAAATAAGCACAAAGGACAAATACTTCACCTAAGAACTTTTACTATCTGTAGCCCGGGTACATAACGTTTTTAACATTGTTTTATTGTTGGGCTATTATTAATTTAATTCTTTTTAATTCTATTTTTATATTAATTTTATATTGTCTTTTAAATATTGCCCTGTCCTTCGGGAATAGGGCGGTATAGAAAACTAATTAAATAAATAAAATAAATAACCTATGGATCTTCACATCCAGTTGAATTGTGACTTCTACAATCCTGACCCACAATAGGCAATAGGCAGAGTGCAAACATGCGGCCTGCGGCCAGGATGTGGCCCGCATAGGCCACACCCACTCTGCATAGGCCACACCCACTCTCACTCCTGATATGTCACAATACGACCCGCGATGCGATTGGGCTTAACATCCCTGATCGATGTATACAGCCATTTTGCAGTCTTCCCATGTCTAATATAATGTGATAGAGGAGAAAGAGCAGAAGAAAAGCATGGGGAGAAAAGAGTAACAAAGGGTAAAATGAAGCTAATGAACCTATTTCTAAATGAATTATTAGTATTAGGCACACATAAATATAATTTTGAAGTATCTGGATTGATTGCAGTTGCTAGTGGAGCCTCTATGAAACTGTCTGCTTTTTTTTTTAAGTCACATAAGTCAATGTCTCTAATACTTTATTATTGAGCAATGAATCCCAATTATGCCCTATGTGAATATCATTTATCTAACTTAAAAATAAATCTTTCCCAAATGTCCCCTTTAAAATTAGACAGATCAGTCCCGTCAAATCGGAAGATTCAAAGATGGAAAAACAAACAAAGCCATGATGGAGCTGAGCATTCAGTAAGGAAGGAAGACAGAAACAATACAGTATTTTGGATGATGATGATGATAATGATGATGATGATTTTACATCTCTCCTTTCTTGCTTTTAAATTTATTTGATGATTTCCTTCCCGCTGGAACCAGTGGCATGGAAATTATATCATTCCAAGCAAGTATACCCTCTTGTCTGTGTGAAGAAAATACTTTGAACTTAGGAAAATGAATTCTATGATTTCATATAAACCAGGTTTTACCCACCAAGTACCTCTGGATCCTTTCCATTTTTTTTTGTTTTCTACCAGGGATGAAATTCTGGTTTCATACTGGCCAAACCCAGGAAAGTTCCAAAGAACTTCATTCAAGGTTGGATTTCTCCTTCCAATGATGGAGCCCATTTCCTGCTATTTCAAGAAATCGGTTCTACTTCTGTACCCTTGATGCCCTCTAAGAAACAATTGATCAGATCCATTTCTGCAATTATTTGTCACAGTATTTCAAACTCTGCTGGCACTTTTTTTATCACCTCCCCCCCCACTTCTCCATCCATCCATCCATCATCTTTAGACTCACTTTGAAAAACTATTATCTTAAAAAAATATACTTTGCAGAGACCCAACGTTGATCTCATCCATATTGTTTCTAGATGAAGAAAGTCAAACTTGAGCATGCCTTCAGCAGAGCTTTCACTTGCCCTTTGTTTTTGCTTTTGGGTTAAGAAAGTGTGGATTTTTGGGTTAAGAAAGCGTGGATGTTCTTCAGAAGCTGAACTCTGTGTGAAGGTGGGGGAGAGATAATTGCCTGAAGCCAATGGATTTTAAGAGGAGAAAAGTCTGACATGCTAATATTTGTTGGCTCAGCATCCATTGCAGACAAATGACTGCTAAAAGGCTTTGTGGTTCATTGATGTCCATGTTTTTAACCACACATTCTTCACCCTTTTCTTGAGACGATGCCTCCTGTTTCTGCAGTTGCTGCTCTTTCTTATAATACAGCCAAGCAAATGTACATAAGACTATGGCACTTGCAAGCATAAATACTAGTGTCATGCTAGAAGATTATGTTTCTATTTTATGATAAAGTGTTTTCTGAAACTTCTTTCGATAGAAAAGAGAATTTTGGTCACATTCTTGTGGGTGATTGATGATGTGGTATTTATTTACAAGGTGGCCAAGAGTTACATGTGAATATCCTACCTTTCATTGTACAACTGTCCATCTGCTGGTCTACAGACACCTTGGTTTTTCACACTCCCATTAAATCTACCTGGAGAGAATGTTGTCTGTTGGGTTTCTTCAGGTAGATAAGGGTTAGCATCCAGATAAATATCAGACTAATGAAAAGGTGCAGAGCAGAAGCAACTTTTGCCAAACCTAACCACTTATCTAAACAAATCAAGTGCCCTAAAAAGGTTTACAAACTTCAAAACCTCCTTCATTGGACATACATATTTTTCAGAAGCTGCAAGACAGTTTTTAGCCCAGCTTTATAAATACTGCATTATTAGACAAAATCAGGACTTATCTGCTCCATTTGTAGACATCTATGTCAGGTAGATCTTTTATCCTAACAAACTAAAACTCTCTTCTGCCTTTATGAGGATAAAGGAAAAGACTAATCTATAGTTTATTTTTAAATTTCCGATTCTTACATTCCCCAAAATGGGCTGAATATATACTTAATCCAAGAGTTTTCAATGTCTATGCGTAATATTATTCAAATTGCATTCAACCCAATGGACTGTATATGATAAGGTATGTTGTACTTTAATAAAATGTCTGGTTGAAATTATGACCTTAAAAATTTAAAAATATAGAACACAAAAAACCCTATTCATTTACTTACTGGGATTATAGTTATTCATAATTTTACTGCTATGTTTATCCACAAACCAGTGATTTAGTGGCATAGAAAAATAAATGACAGTTGAAAGAACTCTGAGCAAAATGTTCCTTTAGTCCCTTGAAAATCAAGAAAACCAATAAAATCTAGTTTTAGGTTGCCTTACTGCTTGCTGAGATTATTGGAAATGTCTTCTGCCTATTCTGTCTCCACATTGCTTATAGAAAGGCAAGTGGGCTTGACCTCCATGAAGAAAAATAATTCTTAAAGTCAATGTCAACTTTTCTAAATACCAGTTAGCTAGTTAGTTATCACCATTTCTGAAGCAATAAATTCCACAAGTAGTAGTAATAGTTGTTATTTTTATCAAAGTAATTATTTGCCATCAATCCTTATTTCCGCCAAATGTTATTTAATATAAGAAAAGGAAAAAACAATATATATTGGCAGTGATTTGCTCTCCAAAATCTGTCAAAATCTAAAACCTGAGCTACAAATATTTACTATTAGTTCAAAAACAATATCTCCTAGTCTGGTTCAAGGAGTTTCTTCTTTTCTATCAATGGATTCCTTGGATATGAGGTGTATAGACTTTAGGTACATAGAATTGACTTTATTTTCTACTAGAGTGCCAAGTTCAAATAAGTGAGTCAGAAAAATAGAGACAGGGTGAGCCACTTGGAATGTTCCAGATAAATCTTTCAGACTCCCTCAAAATTGATTGTACTGGCTGAGGCTGTTGGAAGTTGATTTAACCACATCTGTAGGGCAGAGGTTTTTCATTTCTCCAACTGTGCATTTGGATATATAGACTTTATTTTGTGGATCAAAGGCATAATCTAGCTGCAATTCTAGCATGAATATTATTGGAATTACAAATAAATTAAAGGACACACCTGTAGTCCTTCTCATGTCAAATTAGTTAGCTGGAACTGTCCAAGGTTCTGAAACAAGATTTTTCTTTTTTAATCCTCACAGACCAAATTCCACCAATTTTTGTTTTATTAGTTCATACTCAGTACAAGACTCTGTCACAATCTCTAGCAACTTAAAGCATTACAGAACTAACCAAAGAATATAATGGTCCATTAATTTAGCCCTTCTTTGAATTTTATCTATGTTGTGTCAAATTCAGACACCCTGGCTGAATTTGCACAATAAATTTAATCAGGTCAGTTAAAGACCTACTAAACACATGTACACAATGTACCAAACTTGTGGATATTGTGCAGATCCCAGGCAATCTGGTTGCTTTATGATTCAGTGTATTGTGAACCCCCAAAACACGTTAATTAAGTAACCAGTTAAGCATGTGATGTGAATCCTGTTCTAAGAATCCACTGCACATTGTGGCTTTGTTATTCTTTGCCTTAAATATTTCTCCAGGCCTTGGAATATTCCCAGGGTCTGTGTCTGGAGAAGATCAAGATTCTGTAATAATACTTTAATTCAGTAATGAGCTAAATTGACCATAGTTGTCCCTCTGTGTCCTATTTTTCAGGTTGTTGCCGATAAGTTCTGATCAAACAAAGATCTGAGGTGAGACATGAGCATGAGCTGGCATTTAGAAATGTGAAGAAGAAAAGGTAAGGGAATAGTAATTTTCTAGCTAAACATTTCAGAGAGAACTATATGGTTCTGAAGAAAGAAAACTAAAAGTGACACTACATTTCATATACCAATTAAGGGCCTTTGGTATGAAAACAGTTGCTGAATTCACGCCATATCCTTTGTGCACAACGATTCATTCTAGTGATTCAGTGGTGATTTCAATAATCTCTGAATCTACTTTCTAAATATGGTTATTGGTTTAGATAAAATGTAACTTGATTTGTTGCTTCTGACTGAACTAATAATACAGGGCATTTGAATACATGCGCAAGAAGAAATTTAGTCCTAAACTATGAGATAAAAATTCAAAATCAGACTGAATTTTGTAGACTTTCCGCATGTTCTGCGTTCCTAAGGCCTCATTTGTACAACATGGTAACTTAGTACTAATTTTGATTGTAGTACATAATTTACTGTTTTGAATCTAGTTTTAGCTGGATAATGCGTTTTTCAATATATCGTGAAAACCTAGAAAATGGTTACAGGAATTGTACTGTATGAACAGACTCAAATAAAGCTTTCTCCCCTCTTTTAAGTTTATCACCAATAAATCCAACTGGAGTTTAATGGAAGCTTTTAACTAGAAAATATGATTTGCATTTCAGAGTGTGGCATTTATACTATTGGTTCATTCTAGTGTAAAAGTGTTTTCTGAAAAAATAAATAAAGTTGTACTTAAGAACTGGCAGACCTTGGGATCATACTGAACATTACCTTAATTCAAATTCTGAATTCAGAAGTCATACTCTGTACCATGCACTATAGTTCTATTATGAAGAAACAGAAGTAATTGAATACTGGTTTATGCTCTGCTAACATCGGCAGTGCATTTCCACGAACTGGGACAGAAGTTGGAGAATATCATAAAGTCTCAGAGCTGGAAAAGAACTATTTAAACCATTGACTCCACTTCCTTAGACCAGACAATTGGCTGTCCAGCTTCTGCTTGAGTGCACCTAGGCAAAAAAAAGAGAGTTCAATCTCTTATCTGATAATTGGTTCAAATAATATTTCTGCTACCATTCAACTGGAATTTATCCTCTGGTAACTTATGTCCATTAATATGTGTCCTGTAATGTGAGACAGCTGTGAAGAGGCCCTGACCTTCTGTATGGAATTCTTTCAGCTATTTAAAAAGTGCCATCTTGCCTCTATTCAATCTTTTCTCAAAGCGAAACATATCAAATTCCTCAATCTCTCTTCCTAGGTCTTCCCTGATTATTCCTTATAACCCTTCTTTACTCCTCTTTCTTGTTTCTCTGAATCTTTCTTAAAAGTGTGGCTTCCAGAACTAAATTGAAGACCGGTTATCCTGACCACTGCAGCATACCATGGAAATATTATTCATGCTAATTTGGAAGCTGTTTTCCTATTAGGCACTCTGACATTTCATTTGCCTTTTTAGAAGCCACTTTCTACTTAGCAACTGATATTCAGTTTGTGATTAATTTCTATTCCAAGATCTCTTCAACGCATCCAATTACCAAGCAAAGTATTTAAAATGTTAATTATGTGTATTTGATTTCTTTTTCTTAAGTGAAGAACTTTGTATTGTCTCTATTCAATTTTAGGCTGTTATTTTTTACCAGTTCCATACTAAGAACTAGCTTGGTGTAGTGGTTGAAGGAGCTGGCTAGAAACTGCAATATGACGAGTTGTAGTCCCCCTTTAGGCACAAAGCCAGTAGGGTGATCTTGAGCCAGTCAGTTTATCTCAGCCCTAGGAAGCAGCTAATGGCAAACCACTTCTGAAATCGTGCTAAGAAAGCTGTAGGGTCTTCTTCAGGAGTCAACATTGACTCAAAGGCAAAGCCAAAGCCCCCAAAACCTGTTAAGAATATACTGAAATTGTTTCTGCCTTCTAGGCTATTCCCAATTTCACTCCTTATTCTCATCAGCAAAAACCAACCAACCCTTAATAAACACTTCCTCTACCTCTTAATTCACGTCAGTTATGGATTTTTTAAGAATGTAAAGCCCACTCTGGACTGCTTGACATCTCCTTTCTGTATGGAATAAGTATTAATGAGCACTCTGTAAGTATGATTTGCAAGCAATTCAGCCCTTATTTAACTCCTCTGCTAATCAGAATGTCTGATGCTTTACTGAAGTCAAAATATGTACATTATATTTACACTTTCTTACAAAAAGAAAGTCACCCAATTTTTTTTTTAAAAAAAACCAGGTTATGTCTAAGAAGAGCTATTCTTAGCTAGGTAGGCCGCGATTACTTTGAATTCAAATCCTTTCAAATTTTAAAGTTGCACGGGAGCAGGGATACAGCATTTATAGAGCTGTGGTCAGAATTACAGCCTGGCAGGATCTGCCCAGTGCCAGGAGTTTGATCCTGCCTGTCTCAAAGTTGACTCCATCCAAGGTCAATGAAAAGAGGAGCCAGATTATTTAGGGGCAATAAGATGACACTGTAAACCGCTTAAGAGAGAGCTGTGATGCACTATGAAGCGGTATATAAGTCTAAGTGCTATTTTTATTGCTATTCAAGACATCCCAGGATTGCCCTTTTTAAGTTATCTTTATCACCTTGCATTGGTCACTGAGAAACTGTTTCTGTTGTTCTTTCCTTTATTTGGAGCAAATTTTCATTACTCTTGATGTCCTTTCCTAATCTCAGCTTATTCCAGGATTCAGCTTTCTTGATACCCGTATGCAATATCCAAGTTTTTAAAGAAGCGTCTTAGGGCATTAGGAAGCAAACTGATTCTGATTTAGAAGGCCTCTCTACCACTGTAATAGAGCCCTGTAGATGTAATTCCTTTACTCTCCCAAAATAAAATAAAATAATAAAATAAAATAATAAAATAAAATAAAATAAAATAAATAAAATAATAAATAAAATAAAATAAAATAAAATAATAAAATAAAATAAATAAAATAAATAAAATGAATAAAATAAAATAATAAAATAAAATAAAATAATAAAATAAAATAAAATAAAATAAAATAAAATAAAATAAATAATAAAATAAAATAAATAAAATAAAATAAAATAAAATAAAATAAAATAAAATAATAAAATAAAATAAAATAAAATAAAAGAATTAGAATTCCTAATACATATGCAGCCCAGGAGTTTTGGTGCGAGATTTTAATTCTGTAAAAGCACTGTCAACCCCATCTATCAAAACATTACAGGAAACTCATTTAGAACTATTTAATAATATATACACATCCACCGTGCCTCTCCAGCCATTTGCCTGGCTGATTTGTATGGACTTATTTAAAGTCTCTGCTATTCTTCTTTCAGTGTTTAGATTGCTTTCCACTAAGTTATCTTTTGATTACTTGAAGAGGAGCCTCGTTCAAGGAGGAAAAGCAACTTTCCTGAGACAGGAAAAGAGTTTGAAGTCTAATATTAAATGCAACTTGCTCTCATTCCCACAAATTTTGATCCTTTACAAGGAGGTTGATATGTTTCCCCCACCCCCAACCCATCACCTCATGTGCTGTTTGCCTATTAGTTAAATAAACACCCCTAAACTTATCTTTTGCTTTTAGAAGAGAAGTCGAGAACAACACATAAATGAAAGATGAGTGCAGACATTGCTTCGGACCACTGATAAAACTTTCATTGTTAAAAAAAAAATGCCATATATATATATATATATATATATATATATATATATATATATATATATATATATATATATATATATATATATATATATATATACACACACATACACACACAAATTTACACAAATATGAGCTGTCACCAGTGTGACTACTGCCTGTCGATGGCCTTCAGGTTAGGCTGACACAGGAAATAAAGATTTGTCCCATGTTTGGGGCCTAGCAAGGTAATCTAAAATAGTTAACAAGCATTTGACATATATATATCCACTCAAAACACACCCCCACCCAATCAGAACACACCTAATCCCCCACCCAATCAGAGCACACCTCCACCCACAGAACACACCCCCTCCGGCAGTTTAAAAAAGAGGAACAAACAGCCACTACCACATGCTTCTCCCAGAAGAAGGAAGCTGAAGCCACCAGCCTGGGGATGACGGATGGGATTTCGTCGAAACGTTGCTCTTACACCTTCAATTCTACGTGGGGAAAAACCCGAATGACCAAAGATCCATATATATATATATATATATATATATATATATATATATATATATATATATATATATATATATATATAGCCTCCCAATTGTCTTGTGTGAAAGTCAGATATTTGGCTCCCTTGCCAACTGTCTTTTGATTAAAATGTTTTTGTTTTTGAAGTAACGGCAGAAGCCCCTCTTTCTCTGCTTACCATGTTAAGCCATGAGCATTAATGCTGATGTTGTTAAACGACATCATTTATGCATAACAAGAATGCACCAGCACACTTGGGCTGGAAAACTCAGAATTTCAAAATGTATACAAGTAGGGGAGAAAAAATTGGGGGGTGGGGAGAAGTAAGTTCTAAGGTAAACGAAACCTCTGCCCTATTATGATTGAGCGTATTCAATGGTTGTGGATGGATTGATTGTCTTGACAGGGAAATGAAGAAACTGGGAAAAAAATGGGACAAAATGACTGGCATCTTGAACAACAGCGCTGACACTATAACATGTTGTTACAGATGCTGCTGGTTTTCACATGTGAAAAACCTGTAAGAAACCTGTGATTTTCCAAGTAGTTTAGCCTATCAATGTTGAATTATACTGATCACTTCAATTCAGCAACATCTACACATATTGCTCAACCTCAACCACACTAGATGAGAATATTTGAATAGAACAGAACAGAACAGAATAGGATAGGATAGGATAGGATAGGATAGGATAGGATAGGATAGGACAGGACAGGACAGGACAGGACAGGACAGGACAGGACAGGATAGGACAGGACAGGATAGGATAGGATAGAGCTGGAAGGGACCTTGGAGGTCTTCTAGTCCAGACCTCTGCTCAAGCAGGAGAACCTATACCATCTCAGACAAGTGACTGTCTAGCCTCTTTTTAAAAATCTCCAGTCATGGAGCACCCACGATTTCTGGAGACAAGCTGTTCCACTGGTTAATTGTCTTCAGTGTCAGGAAGTTTCTCCTTAATTCCAGGTTGCTTCTCTCTTTGATCAGCTTCCAACCATTGTTTCTCGTCCTGTGCTTTGGTGAACAACCTGGCCCCTTCTGCCTTGTGGCAGCCCTTCAAATACTGGAAGACTGCTATCATGTCTCCCCTATTTCTTCTTTTCTTTAGACTAGCCAAACCCAAGTCCCGCAGACGTTCTTTGTATGTTTTAGTCTCCAGGCCTTTGATATGTAGATGAGGGTTGAACTATGGAGCCCTTGGTGCTCCCTGAGCGTGGTTATTTTCTTGCAAATGTTTCATTACCTAACTAAGTAACATCTTCAGTACCCTGAAGTTGGGTAAGGAAGCATCTGCAAGAAAACAGCTAAGTTCAGAGAGCACCAAGGACTCCACCCATATACACTGAACTCGACCTAGCTGAGGTCAATCCCTGGCATGCAATTTCATAATGAGGCTCATGTATGTGGAGATGTGATCAATTAATGAACTCGCAAGATAAAATATTATCTGAGATAAACAAAAACACTTTAGGTTTGGAAGCTAAACACCTCTGAAAGGGAACAGTTCCTTCTAAAACTGCATATGAAATGTATATTTTGCATTAGGCTATCAGAAACCTTCCTATTTTATTTTGAAAATTCCAACTTTGAGTCCTCTTTCCACACATTGTTCAATCGATTTCAGAGTCCAGTTCTTGCACTGCCCTGGTTCTGTACTTTTCCCATGCCCAACAGGGTATCAGAGATAATATAATTATTTATACTATTTTTGTTGTTCAAAAAATAGGTATACCGGTACTTGAATTGTAGGCAGGCAGTTGGAAATATTTGGGAGGTGTTGATGTTTCATCTTCATTATTATTTTTTTCTTATTCCATGCTTGTAAAGCAGTGAAATGCAATTGTTGTAAATTAATAAATGACAAAGCTATGTCAGATTTTCATTTCTTTTTCTTCCTTAATCCCTTGTTCTTTTCTTCTTCAACCTCAAAAGTAAAACTTAAAAGTGGCCAACACTTTTCTCTGGAAAAACTGTGCCTTCCTTAGGAGTCTCTCTCTCTCTGTGTGTGTGTTTGTGTGTGAATTGCCATTCATCCCCTCCATAATAACTTATAGAAAGAGGGAGAGGTCTACATTATACCCTTTAGAGAAGATTGCTCCCTATATAAAGATTGTTTGTGCTTAAGCTATAATTGGTAAACATCACCTCCTTGGAACATTTTTATGTGTACCACTATATGTACTATGCACTCAAATCTTGTTTGCATCTGTGAAAGGATGGACAGTATTTTATTACAGTACATCATCTGGAAAAGAAGATATTTAAGCCTATCAAATGCACCATGAGACATTTCAGTGGCAGTATTTCTCTGAATCCCAGTTTTTATTATCTATCATTTACAAGAAAAAAAAAACATACAGAAGAACTGTCCCTACCATTAAGCAGAGTCAGAGATATCCTTGCCTGATATGCATCTGCTGGAAGGATAGGATTTATTTGAAATAGTCTTATGCATACCTGGGTGCCAAGCAATGTAGGGTTTTAAAGATCAAAAAGGGAGCTTTGAATTGCATCCAGAAGCTTATAGGTAACCAATTAGACCCCTCAATGTTATGTGCAACTTGTGAATACTGATGACTACCTAGCACGGTGAGCTGTGGTGGTGCAGTGGTGAGAATGCAGTATTGCAGGCTGACTCTGCCCACTGCCAGGAGTTTGATTCTGACCAACTCAAGCTTGACTCAGCCTTCCATCCTTCCGAGGTTGGTAAAATGAGGACCCAGGTTGTTGGGAGCAATATGATGACTCTTTAAACCACTTAGGGGTATATAAGTCTAACTGCTATTGCTATTGATATCACTTTGGACTAATAACAATTTTAAAGGCAAATCCAAATGCATTTCATCTAATGAGGAAGCGACAAGGATTTCAGTTACTTTCTCCAAGAATAGCCCTCATGGGAATTGGTGAACGGGGAGATGCTACATAAGAGCGATCTCTTCTAGGACTCTCATCTCCTCTGTGTTCCAAAAAACCGAACACTTGGCGCTTGGTGGCCCTGCCTTCCAGATTTGAGCAAAATCCCCAAGAACCCACTCAACCCAGAGTCACTTTTTGTGAGATCAATGGCCACAACAATGCGATTAATAAACAAACACAATGTTTCCTCCCACACTGAGGGAGTTTGAGATGTCAGCTGTCAGGAGATAATCATAGCTGTGAAACTAGAATCTGGAAGAATTTACTGTCAGCTCTTTCACCTTCTTCTGCTTTCTACAAATGTTTTTTTTTTCTGTTTGGAGTTGGTGATTCCTCTTCTTGTCTTCCCTAACCTCTGCTAGCACCTTCTCTCAGAAAATGTCAGAGAGAGGGAAAAAGAGCCCTAGTCAAACCTCTATCATTTTTTTCCCCCTGAATTTTCACTTCCCCTCCATCTCTTCTTCCTTCTATATAAAGAAAGCTACAAAGTAGGTACACGACGCACGGGCAGGAACAAGACATGTTGTCACCTATCTGGGTGAAAAGACAAGAGACAAAATTCGAAATGGCTTGAAAAATATGTCCTTTTCCATTTATGGCAGCAGGTGGCGGCACTTTCATTGGAAGCCTGCTCCTATGCTGCGAGATTGCTGCATCCAATTCGGCAGGCCCAAAAGAGATGTGACAGGACTTTCACAGTTAGACTGTTCGACTTTTTAAAATTTCAAAGCTGTTGCAAACACTCTGACTTTAATTAGAGCAGCAGTGCCCTGGGGAAGGGATGTTCCCCTCCCTGCCATTCTAACAACCTAAATTATCCACTCGGAAACTCCTGCTCATATAATTGGATTCTCTAGGCATTTAAAAAAAACAAACAAACCCTCAAATCTTTAAAACTGTCTCATGGGAGGGAGCTTGAATTTTCATCGAAGAAGGGGCACTAAAATTGGAAGGAGTTTTCTTTTCCTTTCTGTCAATATACTGATTTTAAATTCCCCAATTAAACTGCTATCATAACCACACCTAAGACAAAAAAAAACACACCCAAAGATACAAGCATAAGAGCAGTATTTACCTTTTATATCCCTTATATGCATATCGGTTGTGGTGACACAATGAAGATCAGACTCATTAACCCTCCCCCACCCATCCATATAATCCTAAAATTATTTTTCCCTTCAAAATTGAGGTGCCTTCTTCTTTTTTCTAGTTATTCGAAAATAATACTAATATTATGGAGAGAGGTCTCAATCAGGTTTGCACAGGTACAAAATGTTGTGGACAGAAGGGAAATGTGAAAAAAGTGATTCAGTCGAAAACCCAGCATGAGATGTGGGCATTCAGCAGCAGTTCCAACTTTGAACGTGGGATAAGGGGATGAAAAATGGGGCGCATCAGATTTTTTAAAATGGAAATCCTCTATGTTGCCTCATTTTGCTGCAGGTCCTAATTGTATCTAATGATTCTGACTTTGAAATACAGAATAACAGAGTTGGAAGGGACCTTGGAGGTCATCTAGTCCAATCCCCTGCTCAAGCAGGAGACCCTATACTATTTCGGACAAATAGTTGTCCAATCTTTTCTTAAAAACCTCCAGTGATGGAGCACCCACAACTTCTGGAGGCAAGTCGTTCCACTGGTTAATTGTTCTCACTGTCAGGAAATTTATCCTTATTTGTAGGTGGTTCTCTCATTGGTAAGTTTGCATTGGTTACTTCTTGTCCTGCCCTCAGTTGCTTGGGAGAATAGCAATGACTCCTTCTGTGACTTTTCTGTCTTCTGTCTATGAAAATCCTTTCCATAAAGTATATTATCAATTGTCAGTTATAAACAATAGAGGAGCAAACGTAGGACAGTGTGGAAAGCGGTATGGTGTTCGTAGGACCACATTGCCCTAATTCAATATTTCAGGTTACTGCCCAGAAATCTCTATGAATGATTTTAAATTAATCACCATGTCTCAGCTCAACGTCTTTTTGCAAGTTTTATTTTTCTTTCTTTCTTTTTTTTGCTGAGGATAGAGTTATCAGTTCCAGGAGGAAACATGGGATATGAAACTAACAAATAACCTAAATTGGACAATTATGTGCAAAATTGCATGCAATAAATGATGGATCCCTGGTGTCTTTGCTGTTTAAGAAAAGAGCAGAGATATCTAAGTGTGTGGAGATTTCCCTTTCTCATCTGATTCAACGTATTTCTGGAAGGTTTGGCCCTATCTGCTGAGCCTACAACAGGAGGCAAAAGTGGGACTAGCCACTTTTGTGTTCAGGAGTGTGACAGTGGGTGTATGTGGAGTGGCAACCACCATTCTTTGTGAACACTAGGTATAAGCAGACGTCAACAGGATCTCCTCTAGATTAATGCATTCCAACTCTCTCTGACATGAGAATGTTTTTGCAGACCTCCTAGCTCAGGGGTCTTCAAACTTGGCCCTTTTATGACTTGTGGACTTCAACTCCCAGAATTCCTCAGCCAGCTTTGCTGGCTGAGGAATTCTGGGAGTTTTATTTATTTATTTATTTATTTGAAGTTGAAGTCCACAAGTCATAAAAGGGCCAAGTTTGAAGACCCCTGTCCTAGCTGAAAATCCTGCTTCCATTTCGGACAGGTTTGCTCCTTCCGCATTGCCATTTTTTTGGGGGGGGTGTAACATCCTGTCTTTGGATCATTTTGGGAAAACTCAAAACATGTCCAAACCTTCTTATGCTGTTCCGATTGGTTTTAATGAAGGTATTGCTCAAATGTGCTTATGGGGGACATCCTAAGTGCTAAATGAAGCTGAATTTTACTGAGACTCAGCAACATGAAAGCACAGGGATCTGCATTTGTTTCATAATGACTGAAAAATTGAACAGATTGGGGCCCATTTGCTTCAGCTTCCATTCATTACGTACAAATGTGATGAGTTACAAATGGGTGCAGATGGGTCCATTCTAATTAGCTCATTCATACCCATTTGTCACTCACTTGGGAATTGGGTGGGAGGAATACCTTTCTCCAGTGGCACCACTTTTGTTTAATTTTCCCCTCCTGAAATACTGAGGTACAGAAGAAAGTCTTTTAGGATCTTTTTAATATAATTTATTTTGGTTTTATACTCTCAGGCCAATGCATAGACCCGAATCCACATTTTTCCAAAAAATTTTTGTTCAATAATTTATTAATTTTTTATCATCACAAATCCTTAATATTTTATCAGCAACGTATTGTCTGGGTTCCAATATTTAGTTTACTAATACATGTGAAACTCCTTTCTCTCTACCTCATTTTTCTAGCCATTGATAAAATGTATCCCATGTTCTAAAGCAGGGGTCTTCAAACTTGGCCCTTTTATGACTTGTGGACTTCAACTCCCAGAATTCCTCAGCCAGTTTGCCTGGCTGAGGAATTCTGGGAGCTGAAGTCCACAAGTCAAAAAAGGGCCAAGTTTGAAGACCCCTGTTCTAAAGTATTCTGAATCTTCTTTCTCTTTCATTTTCAGTGTCAATCTGTCCATTTCTGCACAATCTAAAATTTTCTTAATTATCTCTTCCTCCGCTGGTAATTCTTCATCCTTCCAATGCTGAGCAAATACAATTCTCGCTGCAGTTAATACATGTAACATTAAATATACACATTCCTTCTCATAATTTCCTACAATTATACCTAACAGAAATAATTCTGGCTTAAAATCTATGTGTTTTTAGTCACTTTCTCTAACCATATACGTATTCTTGACCAAAATCTTTTGGCTTTAGGTAGGGCATGTTCACCAAAGAATGTGTGCCTGGTTTTTGTCTACATTTCCAACAATTGCTAGACATATTTTTAAACATTTTTGCTAACCTTACAGGTGTTAAGTGCCATCTGTAGAACATTTTGTATAGGTTTTCTTTGTAAATCACCGCCTTTGTTATTTTAGAGTTTCGTTCCCAAAGGCTTTGCCAGTTTTCTAGCTCTACGTTATGCCCAAAGTTTTTTGCCCATATTATCATTGTTTCTTTAACTTGTTCCTCTTTCATCTTTAACTTAACATATACAGGTTCTTAATCAGTTTTTCATCTGATGAAAATTTTGTAGTGTAGTCCCCAATCCAAAAACAGCAGCGTATCCATGGAACAGAGGGAAGTGTAGAAGTAAACATGGACATTAATGTGAACCAGAAAAAAGAATTGCATTACATGACCGTATAGGTCATGCCAAACTGCATACAAGGATTACAGCAAATACAGACAAAGTATATATTGTGTAATTTTTTTCTCATTAAGAAACAATCTCAGATTGATGTAGGAACATGAATAACCAAATTTGCAACAGGAAAAGTGAAATAGTTCCCGGTAGCGACTTACTTTTCCCCCAACTCCAACTTTTGCAACCAGAGTTCCCTTAAATGCTTCAAAAGGGTGCGACATCTGGAAAGGTAAGAACTAAGCGGAAGAATTTCATAAAGCCATCACAAAGAGGAACAAAGAAACA
Organism: Vipera ursinii; assembly: GCF_947247035.1. Taxonomy (NCBI): domain Eukaryota; kingdom Metazoa; phylum Chordata; class Lepidosauria; order Squamata; family Viperidae; genus Vipera; species Vipera ursinii. Next base: position 10,934,807 of record NC_139524.1, on the reverse strand, counting down.
AAAATATTAGAGGGAAAATACAAATTTAACCAAGCCATCACAAATAAGAACAAATGGAAAGCCAATGGAAATAAATGTCAATTGGAAATAATAATAATAATAATAATAATAATAATAATAATAATAATAATAATAATAATAATAATAACGTGAACTCAAACAACACTGATTGAAATTTGAAACAAATGGGGATGAATAGAACAAAATGAATAGGATTATACAATGGAAAGTATTTTGTGTCCCTTAAGAGACCTGGAGTCCTTTGGAAGGCTGCTTTTATTTAACCCAAGATTTCATGTTCTTGGGATAGGGAAAAAAATCTCTCTTTCTCTCTCTTTCTCTCTCCTCTCTTTCCTCTCTCTCTCCATGTGATGAACTAGCTCTCTTGCATGATGGAGGCATATCATAGTGACTGCTTATGAGATACTTTACTTCAGCTCAAACTCCTTCTCTCCTGGAGCTCCCCAAAGTAGTAAAATTGATAGAAATGTCCAGTTTGGAAATCTTGTAAAATTGGAACTGAAATATTGTTTCTTCACTTTGTTCAACAGTCTTTTAGAATTAGTTTAGGAGAAGGACATTTGCATCAGTTGAGGAACCTATGTATAAACTGAAAATAATCAAAAGACAATACAATGAGACAAAATTGTGGATATCTTCTATAATTTTATCTCATAGGCTTGGTAGGAATATACACTGTAGATGAGTAGACTGTGGGTGGCTCCTTCTTCTTCTTCTTCTTCTTCTTCTTCTCTCCTCCTCCTCCTCCTCTTCATCCTCCTCCTCCTCCTCCTTCTTCTCCTTCTCCTCCTCCTTCTCCTCCTCCTCCTCCTCCTCCTCCTCCTCCTCCTCCTCCTTCTCCTTCTCCTTCTCCTCCTCCTCCTCCTCCTCCTCCTCCTCCTCCTTCTCCTCCTCCTCCTGATGATGATGATGATAATGATGTGTGACAGTCATATGTGCAAGGACCAGTCCTATGTCACTATTTTTAGTGCTGTTGTGACTTTGAATGGTTCCTAAACGAATGGTGGTTAGTTAGGGATTACCTGTAATTTATCTTCTAAACCAGATTTCAGTTTCTTAGGGAAGCCCACCTCTGCCTTGGAGAAGGGTGTAGTTATATATGCTAGACAAATAGGTTTCATTCTTTAAGCAAATAGTTTATCGATTTCTCTGAAATGTTCTTCCTATTGCAGGGTTGATTTTGCTTCTCCTGTTTCTCTCCCCACCAGACGTAGTTCACATTCTATTGGAACACTGCTATCATGTGTACCCTAGTCCTTCTCTTCATTAAACTAGACATACCCATTTCCAGCAACCATTCCTTATATGTTTTAGCCTCCAGTCCCCTGATCATCTTTGTTGCTTTTCTCTGCACTTTTTCTAGAGTTGCTTTCATACTCTTTTCTGTTGCTTTTATTCATGAGGTTAGCCACTTACAGTTCATTTGTGTGTTGGGCAGGCATATAAATTAAATACGTAAATGTTATATAGATGATAAATTGTCCTTATGTATGTATGAACCCAGCCCACTATGGCTTGTTCTATAAAACAGAAGATCCCTGAAACCATGTTGGAGCAATGTCTAAAACGCCAGTAGGTCTCTATGCCATCAGATGCAATAAAGGTTCAAAGGGAAGTGAACCTCACTGAAATCATTTGGATTTTTTTCCCCAAATAATTACATGTAGGCTCAATTCTATAGACATGACAAAAATAGAGTTCAAACAGAATCTTTCTGAGAAGCAATCCAAACAGCGGGATGCTCTACAGGCTGAAACCTACCTGTGTTGCTGAGGATGCTGTAAGCAAAATCTGCACAAATGTATTCTTCCTCCCTTGCACGTCAGAATAATCAGCTGCATTTAATAACACAAAGCTTGGACAAGGTTTTTGCCTTGAGTCTCTTGCAAGCGAAGGGATTGTAGCTAATTAAATGAGCAGCGTCCTGATTCTGTAATTGGAACCTGTAATTGAAATGATATGGAGTGCATAACCTGGAGATAGGAAGGCAGAGACAAATGTAATATTCTAATAGCCCAGTTCAGTGTATGTTTATCCATGGTTGGTCATTATCTCTCAGCCTGAACTATTCCTCAAAAATTGTTGACAAAAATGAGAAGAGGGAAAGCTTTTGAACTCCTTGCCTTGAACTCTTTGGGGGGTGTGTGTGTGTGTGTGTGTGTGTGTGTGTGTGTGTAATTCAGTGATTCTGCTGCAAGATCCTTATTTTGCTTTCTTTGTCTCCTTCCAAAACATTGTTTTACATCCATAGATATTGCTCTTAATCTTCTCTATCTCTTTTAATCTTAACTGCTCTTTGCTTTTATTGATTTCATTCTTCCCAACTGCTGTATTCTCTTTCTGCACATTTTGCAGGATCTTTCATTCTCGTTACTTTTTTTTTTTTTTGGCAATCGTTTTCTTAGATTTTTTTTTCTTATCCACAGACTTTGTCATTCTTTGGGGAGATTAATCTGTCTTCTTTGCTTTTCATATAGGATTTGCATTTTGTCTTCCTAGAATCATTCTATTTTTTATTTTAGTTCTTTCTTTTCTCCTGTATGCTTTCCCCTCCACCGTCCACTCCCGACCATATCAGAATAATGTTTCATGAACACATTCAGAGCCTCTTAACATCCTAGTATCTTTCACTCATTCTCTTAGTTTTAATTTCACTTATTTTTTTGTTTCCTGGATTTATAGAGCTGCCAAACTCAAACACATCTAATCACATCTACTTTCATCATAAACAATGAAATAACAAATGGTTTTTGAGGCATTCCTCTGCATATTTGAATGAACCTATCATTAAACTGTGTGTTTGAAACAAACAATCACAATTTCTAAGACAATATTCACCAGTCACCATTCTCAGTAATTCTTGGGTCTCCAAAAGGCCTAATTAATCACTTTTTCTGTACTTTTCTACCCTTCTCCCCCATCCATTCATACTACTTAACAGTGTGGCTTTTCTCTCTGGATCCTATTCATTCAGAACATCACATACCTTTCCCCCAAATTCAGTTCTGTCGAGATAACAATATTGCCAACCTATGAATTATTGCTTTCCTACACACCCAGAGCAATTAAAATAATACCTGTTCATACTTGCTGATATATAATCATAAATAAACTTTCATTTCCCTGCAAGCATTCATGAGCTCCACAAGATCAAGCTAATTTCATTCAGATCTGTTTCATCCTTCTTCTTTCTTTTCGTCTCACAGAAACCCAATGTCTTTTGGCTCTTTCTTTGTTTCATTTCGTCTACTAAATCAAGTCCTTTGCCATTTATTTCTCTTGCTATCTTAAGTTGCAATATTGCAGATGCCATATTGCAGATGTGCGCCCCCACAGAGAGGGTCTCCTCAGGGTGCCGTCGGTCAGGAAGTGCCGGCTGGCAGCCCCCAGGGGGAGGGCATTCTCTGTTGGGCGCGCCCGCCCTCTGGAATCAGCTGCCTGTGGAGCTCCGGATGGGCCCCGACCTTCGCTCTTTTCGCCGTGACCTGAAAACCTGGTTATTCGAGCTTGCCGGCCTGGACTGAGGGATTGGGGTTTTAAATTCATAATTTAATTTATTTTGTTTGGGGCTAAATTTAATTTAATCTATTTTTAACTTTTGTATGTCATATTTTAATTGCCCTGTACACTGCCCTGAGTCCCTCGGGAGAAGGGCGGTATATAAATCTAATAAATAAATAAATAAATAAATAAATAAATAAATAAATAAATAAATATGCGCCACCAGTTTAACCCCAATGCCCATCATGGCTTAGGTGAACCTTGGTCCAACCTGGAACCAAGGAGAAATTTCCTGACAGTGGGAACAATTAATCAGTGGAATGGCTTGCCTTCAGAAGTGGTGGGTGCTCCAACACTGGAGGTTTATAAGAAGAGACTGGACAGCCATTTGTCCAGAATGGCATAGGGTCAAAATAGCAGAATTACAGATTTAGAAGGGAGTTGGATTAGAACACGTTGAAGGTCTCTTCCAAATCTGTAATTCTGTTATTTTCATCTTATACACCAATATACCATTATCCACATTTTGCCGACTAGGTGGTACATGTAATGTACGGTGACACAGGATGTATTATTACTATTACACAACTAATTGATTTTTATGTCAGTTTTCATGGACAAATAAGTTTTCATTGTATTCACGAGGTTGGCTATAAGTCACTCATAAGAGAACAGCTCTGTTTTAATCACTTCTCGTGCTTCAGTTTAAAAACATATGCCTGTCCCCATCCTGCTGTTGTTAGTGTCTACTAACAAAATGCTCCTAGCCACAAATCAGGGTAGTTAGAAGCTTTTAATGCTTTCTTAACTAAGATGTTATAAAAATGACGATTACAATTAAAATAAAGTATCAAAATTATTTTGTACAATTAAACTATAATTAGAAAGAATTATGGCAAATAAAGTGAATGGCTGACCATAAAGTCCTCAATTAAGTAAAAAAAGAGAAAGAAATATAAATATAATTATCAGCTGAGGTTGTAATGGAGCCCATTATTATTATTTTTAATCCTAAGGTTAACTTCTTTCAACAAACGTTCTATTAGCAATTAGTAACTTGTATTAAAAGAAATTGAGGGTAAGAATAGAAATGCGTTGTAATTAATGATAATGATTTGCATAGATTTTTATTGATCTGTCTGCAATTCTTGTTATATGCACTAGAATTTTATGTATTTAATGGCCTACCAAGTTAGTCATATTCATCTAGACTCTTAAATGATTAAATGGCAGTTACTTTATTTATTTCACGGTCAAGCCTAACAAAGCCCCAATAATTAAGAATAGAATAAATGAATCAATATTTATAGCAGTCGCCAGAGAAGAAAGCATCATTGCACTTCTTATTACTTGTTTGTCTTTCAGTCTATTTGTATACTGTTTTTACACACCTGACCTCACAAGTTAATATATATCAAAAGATTATACAGCTGTGCTGTAAGGACAAGACAGAAGCTAATTGGAAGGAAGTTCCAAAGGTATTAGGATTGCTTCTAAGAAAGCCTCTTCTTTGAAGAATAAATTTATCTTTTATAAGCTTTTTATTGTTGTTTTTCTGTCTCTACATACATATGTTAGTTTTTCAAACAGTGTGTGATCTGGGTTCATAAAATGCTAATACGTAATCAAGTCCTTCTCTTTGGTTCTCTCTTCTAGCCATTTGTAGAATAAATTCCAGCTTTGGTAGTATTCTGTTTCTTCTTTATCTTTCAGCCTAATAGTTAATCTGTCCATCTCCACGCACTCCAGTATCTTTTTTATTACTTCTTCTTCTGAAGGTATTCGTTCATTCTTCCAGCATTGCGCATAACTTATTCTTGCTGCGGTAAAACCAAATATAAGTTTTGCTTATTAACCTTTTCTGGTACTATACCTAATAAAAAAATTTCAGGATTAAATACTACATGTTCTCCTAATATTTTTTCTAGCCAAGCATGCATTTTTTTCCAATAGGCCTTTACTTTGTCACATGTCCACCAGATGATAATACGTACCTAAATTATGTTTGCATTTCCAACATTTACCTGATACATTTTTAAACATTTTTGCTAATCTTGCTGGAGGCAAGTGCCATGTATAAAACATTTTATGCAGATGTTCTTTATATGCAGTTGACATTGTCAATTTATAATTTCTCTCCCCTAATTTTTCTAATTCTATATTATAACCAAAGTTTTTCGCCCACCTTATCATTGTCTCTTTAGTTTGTGGAAGAATTTAAAACTGTCATTATTAGGAAGAATTGCTACAGTTAAAATGAATATATTGCCTAAGATTTTATTTTTGTTTCAAACAATTCCGATAAAACTTGGGAATTTTTTTTTCAAGAGCTGAATTCATTAATTTTGAAGTTTGTATGGCAAGGAAAGAAAGCTAGAATAAAGATGAAAACCTTGCAAGATACTAAGGAAAATGGAGGCTTTGGCCTACCTGAGTGGGCTTTGTATTATCAAGCATCTGTATTAACATGGGTGAAAGAATGGATAATGCTTAGGAACAAAAGGTTGTTATACTTGGAGGGATATGACTTACAATTGGGGTGGCACGCTTTTTTGTGGTATGGGAAAAACAAAATCCATAAGTATTTTCAAAATCACTGTATTAAAAATGCTTTGATAACATTATGGGAAAAAATTAAAACGAAAATATATGTAAAAATTCCAGGGTGGTTATCAACAACTGAAGCTTTTTCACACACAAATTTGTTAGATTTTGAAAAAAACTTGGACATATAGAGATATTTTAAATATTGATGGGACATTAAAATCGAAACAAGAGCTGGAAAATCAGGGTATCAACATGTCATGGTGGATACGCTTACAAATACAAAATAGATATAAAAAAGATATGAAACTGGATTCTATAAAGATCAAACTGTATTTGATAATATATTAACTTCTGATGAGAAATTAAGAAAATGTATAATTTTTTTGTTAATTTTAGAGATGAAGAATAAATTTAATATCCTGCATCTGCATTGTTGCTCACCAACAATCAGTGTCATGCTGAGACTAAGCAAGGAACTCAAGGATTAATTGAAGTTGTCATGTTTTATCAGCCACCAGGGCTATCAGTGGAAGGATTTGGTGGGCACTAAATGACTTTTCAAAGCTAGCTGTTGGCTCTCAATAACCCTCTTTCCATGCCACAAGAACTTACAGTAGTTATCTCCTCTCACAGTCACCTTTGTGTGCCAGCACCAAACAATCACAATAATATTATTTGGGATCATTGTTTTTCTTTCTTCCAAACATTCCAAAGAGTGCTGGGAAGATATCATTCTCTCTTTTCCTTTCTGCCCTTTTTCCTGTTTGCCCTCTGCCAGCAGTTCAATCCTCACCGGCTCAAGATGGACTCAACGTTCCATCCTTCTAAGGTTGATAAAATGAGGAACCAGATTGTTGGGGGCAATAGGCTGACTCTGTAAACCACTTGGAGAGGGCTGTAAAGCACTGTAAAGTGATATTTAAGTCTAAATGCTATTCTTGTGTGTGTGTTTGTGTGTGTCTATGTACTGTATGTATATGTGCGTGTGTATTACCTCAAGGAGCATAGGAACAGCCTTTCACCAAATGAGAACCATACATATTGTTAGAGTTTATATCAGTTATTCTCAATTCTGACCACTTTCAGTTCATTGGATGTCACCTCCCAGAACTGTCAACAACTGGTTGATAAATTCTGGATGGTCATGCCAACCCACCTGGAAATGATCCAATTTGGAAAATACTGGTCTGCATACCAGGTTTCAGGCTGAAATCTTTTTCCAACGCTACCCAGAGAGGCCAAGAATTAAACCTGGGACATGGTGAACCATGGCAGTTACTCTAACACTTTGCTATCTCCTTTCTGTATTGATTTTTATGGGTGGAAAAGTTGGATGTTGTAATCCAAAGAGTTCTGAAGGTCACCCGGTTAGAAAAAAGTTTTTCTCACTGTTCAGCTGAGTAGCTCTGCAGCCTTTCAGGCAGCAGCCTTTGCAAATCTTACTTTCCCAAAAGCTGGTGAAAACGGAACATTGAATCTAAAGCACACAAATCATGTGCAAATGCAGCTGACATCCTCAGATTCAGACTCCTTGCCCTACATAAGCAGACATTTTAAAGATCTTCTATGGAATTCCTTAACCTTCTTCAGCACATTCAACATTTTGCAAACTCTGAGTTTCTGATTAAATTAATATCAGAATGTACTTATTCATTGTCTTTGCTGTAGAATTAGTTCTTTAGGACTCTATCTTTTTTTCTGCTGAAGTGGAGCACCAAGGGATATTACTGTGGATGAACTGAAGTCACTTTCATTTCTAGCTGGTTGTAATTGTTACTGAGGATTTTAATGAGTTTTAATTTATGCATAGGCTACTTGGAATGGACTTTAAGAAATTACAACTAGATTTTTAAAATGTAGAATAGTCGTCTTCTGATAATATAATAGAAAAAGTAAGATGCTCGGATTTTCTGGCCCAAAGGATAGTCGCCATCCCACTTTAAATACTCTGTTAATATTTTGGCAGTTGTTCCTATATTATATGCTAAAAGAATTGAACCCAGCCACTATTTACCTCCTGGAGACATGGAGGTCAGACCTCTGGTTACAAGAACCTCAACACAAAGTCTTGGAGGGATATGAAGTGAAGCAACAAAGACACATTCCTCCACTTTTATAATCTGGGGGGCGGTGGGGGGACATCAATACCACTTCATAGGAAAAAAGGATGCTTCACAGAAATATCATATCGGAAAAACTGCCCCCTCTGAACCTTTACAGAGCTTTTTTCCAGTTATTCTTCCCCAGTTTGATGATTTCTGGACTTCTCTTCCCATAATTCCCAACCAACCTAACCCAAAGCTATTTCTCTGGGCATTATGAAAGGAAGGCATCAAATAGACTAAATATGGACTAGAGGATACGTCTGGATCATTGCACACCACCCAGATTTGTTTTCTGGGAGATGGGTGGCTATATAAATTTGATAGATAGATAGATAGATAGATAGATAGATAGATAGATAGATAGATAGATAGATAGATAGATAGATAGATAGATATGGATAGAGATAGATAGATAGATAGATAGATAGATAGATAGATAGATAGATAGATAGATAGGTAGGTAGGTAGGTAGGTAGGTAGGTAGGTAGGTAGATAGATAGATAGATAGATAGATAGATAGATAGATAGATAGATAGATAGATAGATAGATAGATAGATGATAGATAGATAGATAGATAGATAGGATAGATAGATAGGGTATAGATAGAATAGATAGATAGATGATAGATAGATAAAGATAGAGTAGATAGATAGATATGGATAGATGATAAATAGATAGATGATAGATAATAGATAATAGATAGAAACTGTACAATTGAATGTGATAGGATTTTCACCTAAGCATTCTACAATTAAAATAATTTGTCTTTGTCCGTCCTTTCTCTGTGCCATTTGTTCTTTCTGGCCTCACAGTGGCCTTGAATCCAAGACTTCCCCCAAATACATTCACAGTTTCCAAATTCCACCCAAAACCTTTCATAACCCCCCCATCTGGACACAGTTTCCAGGCTAAAATGCCTCTTCTCTTAATTATTGATTTGTTTATTGCAGACACATTGGCAGAACAAGAATAGCTTCATTGCCTGCCAGATTCTTGCCTGCAACCACACAAGGGGTTGGCGAGGTCTCTAGTTTTGGCACTGGAGCAAGCATGAACAGCTGCAAGGTCCCACCACAGCTCTTTGGCTCCTGCACCTTTGTGACCAGGGAAGCCCACAGATGAGTTTGCTTGTCGTTTGCAAAAAGTTAAAGATGACCCCCCTATGCCATGGGGAGGAGTTCTCTGGAACCGAAAGGGGTTTCTGTCTCTCCACATGGGCTGTTCCTCTTTAACAATATCACTTCTTAATGCATCAGGCAGAGGCTTTGGGAACTTGGCACGCCTGATCAAAACACAATTATGCGATCGAATGCTGAAGCTGTTGTCATTTTCGCACAGGGAGAGATTAGATCCTACACATTAGTGTGATGGTTAATGATTTTAAAAAGCTGCTGTTGGGGAAAAGCACACACACACACACACACACATGCACACACAGGCATGCTGATGGCTTGGGAGCTCCTTCTGTTGTTTTGGGGGGTTGATAATCAACCTGTAACATAATCTCCCCAATTTGGGGCTTTGCAAAATTCAGAGGGAGGGCGTATGTACATATTAACAGAGCAATAACGATTCATTCGGTCCATGGTGCTTCGTTTCACATTTTATGGGTTGTTGTTTTTTTCCTTCGCAGTGTAGAGCCAATCAGCGCTACCCTGGCAAATCGTGACATTTCTTGCACTGGTGGCAGTCACCTTTTCTGATTCCTCTTGTTAAATTCCCATACATGTAGTAACATCTGCTGCAGGTGGGCTGGAACCCTTGGCCTTTTGGTTTTCCTTTCCTGGAATAAATGGATCAGGACCCACAGCAGGAACGTATCTATGGAATTCTTGGTGTTCTCTGAGCTTGGTTGTTTCTTCACAAACATCTCATTACCCAACTTTACCCAACTAGATATAATGAAACATCCACAAGAAAACAACCAAACTCAGGGAGTACCAAGACCCCAAAGGGGAACCTTGACTACAAATAATCTCTACTCCAGGAATATATTTTCCAAACACAGAGAGAACATGTTTACGAGAGGAGGCTGACCCGAGACATTCAGATATGTTGGCCAAGCCCTTTCTAACCTGATGTTTTCCAGACATGTTGATCTTCAACTCTCTCATCCTCAGTTTGCAAAGTCTTTGACCAACCCTTGATCTGAGCAATCGTTTGCTTTTGCTGATGTTAGCCGGACAAAATGTCTATTCAGCACCCAACTCCCTGATGGCTTTACTACTCTTTGACCTGTCTGCTCATTAGCTGCTGATTTGGTAACCTGACCTTTGGCCTGTTTTAGTGTTTGTCACTTGCTTCTGGCTGCTTTTTTGCTCCCCCCCTGTCCTCCGATTGAGTTTCTGTTAGGGCTTTGTGGGAGAAAACTATAGCTGAAGGGCAAAGCTCACGAATGACATGAAAAAATGTCCCAGGGGTAATCCCTGGCATGGCCAGTTCAAAGTATCAGGTCAGTTAATTTGTAGGGAATTAGTCCCCTCTCTGTGGCCGAAATCTGGTGTTGAACCACCAATTGGTTTAGACAACACTGGATAAATAGACTGGGATCACACTTTGCACTAAGCCATGATTTCCTTCTTTATGTTTTATTTAGTACACATCACAAGTCCCTTGATTCATCTAACGTATTAAGCCAAAACAAAGTGAATCACATTATACTTTAATGCAATGACCGAAACAAACAAAAACCTAACCTGCTAAAGTGTAGTTTCCTATGTGCAGTAGCTACTAATCCTGAATAGACTGATCAATCCTTTCTCCCTAATCTACATACGCTTAGTAACCTAGCAGCTCTTCCCTTCATATTTGGTCATCACTATCTTTTAAAGGAACAGACATCAAATTCCATCAGGGCTTATGCAAGGACCCCTGATAAAATCATTTTTATTACAGAGACACAAGAAAGGGGGGAAAAAAAACCCAGGCTCAGAGAACACCAGGAACCCAGCAACTCAGTTCTGGGCTACTTATATTCTCTGCTTTTTCAAGACCTGCCTCCTTCTGGTTTATTGAATGCTAAGACAAGTCCATTAATGTGTGGGGTAAAAAGTAAAGGTAAAGGTTCCCCCGCACACACGTGCTAGTCGTTTCCGACTCTAGGGGCCGGTGCTCATCTCCGTTTCAAAGCCGAAGAGCCAGCGCTTGTCCGAGGACGTCTCCGTGGTCATGTGGCCGGCATGACTAGACGCCAAAGGCGCACGGAACGCTGTTACCTTCCCACCGTAGTGGTCCCTATTTTTCTACTTGCTTTTTTACGTGCTTTCGAACTGCTAGGTTGGCAGAAGCTGGGACGAGTAAGAGGCGCTCACTCTGTTACGTGGCACTCGGGATTCGACCCGCCAAACTGCCGACCTTCTGATCGACAAGCTCAGTGTCCTAACCCATTGAGCCACCACGTCCCTTATGTGTGGGGTAAGACATCCTATTAACTCAAAAACGAACAAGCCACACAATATCTTTGCTTCTAGTCTAAATTCAGCCCGTATATTAAAATGATTTTTCCAACCCAGAGTGAAACCAGCGGAGAATTGTTTCTGCTCTGCCAAGAGAAATGAAGCTTATTCTTCTCCACACCCCCATTAATGAATGTCATGCCCTGGAAGTATAGATGATATATAAAGTCATTATTTATACCCCACCTTTACTAGCCCCACAAAAGCAATGAAATGTAGTTGCTCAAAATCATTCAGGAAAGCTCATTATGCCTTAATGCAAGGGGTGGGCAACCTGCAGCCCTTGGGCCATATGCAGCATTGATCTAATTTAAAAAAAAAACTGTGACCGATCAATTCAGACTTTTGGCAAAAGTGATATGTTTCCTTCCTTAGTAGTACATTGGGTGGGAAAAGGGCACAGCAGAAGGGAAAGAGAGAGAAGAGAGTAAAGGAGAGACAGGAAGAGGGAAGAAAGAGAAAACCAGTGCAGGGCTGTTCCTGTCTATTCACATAAGCGACCGATTCAGGGCGAAAGATATAAATGTATGAATGAATGCAAGCTCTGTTTCAACTCCTGGCTGCTTTCAAAGCTTTCCAAATGCTTGATGTGAAGGTCAGGAAGAGGATGGTAAGAATATCCAGCTAGACACACCACCGTTTGCTTAACCTGGCTGCTAAATCCACCAAAGTTGGAAGTTCACAAAATACACAAACAAATGCATATTTAGTCCGACAGCAAGTTCATTAGCAGCAGCTTGACCCACAAAAGATTAGAGTTAATGCTAACCAAGTTTAGCAAGCTGTACAAATCTTTTAGGGTTTTGTTTTGCTTTATTTTTTGAATCTGGTTCAGTACGTTGTTTGAGTATTGTCATTTGGGATCACATGTGCCTAAATATATATATTTTTTTAAAAAAAAAGAGAGGAAAGAGTGTGCATTGACCCACTCCTCAGCAGGAAACCTAGTTTGTAGGAGCTGAAAAATATTGCATAGGGAGAGAAAAGACAAGAGATTCCAGTCCATGGGTTCTAGTCTCACGTACCAGTACTTCTGGTCCCACCATCCTTTCTTCAAATTGTCCTATCCTCAGCCTTCTAGAGTCACTACACTTCTCTTCTTTCTGTGTCGTATGTTCAACAGCACATTCCAAAATGAGCAGAGCCAAGGTGCAAGATGGAAGTTCTAAGAGATGAAATGCTTTCTTAATGTCTTCAAGGAGGCATCCTAATTTGTCAATGCTTGTTTCTATGCAGAATTGCCTCTCTTTCTCTTTCTTTTTCTCTTTCCCTCTTTCTCTTTCTCTCTTTCTCTCTCTTTCTCTTCCATAAGATAATCAACAAAGTTTCATATGAATCAGACTTCAATCTTTACTCTTTGCAAAACCTGGCTGGACAAGTAAGGAATAAAAAGGTAAAGGTAAAGTTTCCCCCGCACATGCGTGCTAGTCGTTTCCGACTCTAGGGGCCGGTGCTCATCTCCGTTTCAAAGCCGAAGAGCCAGCGCTTGTCCGAGGACGTCTCTGTGGTCATGTGGCCGGCATGACTAGACGCCAAAGGCGCACGGAACGCTGTTACCTTCCCACCGGAGTGGTCCCTATTTTTCTACTTGCATTTTTGCGTGCTTTCGAACTGCTAGGTTGGCAGAAGCTGGGACGAGTAACAGGCGCTCACTCTGTTATGCGGCACTCGGGATTTGACCCGCCAAACTACCGACCTTCTGATCGACAAGCTCAGCGTCCTAGCCCACTGAGCCACTGTGTCCCTTTTAAGTAAGGAATAGTCATGCCCAAATGCACCATGGACAGCGACCATTCTACAATAATGCAGGATGACCCTTAAGGGAGGAGAAGCAACTCTAAATCTATTAGCCGGTCACTGTGTGATTTGCCGGAAGTCAGCAAGGATTGCTCTCCTACTTTGTCTGGACAGATTTTCATTTTCTACTTGGCTCATTGCCAGTATAGGTCACCTAATGTTTCCTGAATGCCGAACAGGATGATGTACTGTTCCCAACCTTCATCGTCATTATCTTCATTGGTTCCTTTTGCGTGAAGTGCATAGGGCAGCAAGCTTCTTCCAGTCAATCCTATCTGCAGCAGCATCTTTGGCATCTTCCCATTTGATGCCCATTGTTCGTAAATCATATTTTAAAGTCTGATGCCAACTTTCTCACCCTTAAAGGTAAAGGTAAAGGTAAGGGTTCCCCCGCACATGCGTGCTAGTCATTTCCGACTCTAGGGGCTCATCTCCATTTCATAGCCGAAGAGCCAACGCTTGTCCGAGGACGTCTCCGTGGTCATGTGGCTAGCATGACTAGACGCCAAAGGCTCACGGAACGCTGTTACCTTCCCACCGTAGTGGTCCCTATTTTTCTACTTGCATTTTTGCGTGCTTTCGAACTGCTAGGTTGGCAGAAGCTGGGACGAATAACAGGAGCTCAGTCTGTTACGCGGCACTCGGGATTCGACCCGCCAAACTGCCGACCTTCTGATTGACAAGCTCAGTGTCCTAACCCATTGAGCCACCACGTTCTCACCCTTAGTCCATTACAAATGGACCTTCACTATGTTCTCCAGCTTCCATTCAGAACTGTTGCTTTCTGGCAGTTTTAAGCCTTTGGGTTACATGGTCTCTGGTGTCTAGTTCTTTGGTGGCATCTTTCCAGATGCAGCTGACTGCATTGTCTAGCATGTGCCCTCCCATCCAGGGGCTGGTTGCTGTCCAGACATTTTATCCTGGCCTCATTGGGTCCTATGTTCTCAATGATGATGATGTTGCCAAGTTGGTAATGAAAATCGCAAGTAAGCCACCAAACTCAGAGAGCACCAAGGACCCCACAGTTGTCCTCCTCCTCCTTCCCTTTCTTCTTCTCCTCCTCCTCCTCCTCCTCCTCCTCCTCCTCCTCCTCCTCCTCCTCCTCCTCCTCCTCCTCCTCCAACTCCCTTCTATTGCTGATGATGTTGCTTAGCTGGGTCATGAAATGTCTGCAAGAAAACAACCAAACTCAGAGGGTATCAAGGACATCGTATTTCAACCCCCAAGCTACAAATATTCTCCTCTGTCAATACGTATCAGCATTTCCCCAAAATTGCAAAAAGCTCCTAGGCCCACTAAAAGAAATTAGTGGTTCTGAGAAAAAACATCAACAACAACAACTGTTAAATCTGTTTAAGTCTTTCCATTTTTCCCCCTGCTGGCAAAGAAAACAATAATTGGTACAGTTTTCCTAATGCTGTGTTGAGGTCTGTTTTTCACTTTCTAAGGAGTAGGCTCCCACCTCGTGAAAGAGGCTTTATTTAATTCACAGGTAATTTAAGTATTCCTTTTGATTTTCTTTCTTTGTTTCTTTCTTTTTTAAATTGCTTTCTTCTGGGAGGTGGCAGAATGTTCTGTTGCTTGTGTGTGAAAAAGCTCAACAGGAGTTCCCTTCTGACCTCTCTTGAGGTTTAACTGTCACCTGGGAAGACAGGAAAGCTCTAGATTTATGGAGAGAGAGAGAGTTGTACAATGAAAGACAGGATAGTCATGCACGCCACCGGGCCTTCATATTACTAAATAAATGAAATAATTCTGTCCTTGGAATCTCTCTGAAATTCTCCTCTCTTTCAAAAGAGATTTCAAAGCAAAATTCCCCCCCCCCCCGTTTTTTTTTATCAGATTGAATGAAAATGGCTACAAGAACAAAACAGGGCAATTTTTGTTATAGCACGGAATTGATTTCTCCCACTCTTGCATTACCCTATCTGCTAAAGTCACACTGAGCATCTGTTGGGAACTGACTGAAAGCCAGGAACAGCTTCTTCTGTTTTCCTGCCTTCTCCTGCAGCTTTGGAATTAACCCTCCCTAGCCCATACATCATCTTTGTCACCACAGCTCCTTGGGATGAGGGTAGAGACTCTCTGGAAAGAGTGCCCGGAAAGAGCAACAAAGATGATTATGGGGCTGGAGGCTAAAACCAGCGGTGGGATTTATCCGGTTTGCATCAGTTTGGCAGAACCGGTTGCTATTTTGTTGTTGTTGTTGTTGTTGTTGTTGCTCAGGTCCAGAGTGGACTTCCGGCAGCGGCATCCACACATGGAACTGGTTGTTCACATATTTGAATCCCACCCCTGGCTAAAACCTATGAAAAACAGTTGCTGGAACTGGGTATGTCTAGTCTAGAAAAGACAAGGACTAGGGGTGATATGATAGTAAAAGTAATGGTAATGGTTCCCCCGCACATGTGTGCTAGTTGTTTCCAACTCTAGGGACCGGTGCTCATCTCCGTTTCAAAGCCGAAGAGCCAGCGCTTGTCCGAGGACGTCTCCGTGGTCATGTGGCCGGCATGACTAGACGCCAAAGGCGCACGGAACGCTGTTACCTTCCCACCGTAGTGGTCCCTATTTTTCTACTTGCATTTTTATGTGCTTTCGAACTGCTAGGTTGGCAGAAGCTGGGACGAGTAACAGGCGCTCACTCTGTTACGCGGCACTCGGGATTCGACCCGCCAAACTGCCGACCTTCTGATCGACAAGCTCAACATCCTAACCCACTGAGCCACTGTGTCCCTTTCGATATGATAGTAGCGTTCCAGTATTTGAGGGGCTGCCATAAAAGGAGAGGGGGGGGTCAATCTATTCTCCAAAGCACCAGAAGGCAGGACAAAAAGCAACGGATGGAAACTAATCAAGGAGAGAAACAACCTGACAGTGAGAACAATTAACCAGTGGAACAACCTGCCTCCAGAAGCTGTGAATGCTCCCACACTGGACGTTTTTAAGAAGAGATCGGACAGCCATTTGTCTGAAATGGTGTAGGGTCTCCTGCTTGAGCAGGGGGTTGGTCTAGAAGACCTCCAAGGTCCCCTCCACTTCTGTTATTCTGAATTCGGAATCCTTTTTTCTCCTTTTTTTTTTAACTGTCCCCCACTTTACTTAAACTGATCGGCAAGGACTGATTTGCTTGCAAAAGGTAATCACCCTGCTCCACATGGCTCCTGCCCTAGTGCACTTGAAAAAGAAAATGCACACATGTCAGATCAAAAGCTGCCTGTGTGCTACTCCCAAGACTTTCAAGTAAGGGGGTGGGGAGAAGGTGAAGAGAAAATGGGATATGGAGCTTTGCTTTCAATCCCTTTCTTTTCTTTTGTGCTTGGCCAACAGCAAGGGAACGAGGCTCTTGTGGAGAGAAATATAATTGCTTTGGTTCTCCTTAGCTGCTGAGGCTTCCATGCTTGGAACTGCGGTTGGTCATAATAAAGAAGCAGGAAGTCCCTGGCCTTTCTAAAACGTCTAAATCAGGGGTCCTCAAGCTTGGCAACTTTAAGATTTGTGGACTTCAAGTCCTAGAATTCCTCAGCCAGCCAAGTGCCCAAAGGTCATTTAATCGTGTGTGTGCGTGTGTGTGTGCGTGCACACCTGGAAGTGCTCTATGGCCATAAAGCGCCATTGTTATATCTCCAGATAGTTATAAGTCATACATTGAGGACTTTCTGTATTCAAGACCGGAAAGAAGAGGGAATTGAGTCAGAAGCTTAAGAACCACTGAACTAAGCCAAGGCTTGCTGTGGCTAGCTCAAACATGGTATATTGGCTAAATCACGTGTCAGGATCCTTACCACTTTCCAAAGTATAAAACATGGTTTATAAACATAAAAACATCTGGTATCACATACAGAGAAGAGCAACAAAGATGATTGGGGGACTGGAGGCTAAAACATATAGGGAACGGTTGCTGGAATTGGTATGTGTAGTTTAACGAAGAGAAGGACGAGTGGGGACATGATAGCAGTGTTCCAATATCTCAGGGGCTGCCCCAAAGAAGAGGGAGTCAAGCTATTCTCCAAGGCACTTGAAAGCAGGACAAGAAGTAACGGATGGAAACTAGTCAAGGAGAGAAGCAACCTAGAACTAAGGAGAAACTTCCTGACATTTAGTACAATTAACCAGTGGAACAACCTGCCTCCAGAAGTGGTGAATGCTCCAACACTGGAAGTTTTTAAGAAGAGACTGGACAGCCATTTGCCTGAAATGGTATAGGGTTTCCTGCCTGAGCAGGGGGTTGGACTAGATGACCTCCAAGGTCCCTTCCAACTTATGATGATGATGATGATGTAAAAAATCAAAGAACCTGTGGTTAACATGAGATATTTCAAGATTCAAGTCTACATATGTCACTTTGTACTTAGTAAACTGGTAAAACCAGGTTTTCCTCGCTCACCTTACCAACCTTTGGCACAAGCTACAAACAGAATCTCTGCTTTTGTTAAGAAATGTAGATGCTCATATTAATCATAAGGCTTAACAGCCTGAAATAGTCTCATTGAGACTCTTTGATTTTCTTAGAGTTTAGCCTGAATTAAACTCCTCATTTTGCTTCCATAAAAGTGCTTATTTCCCTATAGGCACTCAAGTGACCATTCATGGATCTATTTAAAAGAAATAACAAATGAATGCAACAGTTTCTACCTTATAACAACAACCAGCACTGGCAGCTAATAAATCATCTAAGAGCCCCTTCTGAAATCCTCACATCTTCCCCAAATGTTAGTGAGCTTGTGTGTGTAAAATATTCCAAATCATGTACTGTAATGTTCCAAGTCAGTGTGCAGCAACAAAATCACAGTTGCTTGAGTTTTTGCCACAGAATTAAGAACTATGTTTTAATATTTTGTAATGTAAAACCCATTAATTGAGTTTATTCAGTATCTCATGATTAAACAACCAATGTGCGGGCACAGAAAGTGATTCCTAGACCAGATAGCAATAGCACTTAGATTTATATACCACTTCATAGTGCTTTATATAGCAACAGCAACAGCAATAACACTTAGACTTATATACAGCTTCACAGTGCTTTACAGCCCTCTCTTTATATACAGAGTCGTTATATTTCCCCCAACCATCTGGTTCCTTATTTTACCAACCTCAGAAGGATGGAAGGCTGAGTCAAGCTTGAGCCGGTCAGGATCGAACTGCTGGCAGTTGGCAGAGTTAGCCTGCAATGCTTCATTCTAACCACTGCACCACCAGGGCTCTTCAGATGCAGCCCTCGTCGCAAGCCATCACTTGTGGATGTATTCTGAATCTTGCTAAAGCATAAAAATAGGTGCAGGGCATCTTTTCTGGATAATTGGCAATCTTATTAAAGACAAAATTGGAACGCAGTCTTCCAAAGCTTAGAGATGCAGGGCTGATTAAATTTTACCTCTTAAGCATCAATTCACATCACTGTTATTTATGCAAGGGAAGCCTAGGTATTTCAAAAGATGGCCTTCAAAACACAAATCCCATTAATATGTGAAATAAATAAAATACAGGAAAGGACATTTTAATACAAAGGTAGGCATGCGTGCACATTTGAGGTTACTCTCACACATCATCTTGCTGCAAAAATATTAAAAATTGGAAATCTCGGAACTACGGTGCCTACAAAGGCAGTGAGCTGAGAACCCAACAAGGGAAGTATTTACGGACGACCCAGATCACACTGCAGGTAGAAGAAGGAAGTTACTAGAGAAGAGAAGGATTTCTGCTTACCCCCTTCCACACTACTTACATCCTCAGCTTACGACCACAACGTAGCCCATAATTTCTGCTGCTAAGCAAGACAGTTGTTAAGTCAGCTTTGCCCCATTTGGCAACCTTTCTTGCCACCGTTGTTAGCTGAATCACTGCTGTTAAGTTATTATTGGGGACCAGCCAGTTCTAAAAGGCAGCAACTATTCACCATTTCACTATTTTCCTTCTAAATTGCAAGGCTGGTCTCTGTACGTGTCGTCATTAATTTTCTTTACATTTAATTTTAGTCCCATTTTTTCCCACTGCCCTCCTTGATTTTCATTCTTAGAGCTTTCAGATCATTTGTATTTTCAACTGTCATAATAGTGTTCTCAGTGTAGTGCAGTTTATTGATATTTCTTGCTCCATTTTTAAAACTATGTTCATTTTTTCCCAATCAAGGCTCCCTTAATATGTGATCAGTATATTAGGTTGAATAAATAAGCACAAAGTATGTAATCGAATGGGATTGGGGGGGGTGGAGGAGGAGGAGGAGGAGGAGGAGGAGGAGGAGGAGGAGGAGGAGGAGAAGGATTAATTATCCAGCATAAATCTCCCTTTCCATGTAGGCTTCTAATTTGCATTGGAGGCTCCTAGGCATTATTTTGCTGGTATAAGAAATTGAGGATGTCGCACAACAGTTCTATAGTCTCCTTTCTTCATTATTGGTATGTAGATTGATCTTTTCCAATCTATTGGCCATTGTGTTATTCTCCAGATGTGATGGCATAGTTTGGTTAAAACTTTGATGGATTCTTCTGTTGACTGTGATATTTCTGTAGATATTTGATCAATTTGTGCAGCCTTCTGACTTGGTAATGACTAGAGTGCTGAGCTACCATATTCTACCACCAGAGGTGTTTTGTTTTTTTTGTAAATGGGGAATATTATCTCAGGGATCTTGGATACTGACAATTCTACAGCATTTTGGTTTCACATTCATTTTTAAAAATCTTGTAATCAGTTACTTTGACCAGTTGACCAGTTGATACTCTAATTCGTGCCTGGCTGAGGAATTCTGGGAGTTGAAGTCCACAAGTCATAAAAGGGCCAAGTTTGAAGACCCCTGCTCTAATTGTTTACTTGTTTGGTAAAGGATCCCCTGGCATCTTTTACCAAACAAGCTGAAGTTGGAAAGTCCTTCTCAGTTCAGAAACGGTTGTCTGGAATGACCTTGTTTTTCTATATTCATTTCCATCTTCAGGGTCTTTAAAGGTAAAGGTAAAGGTAAAGGTTCCCCCGCACATGCTAGTCGTTCCCAACTCTAGGGGCCGGTGCTCATCTCCGTTTCAAAGCCGAAGAGCCAGCGCTTGTCCGAGGATGACTCCGTGGTCATGTGGCCGGCATGACTAGACACCAAAGGCGCATGGAACGCTGTTACCTTCCCACTGGAGTGGTCCCTATTTTTCTACTTGCATTTTTATGTGCTTTCGAACTGCTAGGTTGGCAGAAGCTGGGACGAGTAACAGGCACTCACTCTGTTACGCGGCACTCAGGATTCGACCCGCCAAACTGCCAACCTTCTGATTGACAAACTCAGCGTCCTAACCCACTGAGCCACCGCATCCCTTTTTCAGGGTCTTTACAGAGGTTGTAATACTGCTTTTTGTCTCTTCCCCCCCCCCCCCAAAAAAAAACCCCCACAACAACACTGAACTTCTTTGTTGAATTCCTTCCTGAGATCATTGTCTTTCTTGGCTTTGGGCTTCTCTTGTCTTCTTGTGGATTATTTTTTTTACAGCTTGTTCTGACACCCAGTTTACTTTCTTCTGTTTCTTGGTCTTTGGCAGCCTGCAGTCACTTTTCTTCTTTTCTGATTTCATTACGTTGTGTAGTGTACCTATCAGTGAGCTTCAGGTCTGCAAAGCATTTCTTGACGCTTTCCTTGAAAATGAAGACTGTATTGTGGAAACTGGATGGCTTCGTTCTGCTTCAGCTTGACTTGGAACTTGGTTGCGAGCTATCCTACAGTCACATCTCTGCTGTTCTAATTGAGCTCTTCCATGTCCTTGTATGAATAGAACAGTCCGCTTTATTTCATTGTGTCCCCTTTTTGACAAAGTCAATGAACACAGGCATTGCTCTGATGGTTTGAAGGCTGTGTTGGCAATGGAAGCATTGGACTGGCTGAAACCGATACATCATTTTCTTGCTTCATTTCTGTGTCCCAGGCCATGCAGTCCAATTACATATTTTTCTCCTTACTATTCCCAGTTTTGGTTTTCCAGTCTCCAACTACAAGCAGCTCTTTTTTTTTTTTTTTACTCTGGATGTTCCGCCAATCTCAGATTGAATCTGACTATAAAAAAAATCATCAACTCCTCCTCTTTCACGTCAGTGGTTGGAGCATAAACTTGGATAATTGACATGTTAAAGATTTTGTCTGCAAAATCTAATCGATATTATTCAGTCACTTGACTGCAGTGTACCCAAGTACAATTTTGCTATGTCATTCCAGACTATGAAATCCACACTTTTTTTTTTTTGAGTTTGTGTGTTTGTGTGTGTGTGTGTTCTGAGTCATAAATGGTATGATCTTCTGATTGAAAAGTGTCTGATCCAGTCTATTTCAATTTACCAATGTCTAAGATTTCAACATCTAGTTGATTCATTTCACTTTTATTTAATATTTATTTGTTATGTATAGGTAGGGGTGTGGGTTTGTACATATGTTTTATATAGTATGTTTAGGTGTGTGTCATGAATGTGTTTTACTTTGAGAGCGGGCAACTAAATTTCATTTTTGATGTGTGCCGTTGTGCCCACAGTAAAAAAAAAAGACAATAAAGGTTATCTTATCTTTACTGTATTGAGCTCAATATAATGGAGACAAAGGTTTTCCTCTTACACTTTTGACTTAGCTCTATAAGTATTTGATCATAGTATTTATATGAGAAGAATAGATATGAATTCCCATAATATATAACTGCTCTTAACACTTTATATTAGAAGGGACTGAAAGGAGGTACAGAAAGAAATGAAATATCATTTATTAGCATGAATAAAATAGATATCACTAGTATTTAATAATTAGGAGGTAATTGAGTGCCATTCCTTATGTGCCAAACTGACACCATCTATTATTTGGAAGAACCCCAAGATAACCCAAAGTGGATATAGATATAATATCACTATCTATCTATAAACTTAGGTTGCAAGACGACCATAATCCTACGGGATATAATACAGAGCAGATGAACACTGTGATGAAATCTGCTTTGCAAGTTATCAGGGTTTTTATTTCCTCGTGCAGTTGGATTACAACTTCCATCATCCCACACCATGGGCCAGCCTGCTGGCTAAAGCAGAAGAGGATGTGCAGAGTACTTGTTTGATACCAGAAGCTCTGTAGGTTTTCAATGGTCATCAAAATTAACCCTATTATTTAATGTATACCCCACTTCCTGGCGAAGTGAACCTTTGAGATGGTGAATAAAACTGAACGGTAGAACAAAAAAGGTTGAGAAAATGAATCCCAAAGACAATCAACAATTAAAAGCCGCAGATAGACCTATCCATCATGCATTTAACTAATCCACCCTCTTACCCCTCCTTTCCAAAAACCAAGTAAGCCTGTTTATGTGACCATTACAGTAGAAACCAGCAAGCAAAAGCTTTTATAGGATGGCAATATTAAGGATGATCATCCACTAATGCCTGCCAATCAAGCCGCGGTTAAAGACCCAGCTGACAGAGGCTACTTAAAAAGCTGGCCTCCATCTGCAGCAACTGATCCACAGACTTCAAGGGACCCAAATGAAAATGAAAGCCAAAATCACCCTCCTGCCTTTTTTAAGCATTTTAACTATTACTCAAGAATTTTCCCCCCTCCATTTTGGTTAATGATTGTGACTGCAACTCACCAGTTATGCTTGCTTTTGTTCTTTTTAATGACATTGCAATTTCTTCAGCACAGAATAATATTCTAGTTTGGAGTCCACAATACTGAATCCTGTTTCTCAGAGCCTAGACTAGGTGTATTCTTGGAAAATCACCAAGTGACAATCCAGCTTTGTTTCTCTCTCCATTCCGTGTTATTTCCCAACCATTTCCTATAACATCAGTCCCAATCTGGTACCTCTTAAGTATGATCATGTGACATCTCCCAGAATTCTTTATTCATAATTAATTCTAGCTGTGAATTCTGGGACTTGCTTTTTCTATTCTACCCAGAATGCACCATGTTGGGGGGAAAATAGTTTCATGTCATTTTTACCCTCCTCCTATAATTTCCAGTAAACCGACAGAGCTAATTTGTCAATTATTCCAACTTTTTTTTTTGCTGAAATTGCTGAAATCATTATACCCCAAACTGGTGGAGTTACTTGACTAAGGATTATGGGCTAGGAATGTGAGCTTCCTCGCATCCAGAGATTGGCAAGTAAAGAAACAATATCACACTGAAGTCAAGAAGAAGGTTGTTAGTGAATATATCACAAGAGAGAAGATCTTAAAGTCCAAACTCAGCAGAGGAAATACCCTCAAGGCAATTAATAATTGGACAATTCAAGCCATTTGATACACTACTGGAATAGTGTGTTGGATTTAAGCAGAACTAGAAGTCCCAGACAGCAGAAAAATAATGTAAATTAATCATGCCCTTCAACAATGCAGCAACACTGACTCTACTTGCAAGGAGCATAGGTGGGTGTGGAATGTTGCAAGTACACCAGACAGGTGAAGAAGAAAAAAGAACATTGGAAGAATATCTGAAGGGCAGTGAAGAAGATGCACTGAAGCCTGTACACCATGAAGGCTTGCTGAATATCAGAGACCAAACCTGCCTAGAAGAATGACCTGAAAACAGAAAAGAGACATGACAAGGTAAAAGTATTATATGGCCATTTAAAAAAAAAACTCTAGCAGGCAAAGCAGATAATGAAAACCTGGTCGCACAAGATCAAGCCTTAAGAACAAATTAATACAAAGCCAAAATTGAGAAGACAGCATCAGACATCAAGTGCTGCTGCCTCTGCAAAGAAGCTGAAGAAATCTAGTTAGCAAGAAGATTGCACAGATTGACTACCAACAACGGCATGACAAAGTAGCAACAACTGATGCATTGGAATATCTGCAAGAAATGCCATTTGCCTGCAAGCAAGAACTGTTGGGACTACAAAACAGACAAAGTAATAGAAAATGAAGAAGTTAAAGTGATCTGGGAAGTTTAGAATTCAAACAGGCAAGTGGCTGCCACACGACAACCCAGACTTAAACAACTGTTGATCAGAAAGACCAAAAAGTCTGCACAGGGAACATTGCGATCCCTGAAGACAGCAAAACAGGAGAGAAAGAACTGGAGAGAAAGAACAAAATGCAAAGACCTACAAATAAAAATAGAACAACAGTGACAATAGGAAGCAAAAGTATTACCTATAGCAGAGGTTCCCAACCTTTTGGGCACCAGGGACTGGTTTTGTGGAGAGAGGTTTTTCCACGGACCGGAGGGTGCGTGGTTTTGTATGCTGCCTGTATCCCATGGATGGGGCTTTGCTTGTTTGTGTGGACCAATTTCTGGCATGCCGCGGTCCGGTACTGGTCTACAGACCAGGGGTTGGGGACCTCTGACCTATAGCAATAGGTGTCTTGGGTGCAATCCCCAAACATCCGGAACACCACTTGAACATCATCGGCATTGATAAAATCACCATCAGTCAATTGCAAAAGGTTTCACTTGCAATAGCTTACATCCTGTAATGATAACTTTAACACTATCAAACAACATCTGCCTACTTCAGGTTCTTGGGAAGGACTGAACAGCTGGATAATGCCAAATCCAGTCTAAACATCTGGCGGACAGTGCAACCAACCATAATAATAACCAAACACCAAGGCTTTCTCTTGTTACAGTTTTCCTTGGTTTTATTTTATGTCTATTGTGACTGTCAAATAGTTGGCAGATATATTGCAAGCTTCCTAGGCCAGATCCATGTGCTGCAGTATTATTAGTCTCTCAGGGCTTCCAGCAGAGTTTTTTTTCTTTTCTTAGCCTTCCTTGGAAGAGACAAGAATCAAATCTGGAAATGTCTACCTGAAAAATATTGTCTGGTGAGATTACAGCGAGCAGCAATAAGGATTACTTGGTTAGTTGACTGGGTGACCTGGATTTGGTAACCATAGTTTTTATGCTGGGTTTTGAAGGAACCATTCCATTATTCAGTTCAGAGATGCCATTCTAAGGCAATTTAATTGAACCTCCAAGTCAGATTTATGAATTGTATTGGCAAGGCAGATTGATTTGCCTCCAAATTGATTCAGATCGTGTCTGCATATGTCCTAATTTTTTTAATTGATCTGGAAGCTGAAATCAATTCAACCATTTGATTTGGCTATCTGACTCGATAGGGGATCAGTTTTCTGAATTAAAATGGAAGCTTCTGTCGAATCACAGGTCTGGTCTAAATGGGATTTCTCCAGATTCACATACTGCCCTGCCAACCTGGGCAATAGTAGTCTGTTAATCAGTCAATAGATAAACCACCGTAGCTTAATTGGACGGGTGAACTCAGCCATCTTTATTTGAGGTTGACCATGTTTAGAAAAACCACTGGCAGAAGAATGGTAAATTATGGCTTTCCTTGCAAAGCAGGGCTTAATTTTATAAAACTATTTTTTCTGATGTAAAAATGAAATAGGCTGCCGGTCATAATTTAGGAGTAGGGTTGTAGAAACCTTATTAAAAGAGTGGTTTTTTTAGCTATACTTCCCAATGCAGTTCCATCTCCCCACTCCCACCCCTTGCATTTCCCCTGTGGGGATGTAGCCATTCTTTTCCAGGGCTGCCCCCCCCAAAAAATCCGAAAATCTTTAAAGGGAGGATACACCTGTAAAGTCCCTTGTCCTAAAGCTGAAGAGTACAAGTCTGATCGTTGATCAATTTTGCGTCTGTGTGCAAAGGAGCAGAAACAAGAGACTATTAAAAGAGATGGAGGAGGAGGAGGAGGAGGAGGGGAAAAAAGCAGGATGGAACAGAACACACACACACACACACACACACAAATGATAGAGATGCAAAGCAAATTAGACAGGACTCTGATCTGCCTGGGTTTCTGCCTGCCCCCCCAAAATGCACCCTGAATCTTAATTCACTCTAGCTCCAGTTTTTGGTAACACACACACACACACACACAAAACCAATCTCCTGATCTGTCTCAGAGATCAGCCCTTTCCAGGACACATTTACTCCCAGCTTTCCTTCTCTTTTATCCCCTATCTGGGTTTTTACATCCAACCGTTACTTTGCACAAATCCCCCGTTAAAGGTACAGGGAGAGAGATTCATCCCAGCTCGCAAACTGGTTCCACCCGGGTTTTTTTTTCCTCAACTTCTCCCCGGCCGTAGTTTTTTTTCCTCCCCCCCCCCCCGCCCCGCCACCCCCAAATATGTCTTCCCTCGGTGTTTTTTGTCGATTTATTTCTTCTGTTCGGAAGCTGGACGATCTTGGTAAAAATAATACCCACGGAAGGTGATGGTGTGTGTTGTTTTGTTTTTTTTTAAAAAATCTGGGACGAATAGACTCGTGACTTTTTTTTAGTTTGTTTTTTTATTCGTCAATTCTTCCTGGATTATTTATTTTTTTATTATTTTATTTTATTTTAATCCCATTTATATCCCGCCCTTCTCCGAAGACTCAGGGCGGCTTACAATTTAAAGCACAAACCAAGCAATTATGTACCAGGGATTGTTTTCCTCTCAGATTGCAGAACTGAAAAAGAAAAGAAAAAAAAAGAAAAAAGGAAGAAAGGCAGAAAGAAAGAAAAAAAGGAAGGAAGGAAAAGAAAGGGTGGGCGGTTGGGATTACGAGGAAGGGGTGTTTTGGAGCAAGGCATCAGATCTAGCAACAGACGAGCTTGCTTTCTCTCCTGGGTGGCGATCCCGACGGGGGATCCTTTTTTTTTTCCCCCACGTGCACCTGGCCGACCCTTTCCGACGTTTACTCGAAAGCAAACCTAGCTGGACCCCAACGAGGTGGGCTCGCTCCCACGTCGGGGGACCCTTTCAACCCGAAAGGGTCCCCCGACGTGGGAGCGAGCCCACCTCGTTGGGGTCCAGCTTGCAGAACTGTTCTGCTGCCGTTGTGTAGTAAGGGAGGAATACCAGGGGCCCCGCACCGCGGCGGCGTCCGTAGCCCACGCGTGTTTCTGCGGGAAGAGAAGGAGGCGCCCGCTTTGGCGGATGGCTGCCTTCCCTCGTTCTTGACCCCATCACACCGCCGGCCGATTGGTCCCGAGAAGCCCACCCAACTTCCGAAATCACCACCACCACAACCAGAAGCCGAAGCTGGAAGACACCCCTCCCCACACACACACAGACACGCACAACTCATCTCCGCCGTGCCCAGAGACAGGGGAAGCTGCAGCCCGAGCGCCAAAGCGTTGCTCAACGCGCCGAGCCGGAGTCACGAGTGCCAACGGCGGGGTGTGTGTGTGTGTGTGTGTGTGGAAGACCGTGAGTGTTATCAATCGCCCACAGTCACAACCTGGCCGGTTCGGCGCCGTTTCGCTTCTGCAGCGCTGCTGGGCGTGGGAAGGCAGAAAGGGGCCAGCAGGGCCGCCTTCGCGATTCGCGCTTCCTCTCCTCTCTCTCTCTCTCTCTCTCCCTCTCTCCTTCCCTCCCTCCCTCCCTCTCTCTCTCTCTCTCTCTCTCCCTCTCTCTCACTGCCCGGTGATTTTTATTTTAATTTTTTCTTCCTGCAGGTGTTTCAGTTTTCATTCTGCCCAGTAGGTGGGACTTGGGCACTTGGAGCATCACTATAGGAGCCCCCCACCCACCCACCCACCCCCACCCCGACCGCCCTCGCTTCCTCCTCCTCCTCCTCCTCCTCCTCCTCCTCCTCCTCCTCCTCGCCGCTGCGAATCTTCTCTTGCAATCTTCACAAGTCTCGGGAAGAGCAGCCAGCCAGCCAGAGAGGAGGAGGATCAACAAGGCACCGGGACACGCGCGCAACACCCCCCCTCCCTCCCTCCCTCCCCACGCCACCACACACTCACACACACACACACACACACACCCCGCACACGCGCATCTCTCCAGCAGCCGCTATGCCTCGCGCACCGCGCTTGTAAGAGGGAATTACAGCCTCTTCGCTCGGCCAACATGGTTTCAACGGCGCGAGGATTTTCTCTTGCTCTGATCGCTTGAGGGTGGTTTTTTTTTGGGGGGGTGGGGTTTCGGTTTTTTCGGGGGATATTTTTTTTTAATTTTTGGTTGAGGTTTTTCCCTTCCCCCCCTTTCTCTTCCCCCCCCTTCCCTTAAAACCTCTCTTTCCCCTCGCCTTCTACGCTGCTCCCTCCCTCCCCTTCGCAATCTCTCCTCCTCTTTCTCTCCCCCCCACCCTCTCTCTGTCTTTTTTTTTTAAATAAAGCCACACCGATCGAAGATGGATGTCTCGTTTTGTCCGACCAAATGTAGTTTTTGGAAGGTTTTCTGGCTCTGGAGCATTTGGGGGGACTACTTGGTTTCCGTTTTGGGTTGCCCTGCCAACTGCCTTTGCAACAAGACCGAGATCAATTGCAACAAACCGGATGATGGCAACCTCTTCCCTCTGCTGGAGGGGCAAGATTCGGGATCCACCAATGGAAATGCCAGCATCAACATTACGGATATCTCGAGGAATATCACTTCGATGTAAGTCCCTTTCTCTTCGCCCTCGGCTCGGCTCTTCTTCTTCTTCTTCTTCTCCTCCTCTCTCCCTTCCTCCACCCTCCCCCCCCCGCGTGTTCAAATACGAATGTGTGGTGACTGTAAAGGAGAATGCAGGGGTGGGGTAGGGTGGGATTAAGAGAAGCCAAGATTTGGGTTCTGCCCGACGAGGTATCCGAGGTATCTTGGTCAACGGCTTCTGTCCCGTGGCTTGCCCGCTGGGGGAAGGAGGTTA
>NC_139524.1:10808279-10900779 GCF_947247035.1 Vipera ursinii | reverse complement strand
TGAATGGAAGAAGATTGGGAATAGTTGGGGAATTGATGAATACCTATTTATATTCAGTCAATGTAGTGTTTGTGTTACATTGCGTGTTTGTGTTACCATATAGTGATTTAGACACATTGTAAGGCATCTTTCTGTGTTGTCATTAGTTTGGATCGTAATCTTGGATACTTCATATTCCCAGAAATGGGGGAAAAATACATTTTGTACCATTCATCTACTACTATTTAACTTTGGGATTTCTGGGAATTTTGTTCACCACTTCTGGAAATAACCATGTCAGGAAGGATGACTTATGTTAACTTGCAACTGCTTTCCAAGGTTCACCCCCAAACCCAATATTTAAAAATAAATAACTGCTCAAGCTCCAGAAATTAAATCTTAGACATTTACATGCAAAACCCTGTTCCTTTTGACACTGAGTGATAGATTTACATTTTCCAAGCAAAGGATATGCAGTGGCTGCTGCTGCTGCATCAGCACATTCAATGTAATAAAGGCATTTAATTTATATAGCTATTTAGAAGAGATCAAGTAACAGACCAAGAGTTATTTTGTAATCCTTACAACAATCTTTGTTAGAGAAATGGAAGGGATGGGTGACTAGGACTAAAAAAAATGTAGCTTCAAGCTACTTAAAGAGTTAATGACAAACATGAAAGTTGAAATAATAATAATGATGATGACGATGATAATGATGATAATGTTGGAAGGTGCCTTGGAGGTCTTCTAGTCCAACCCCCTGCTCAGACAGGAAACCCTATAGCATTTCAGATAAATGGCTGTCCAGTCTCTTCTTAAAAACTTCCATTGTTGGAGCATTCACAACTTCTGGAGGCAGGTTGTTCCACTGATTCATTGTTCTAACTGTCAGGAAAGTTCTCCTTAGTTCCAGGTTGCTTCTCTCCTTGATTAATTTCCAGCTGTTGCTTCTTGTCCTGCCTTCAGGTGCTTTGGAGAATAGCTTGACTCCCTCTTCTTTGTGGCAGCCCCTGAGATATTGAAACACTGCTATTGTATCACCCGTAGTCCTTCTCTTCATTAAACTAGACATACCCAATTCCAGCAACCGTTCCCTGTATGTTTTAGCCTCCAGTCCTCTGATCATCTTCATTGCTCTTCTCTGTACTCTTAATGTTTTCCTGGCTCTGTCTCCTTTCTGTAATTTTTGTGGCATAGTGGTTAGAGGCTGTGCTAGATCTCCACTCAGTTTTTTTAGGTGACATGCTTTTCCTCATCTTCAGCAACTTTCAGGACTGTTCTGAAGATGCATGCCATTTTGATCTCCCTGGAGAAAAGTGGAGCATTTGGTCACCAATGCAGGAGATCCTTTTTATTGGTGCTGCAAAGCCATTCAAAGAACACTTTGGAAGTGGGCACTCTGCAATTCCAGGATGTGCAAGGCTCTGTGCCTTATTTTGTGGCCTCATGAACATCCTCAGATCATAATTGCTAGGAGAAAAATGCTACTTTCCCATTCGTTTGAAAGTGAAACTCATGACAACATTTTAAGTCCTGAAACAGGTCACCGTTTAAAAGGAATACCCCAAAATATGTCCAAACACTGTTCCATTTCCATGAATGAAGAAGCCATATCTGTGTTACGGCCTTCAATGCCTCAACAAGATTAAAGGTGGCCTTGACTACCATTGTTCTAGTGGTAGAACCACAATAGTAATAGACGTTGAGCTGCTAGTTGCCTCTAGACATTCAGAGAAAGCTTAGGTAAGATCTCCTTTCAATTCTATTTCTTCAGATTGGGGAAAAAATACTTAATGGTAAAAACATGCAGGTTTAACCATTGCCTATACTATTGAAGGTCATCCTCAAAGCCAACTCTTTGTTAACAGGGATTACTCAAAAGTAAGATCCTGGTGAATACCAACTTAGGAAGAACTGCAAAATGCTTTGTGGCCTAAAATTCAGTGGTAGACACAACATTGAAATCTTAAGCCTACCAAACTGACCTCTGATTGTGTAGTTGTTAAAAACAATATGTGCCAGCTGCACTCTGTTGGCTTGGCTTAACCAACTGTCTCTTATGTTGTTGGACTTCTGCTTGATCTTGGACCTCGCTTTTGCCAACAAGGTACAGCTTTATGGCCAGCATGAAAATCCTTCTCTTTTTATAACCTGCTGATTCTGTATTTGTTGATGGCAGCATCTGTTTCTGTGTGGTAGATTGTTGCTCGCATAGACTATTGGACAGTGGACAAGATGAAACCTGTAGATAACATGAACCAATGGTCCCAAGTAAGGAGTGTTGAATGGGACGCGGTGGCTCAGTGGGTTAGGACGCTGAGCTTGTCGATCAGAAGGTCGGCAGTTTGGCGGGTCAAATCCCGAGTGCCGCGTAACCGAGTGAGCGCCTGTTACTCATCCCAGCTTCTGCCAACCTAGCAGTTCGAAAGCACGTAAAAATGCAAGTAGAAAAATAGGGACCACTCCGGTGGGAAGGTAACAGCGTTCCGTGCGCCTTTGGCGTCTAGTCATGCCGGCCATATGACCACGGAGACGTCCTCGGACAAGCGCTGGCTCTTCGGCTTTGAAACAGAGATGAGCACCAGCCCCTAGAGTTGGAAACGACTAGCACGCATGTGCGGGGGAACCTTTACCTTTACCTTTAAGGAGTGTTGAGTGATAAATTGAGATGAATTGCATTTCAGTGAGCAGTTCTTTCCTTCTGGCATGGTCTACTCTACACCATGGTGGTGCAGTGATTAAAGTGCAGTATTGCAGGCTAGCTCTGCTCACTGCCAGGAGTTCAATCCTGACAGGCTGAGGGCTGTTTCAGCCTTCCTTCCTTCCTTCCTTCCTTCCTTCCTTCCTTCCTTCCTTCCTTCCTTGGTCAGTAAATGAAGACCCAGATTGTTGGGGCAATATGCTGACTCTGTAAACCTCTTAGAGAGTGCTGTAAAGTACTATGAAGCGGTATATAAGTCTAAGTGCTATTCCTACACTGACTGACAGTGGTTTGAATTCAATTTCCAGTTCAATCATCTTACCTGGGCTTACCTGAATTAAATTTCCAGTCCAAGCATTTTTCCTGGGCTTACCTGAAGAACTAATCCTGCTATATTTTGCTGTACCTCTGATCCATAACTGTGATACTTCCCAGCTTAGCATATTAGGCTAAGACAGAACTAGGTAATTCCACCCTGCCCCCAAATGTCCCTTGTTCCCCATGCTTTCAACATTTCTCCTACCCAGAATTCAGAGTCTCCCCAGTGTCTAATGGGGTTGGGCAGCTAATCAATCCAAATAAATAGTAAGTAATAATAATAATAACCAGCTTCGGACCACTGCAGGGGCCCTCATACATTTTGCATAGCTATTTCTCCGCTTATTACATGGCATGGGGATTAGTCAAACGTTGCTGCTTCAGATGGCCTGACTGTCCCAGTGGGATATCTTCCCTTCTCTCCCCCATCTCTGACAGACCAATTGAGGGATCTTTATAGACTTGTGCATCTGGATATTGTGCTGTTTTGGCTGGCAGCAGCTGCTGCAGAGCTGCCGATATTGCAACACAAACTAGATACTGCCTCCCGAAGCGAGTGACTCCTTCTCTGAACGTTGGGCTGCCTTGCACCAAACTGCTGTGTCAGTGAGATCCCAGACTTCACGTAACCCAGTGCACTGCTTAAATGCTTGTCCAGGAATTGAACAAAAGCCTCAATTAATTAATGCTCTGATTTGGGCAGCTTTCCTCTTGTCCCCTCCCTTTCTGCATGCTCTCACTTTACGGGTCGGTCAAAGCAGAGCAGTCGTTCTGTTGCTCTGTTGCTCATTCTGTTGTGTTTTTGTAGGGGAGAAACCAGCGCTGCTGGCTGTTGTTCTAAATCTGCACAAACACACCCCTGTCTCCAAAAAAAAAAAGTTGGAAGAATTTGAGTCAGTGGGCAAAGATGTGAGTTGGAAGAATATTACTTCTGAACCAGCAGCTTTGGGGGGGGGAGTGAGCAGCTTTATGCTGAAATAAGATAGTGAAAGCAGACTAATAAATGGGTAGTTTCCTATATTTTCCTGTCTTGTGTTTTATGGTGAATAGACAACAATGCCAATTTCTACACATTACATGGATGGCTGTTTCCAAATTATCTGAGCATTATGAGATATACTAATGCACAATAAAAGAATTAAAGCTTCTATGAAGCCAAAACATGCACGCAAGGGTGAAGCTTGCTCACCAGCTGACGGTTTGTTTTTCTGGCCTGGCTTTATGTGGCTGTTTTTCTTCCCTCTCATTTTGCTTGGAGGTATGTGGGTGACCCCTTATTTGAATACCCACATAGCCTAAATCTTGGGGACCCCTTCAATCCAATACTCCCCCTCCTGGCTTTTTTTAATTGCTTTTTGCAGTACTGTAGTAGACTAATCCTGATATGAATCTTCTCTAGCAAGGGCTGGCTGGGAAATTCTGGGAGTTGAAGTCCACAAGTCTTAAAGTTGCCAAGTCTGGAGATCCCTGCTTTAGATTGTAAGATTGCTTGGCTTAGTCTCTCCCATCCCAGGAGAGCAATTAGACTCAGATAAGTTACTGGAGAATATCTGGCTATACATCTTTTCTTTGGGAGGGAAATTTCATTTGTTAATGGTACTTATTGCTTTTTCTGTCTATATTATTATTATTATTATTATTATTATTATTATTATTATTATTATTATTATTATTATTATTATTATTGATCATCACACAGTCAGCCAGATGTTCAGACTGGATTTGGCATTTTTGTCTACCAATCGAGTCCTTACCAAGGACCTGGGATAGGCAGATGTGGATGTTTGATGGTATTACAGATACCGTCGCAGGATGGAAGCAGTTCCTAGTAAGACCGCCTTTTGCAATTGACTGATGGTGAATTTGTCAATGCCAGTGGTGTTCAAGTGGTGCTCCAGCTGTTCTGGGATTGCACCCAAGGCGCCTATTACTATTGGTGCCACCCTTGCTTGCCTTTGCCACAGTCGTTCTAATTCTATTTGTAGGTCTTTGCATTTTGTTATCTTCTCCAGTTCTTTCTCGTCTATTCTGCTGTCTCCAGGCACTGCCACGTCCACTATCCAGACTTTTTTGTCTTTCTTATCGACAATTGTTAAGTCCGGGGTATTGTGTTGTAGGTGCTTGTCTGTTTGAATTCTGAAGTCCCAGGGCAGGGTAACTTTATCATTTTCTATTATTATTATTATTATTATTATTATTATTATTATTATTATTATTATTATTATTATTATTATTATTATTATTATTATTCCTTCAGTGTTGACTCCTGGTCTGTGCCTGGACAAGTCCCTGTAGTTTGCTAGGCAGCATTTTCAGAAGTGCTTTGCCATTGCTTGCTTTTTAGGGCTAGGAAAGACTGAAAGTCACCCAGATGGCTTTGTGCCTAAGACAGGATTAGAACTCATGGCTTCACACTTTCTAGCCTAGTGCCTTGACCATGACATCAAACTGTCTCTCTCCTTGGTGTTTTTAGAAGTGATGATAGTTATGTTGTAATTCTGTTTTTTTAAGCACTATTTTGAGATCATTGGATATTCCATTTATTTTATGGGCGGGTTGACATGTTTGTTTTAATGGCACTTTCTTATGTAATTAGCCACTTGGAACCTTTGAGAATGTCTTGTGTACAAGTTAATTAAGTAATTCAATCTTGGAAGATTCAAAAGTTCTACCTTTTTTTTCAATCTAAAACCAAGTGGAATGGGTTTTCAGTTTCCCAGGCAGTTTGGACAGATCCTCTTTGAAGTGTTAGCTGTACTTCCTAGGAAAAAAACAAAAAAACAGCCAGCAATTCCTTACTGTGGATGGGATAAGAGGAGGTTAAGAAGCCGGTTGGCTGATCTCTAAGCTGCTATTCTGTCTTGGGGTGACACCCAGCTGAGTGGCAGTGGCTGGGTGGAGGCTCGGGACATCTACTTGCTCTCTGTTTGGTCCCTCCTTAAATCAATTGATTATGGACTGCCTATATCTGGACTGCTTTATGCCTTGTTTGAGGTACTCCTCTACGGACTTGCTCGCCCTCAGGGGTGCTCCCCCCTCCTGGAGGCGGCCCGCCTTTCCAGCCGAGTATAATCTCGAGGATGGTCCCATCTATTGGGATCCTGAGAGATGGCCGGGCACGGTTACGGACCTCCGACGTAGACCTAATAGGAGGTCTTTGATTTGTTTTCTGTCAAAATTTTTTTGGGGGTTAGGGAGGAGGGAGGGTTCTTTTCTTGGTTGTTTGGACGAGGGGGGCAGTCCATCTACCGATGTTCAGGCTAGTGCTGAGGCTGATCGCGATGGGGAGGAGCGGGGGTCGGCTGCTTCTGGGGCTCCAGGGCCAGTCGTGGGATTGCCTATTCCCACGACGACAGGGAATGGCAGCAGGTGTAGGAACAGAGGGCCGTATCGGTCTCAGGGAAGGCCTCTCCGCTGCTTACAAGCGGTGAGGCACTCCGACCCTCTGGTTCCGCCCCGAGGTCCCGGGAGTGAGGATGTGCAGCCTCCTGAGCTCCGGCTGGTGTATTTGAATGCCAGGTCGGTCGTTAATAAGGCTCCTCTCGTTCGAGACTTGGTCGAGGGTGAGCAGGCTGACCTGGCTTGCATCTCGGAGACCTGGTTGGGCCCAGAGGGCGGTGTTCCTCTGGTTGATCTTTGCCCACCAGGTTTCCGGGTGCTGCACCGGCCTCGGGCTCAGGGTAGGGGTGGGGGAGTGGCTGTTGTTGTGAGGGAGACCTTGTGTCCGCGGGAGGCCACCGTTCCCCAGACAGTCGGGTGTGAGTCTCTCTTTTTGAGATGCGGCCCTGGTGCGCAGTTGGGCTTGCTGCTGGTGTACCTTTCGCCTAGTCACGCAGCAGCAGCCCTGCCTGAGCTGCTTGATGTCCTCTCGGGGCTGGTGGTTGAGTTCCCGAAACTTATAGTTTTGGGGGACTTTAACCTACCATCGCTGGGAGGATCATCTGAGTTAGCTCGGGAGTTCATGGCCTCCATGACGGCCATGGACCTGACGCAAGTAATTACGGGACCGACTCATGAAGGAGGCCACACCCTTGACCTTGTTTTTTTGTCTGGACGGTGGTTAGATGATCTTGGTGGGGGCTCTCCAATTATTATGCCCCTGTCATGGACCGATCATCATCTCCTGCGGCTGGTCTTCCGTTTTGCCACCCCCCGCCGTGGGGGTTTGGAACCACTCAAATGGTACCGCCCCAGACGCTTAATGGATCCCCAAAGGTTCCAGGCGGCGCTGGGGTCCCCACCTGCCTCCCTCACTCACAGCTCGGCCGAGGCCCTAGTGGAGGCCTGGGAAAGGACGGCCACTGGGGCCCTTGACCGAGTTGTACCCTTGCGGCCCCTGACCCGGCGCAGATCCCGTCGGGCTCCATGGTTCTCTGCGGAGCTCCGGGAGATGAAGCGTCGGAGACGGGGCCTAGAGAGCGGTTGGAGGTCCAGCCGATCCGAACCCGACCGATTGCGACTAAGAGCCTATATTAGGTCTTATCTCGCTGCAATTAGGGAGGCGAGGTCTAACCACTTCGCCACCCTTATTGCGTCCGCAGATAATCGCCCGGCCGCCCTGTTTAGGGTGACTCGCTCCCTCCTAAATCAGGAGGTGAGGGAGGATCCCTTGCAGGGACGTGCCGAGGAGTTTAACCAACATCTGTCGGACAAAATCGCTCGGATTCGGACCGGTTTGGACTCTGACTGGGCAGAGTCTGACGATCAGGACACGGGTGGTCTTGTCGATATCATCTGGGAGGAGTTTGATTCTGTAACTCCGGAGGAAGTGGACAGGATCATGGGGAGGCTGAGCACCACCACATGTTTACTGGACCCGTGCCCTTCCTGGCTGGTTTATGCAGCCCGGGAGAGGACACGCAGCTGGTTCCAGGCAGTTATATCGGCCTCTTTGAGTGAGGGTATCTTCCCCGCCGTCTTGAAGGAGGCGGTGGTGAGGCCTCTCCTCAAGAAGCCTGCCCTGGACCCGGCTGTATTGAACAACTTTCGTCCTGTCTCCAACCTTCGCTTTCTTGCGAAGGTTGTTGAGAGTGTGGTGGCGCATCAGCTCCCTTTGGTCCTGGATGAAGCGGATTATCTAGACCCGTACCAATCGGGTTTCAGGCCCGGGTACAGCACGGAGACGGCATTGGTCGCGCTGGTGAATGATCTCTGGAGGGCTCGGGACAGGGGGCATTCCTCTGTCCTAGTCCTATTAGACCTCTCGGCGGCTTTCGATACCATCGACCATGGTATCTTGCTGCGGCGTCTCAGGGGATTGGGAGTGGGAGGCACAGTTTTACAGTGGTTCTCCTCCTATCTCTTGGGACGTTCGCAGTCGGTGTTGGCAGGGGGGCAGAGGTCGACCGCGAGGTCTCTCATTTGTGGAGTTCCTCAGGGGTCGGTCCTCTCGCCTCTCCTGTTCAACATCTACATGAAGCCGCTGGGTGAGATCATTCGTGGCTTTGGAGTTGGGTACCATCAGTACGCTGATGATACCCAACTTTTCTTTTCGACCCCAAACCACCCCAGTGATGCCCTCAACGTGATGTCCCGTTGCCTGGAGGCGGTTCGGGTCTGGATGGGGAGGAACAGACTCCAGCTCAACCCCGACAAGACTGAGTGGCTTTGCATACCTTCGTCCCGGGTTTATTCGGACATTCCACCTCTAGTTATGGGGGGTGAACTATTACCCCCCGTAGATAGGGCTCGCAACTTGGGGGTCCTCCTAGATTCACGGCTCACTTTGGAAGACCATATAGGAGCCGTGACTAGGGGGGCCTTCGCACAGGTTCGCCTGGTGCGTCAGTTGCGGCCCTATCTTAGCCGGGACGATTTATGCACGGTCACTCATGCGCTCGTGTCCTCTCGTCTGGACTACTGCAACGCTCTCTACATGGGGCTGCCCTTGAGGACTACTCGGAAGCTCCAACTGGTACAGAATGCAGCCGCGAGAGTGGTGTTGGGAGTCTCCCGATACTCCCACGTTACGCCTCTGCTCCGTGAGCTGCATTGGTTGCCAGTTGTCTTCCGGGTGAGATTCAAGGTACTGGTAACGGTATTTAAAGCACTCCATGGCATGGGGCCGGAGTACCTCAGGGAACATCTGCTGCCGGCATCAAGCTCCCTGCGCCCTGTGCGTTCCCACAGAGAGGGCCTCCTCAGGGTGCCACCGATCAGAGAATGTCGATTGGTGGCCCCCAGGGGGAGATCCTTCTCTGTGGGCGCTCCGGAGCTGTGGAATCAGCTACCGGTTGAGCTCCGGATGGCGCCCGATCTTCGCTCCTTTCGTCGCGATCTTAAGACATTTCTGTTTGTACAAGCCGGCCTAGCCTGAGGGGGAGTGTTGGGGTTATTTTATTTTTGTTTTTTTAATTTTTCTGGGGGTTTTTAGTGTTGTATTTATACTGTTTTAATTAGGGCAATTTGTTTAATCTTTTTTAATGTTTGTAT
This sequence comes from Vipera ursinii, assembly GCF_947247035.1. Classification (NCBI taxonomy): domain Eukaryota; kingdom Metazoa; phylum Chordata; class Lepidosauria; order Squamata; family Viperidae; genus Vipera; species Vipera ursinii. Next base: position 10,891,349 of record NC_139524.1, on the reverse strand, counting down.
TCATTATTTTATTCTGCCCTGTGAACCGCCCTGAGTCCTCAGGGAGAAGGGCGGTATATAAATGTTATTAAATTAAAATTAAATTAAATTAAATTAAATGCTAGAAATGTTAGTTTAGTCCCAAAGTACCACAAACACATCTGTCTTTATGTCTCAAGGGATGAGGCCATGAACTAGGAGCCATTAAGCTTTGTTTGCTACGCTCTTTCCATTTTTATTTTTTTGGGGGACTCTGTAGAGTAGAGCAGAGACATTATCTATTATCATGTAGTTAGGCACCATCCCTGTCTGAACAGCTGCTTGAAGGAATAGCAACACTAACTAAATTCTTGCAGAGGGTTGATGTATCTTTTCTCTTTCTCTCTCTCCCACCCTCCCAAATTACAGCTTCATTTATTTGCAGTTCTTGTCAAGCACAGGAAATCAGGAGTCCAGGCGGTTCAAAATAAATATAAGTTTATTGTATGGTAATGCTGTCTACCAAGAATCTGAACTAGTAACGATCAAATGGGTGGTAGATAAGAGTCAACAGAATTCAAGGAGGGCTGAACTTAGATCTGTTGTGGGTATGAAAGGACTCAAGACTGAGGATCTATTATACTCCTTCCCCCAGATCAGCCTAGACATCTCCTCCAGTTCTCATTCGTTGAGTTAGACTGTGTTAGACACAAACACTGTGTTTTAATCAGACTTGTCTTATCCACATAAGGCAGAAGCTTTCAAGCCATATGTCATGACCCTTTCAGTTGACTCCTTATTACAGGAGAAGACAATAGCCTGAGATGAGCCTGTCAGATCTAGACCCTGAAGTTGGAGGCTTTGGATGTGAGCCACTTTCAGCAGTGAGCCTCACAATAGAGTTAAATCAAGAGATTAAGGTGCCTCTGAATCCTAGACAACATTGGTGCATGTGTGTGCAAGTCCTAGAGAATGCAATGTATTCTTCAAGCAAAGGGCATCTTGTGGCTATGTGCTACTTGAGAACCTTCACGTCCCAAGACCTTAATAGAACAATCCCTTGATTCCAATTGTTCGGTACTTGAACCAACTGTTCTTATCTTGCTTTGTTTGTTGATTTATTTATCAGATTTACTCACATTTTAAAAATCTTATGCGAAACTTCACAAGGTATTCGGCATTTTCACATGAAATTTCAGGAGTACATTTTAGAATGGGACAATCAGAGACCTGAAAAAATTGCCCTTCACTGATATATACTGGTTCCCTGTGCTTAAATTTATGGTGCTGATCATTAGACAAATCTCTGTTGTCCTAAAATCAGTCTAGCTTGTGTCTTCATTCTTGGCATAGATACCGGACTGATCTTGGCTTCTATCTTGCATTGCTTTCTGATTATATGTTCATGGATAAGGAATGTTATAATAATTTAGCTATGGCTTTGTCCTGAATCCCTGGTATGTTTTACAGTATACAGAATATATTGTATATTCGATATACAATAAATCTACGGGATCCTAAGGTTTCTTTCCAGAAGTTGCCTAAAACGGTTGGATGTGTCTGTTGAAAGAAAGGCAGCTGCTTTTCACAGCAAGTTCTCTGCATAAAGGAGTTTGCCAATCACAATTGTAAGTTGTGATCATCACAAAGTGAGCCATCAGGTGACTGATCCTATTTTAGGATGGTAATTACGCAAACCTGTTGTTCACTATGGGGCGAAAATTTGCCCAAAACTAGAAATAAACACTGGTTTTCAGGAAAAAAAAACCTATTGTAAATAGCTGACTTTGTAATAATGCTGCTTGGGGAGGGGGGCAAAAGCCCTAATAAGCAGGCATATACATAGAATGAAGGCTACTGCTAAGCACATTTGATTTGTGCTTTAGATTGTAAGCCACCTTGAGTCTTCGGAGAAGGGCGGGATATAACTTTGGAACCGGATGTAAGTCCCTTTTGGGGGAAAGGGTGCATCATAAATTTGAATAGTTACTAAGAGACCAGTTTTAAATCAAGGACAACCTGTAATGCTATGTACAACAAAAAAATCTTACAGAGTGATAGAGCAAAATTATGAATTCCTGGGCTGGATTTGGAGAACCAGAGGGAGTTGTTATCCATTAATTGGATGCCAGAGCACTTTTGAAATATTGCCAAGAAAGACGTTATCCTTTAATTGAAACCTGGCAGAAATCAGTCCTAGATAACCATAGTGAATGGGAAGAGACTTATTTGGGTAGCAGAATATTGTTTACAGAGATCCTTAAAGGTAAAGGTAAAGGTTCCCCCGCACATGCGTGCTAGTCATTTCCGACTCTAGGGGCCGGTGCTCATCTCTGTTTCAAAGCCGAAGAGCCAGCGCTTGTCCGAGGACGTCTCCGTGGTCATGTGGCCGGCATGACTAGACGCCAAAGGCGCACGGAACGCTGTTACCTTCCCACCGGAGTGGTCCCTATTTTTCTACTTGCATTTTTACGTGCTTTCGAACTGCTAGGTTGGCAGAAGCTGGGATGAGTAACAGGCGCTCACTCTGTTATGCGGCACTTGGGATTCGACCCACCAGACTGCTGACCTTCTGATCGACAAGCTCAGCATCCTAACCCACTGAGCCACAGCGCCCCTCAGAGATCCTTAGGCCAGCATATTCAAGGAGGGCTAGAAAAAAAAATAGCCTGAAATCCTGAATGGCTATCTAGAGTCTAGACCATCTGAACTAGTATAGTCTGTTCTTCTCCTTGTTATATTAGTTTTCAAAATACATGGCATCTTCAGGTCCCTGGAATAAAACATTCTGATAAGGGAAGAATCACAGTGTTGATCACTGAGAATGCTATCCCATAGTCTGTTTACTGGTGGTTACTAAGATACTGGCTTTTTTCCCCTTTACCTTTACTGGAGAACTTAGTTACATGCTTTTCTGAGGTGATTAGAACTATCAATTAAAAAAAGTTTTTTTTAAAAAAAAACATGTATTGTAGAGACTAAACTTATAGAACTAAATTTAATCAAATTTATATTTAAAGTAAAATATGTTCTGCAGAAAAAAAGCTGCTTCAGCATGAATAAGATTTCCTTGGGCCAGAGATGATAAGGGAAAAATATAACAGAGGAATAATTGAATACAGAGCTGGAAGGGACCTTGAAGGTCTTCTAGTCTAGCCCCCCGCTGAAGCAGGAGGGCCTATACCATCTCAGACAAGTGACTGTCTAGCCTTGAAAATCTCCAGTGATGGAGCGCCCACGATTTCTGGAGGCAAAGCTGTTCCACTGGTTGATTGTCCTCGCTGTCAGGAAGTTTCTCCTTAATTCCATGTTGCTTCTCTCTTTGATCAGTTTCCAACCAGTTTCTCGTCCTTCCCTCTGGTGCTCTGGTGAACAACCTGGCCTCCTCTGCCTTGGGGCAGCCCCTCAGATACTGAGAAGACCAAATGTATTCATCTTCCCATGGAAAATGTAACTTACTCAGTCACTGGCTGAGATAATACTGACCATGAAGGTTTGAAAGAGTTCAGCTATTCCGCTCACCTTGTTACTCCCGCTGAAAATAACACCACATACGACAACAAATGTAGCAGATGACATGCCACAGACAGAACTTCTGTGGTTCTTGGTATTACCCTAGAAGCTATAGCTGAAGAGTCCTTTGCATTTCAGTTGCTTAAGTTAAAAAAATGGTTTTGGACTTTCTTTAATGCTAAGAATCCTTAGTCTCCATTTAGAAGACATGTTCTTCTCCTTGAGGAAAGGGAAGAGGTTGCGGGCATTGTTGCAGTGGTAACATTTGGCATTATTAGGGCAATTCACACATTCTTTGACCTCTGCTATTCCACAGCAGAGTGTATGGGGGAGAGTAAGCTTGTACAGAGATGAACCATCTGCTCATCTGTTCTCAGATTTAACTCTCAAACAAGTGTCAGGAATCTGATGGACGTCACCATATATCATCCATGGTACGTGTGTGAGCACACTGCTGCCTCTCCTTTTTGACATAGGTCATTCATCTGACATACCACCAGGACTGGCAAGATGTTCTCTAGGGGACCTACATACGTTCCTAGGCACTTTATCCCAAGATTCACTCTCTGTAGAATCTTCTTTTTTTCTCTACCTCCTTCCCCAGCAGTGGATTCTGTGTTTTTTCATCTTCCTGTCACTTTAACTAGCACTGGCATTTTTTCATCACTTCTAAGACAAAAACTGCCTTTCTGCCTAGCATTTTGTGTCTCTCTAGAGAATTGAGAAGAGAACAGACTGAGACTCCTGCTGACTTTTTTTTTCCCTCCCCAAAATTACTGTGGGATGCTGAATTTAGTAGTTCTGTACATTGAAGGTCCTAACTCTCTTCCTAGTGCTCTGATCCTTGGAATATTACAAGGTTGGAATAGCGCCAGGCTTTTCTTAGTGTGGTAAAAATTTCAGTCCAAAAATAGGTGCTCATAGGACCCATTTAGGGACGGTTTTGGGGGAGAAAAAGCTTGTTTTAAACCTCTGGAGGGCTTTAGGCATACCATCTGTCTGTTATCTCCATTTCCAAATGGAAATAAATACACCCCCTCCCTTCCAGCATTGTTGACCTACCCACTGGACATGCTATAACAGGCCTCAGAAAGTTATTGTACCTATGTAGCCCCTGAGCTGCCTTCCAAAGACAGTTTTCCCCAAGTTTGTACAGTATGTGCAAGTTCCCACCAGAGGGAAGAACACTTTAGACCACGTGTACTCTAATCTGAAACAGGCCTACAGAGCTTTCCCTCTCCCCCACCTGGGTACAGTCGACCATCTTTCACTCCTGTTGTGCCCAAAGTATGTCCCTCTCAGGTAAAGAACTCAGGCAGTCACGAAAAGGGTCAAAACCTGGCCAGTGGGTGCTTTCAGCCAGTTGCAGGACTGGTTTGAAACCACTGATTGGAGTGTATTCAAAGATCAAGACCTGAATGCATACACAGATGCCGTACTCTCTTATATTAGAACATGCACTGATAGTGTAACGACAGAGAAGTGCATTAGAGTTTACGGGAACTGCAAACCCTGGATGACTGCAGAGATATGAACATTCCTGAGAGCCCGGGATTCTGCCTTTAAGGCAGGGGACAGGGACACATACAGAGAGGCCAGGGCAAATCTTAGAAGAGGCATTAGGATGGCAAAACAGCAATATCAACACAAGGTGGAGAACCCCCTAGCAGACCACAATCAGAGGCAAGTGTGGCAGGGAGCACGGGGAGAGGCTCAGCTAATCTCAATGTACACATGTTGTACTTTGACAATAAAGGTTTATTATTGTTATTATTAACCAACTATAAGGGCAGTATGAGGAGCATGGTTAACACCGATGCCTCATTGGCTGAGGAGCTGAATATCTTCTTTGCTCGCTATGAGGTAAAGAGACCAGACCCCGTAGGCTCTGCTGGCTGGCCTTCTGATTTTCAGCAACTCACCCTATCTGAAGACCAAGTGAGAACTGTATTGAAGGCTGTGAATCCCAGCAAAGCCGCAGGTCCAGATGGGGTGCTGGGGATAGTGGTTAAGAATTGTGCCGACCAATTGGCAGGGGTCCTGACAAGGATTTTTAACATCTTGCAAATGGAATGTGTACCATCATGCTTGAAAGCAGCTACCATTGTCCCAGTCCCCAAGAAAACTGCAGTTGAGTGCCTGAATGACTACAGACCTGTTGCATTAACGTCTGTAGTCATGAAATGCTTCGAAATACTGGTTCTCCAAAATCTCAGGACATGCCTCCCACTGGATTTTGATAAACATCAATTTGCCTACAGGGGGAACAGGTCAACAGACGATGCCACAGCTACTCTTTTACACTCTGTAGCAAGTCATCCTGAGAAACCTGGAAGCTATGTCAAGATGCTTTTTGTTGATTATAGCTCGGCTTTCAACACCATTTTGCCGAGCACTCTCATCAAGAAGCTGACTGACTTGAAATTTTCCCCCTCTATCTGCAATTGGATTCAAGACTTTCTTAGGGACTGGTTACAAACAGTGAGGGTCGGGTCTGCTTTGTTCAACCCATTGAAGCTTTGCACTGGCTTACCACAGGGCTGCGTGCTTAGCCCCTACCTGTACTCTTTGTACACATATGACTGTGTATCATCCGACCCATCTACTGCGAGAATTAAGTTCGCAGATGATACGATCGTGGTGGGTCTTATTACAGGTGGGGATGAGACAGCATACAGAGCGGAGGTACAAAAACTATCCATATGGTGTTGTAACAACAACTTGCACCTGAACATCAGCAAGACGAAAGAGATGGTGCTAGACTTCTGGAGGAAAAAGGAGGAACCTGCCCCACTTTACATCGGGGATGACTGTGTGAGGAGAGTTTCCTCCTTTAAATTTCTGGGAGTCTACCTCTGCGAAGATCTTACCTGGAAAGTTAATACAACCCAGGTGGCCAGAAAGGCCCAACAGTGACTTCACTTTCTCAGGCTGTTGTGGAAGAACAGGGTAGAACAACGGCTTAATGACCCTCTTTTACCAGTCTACTATAGAGAGTGTCCTCTCGTATGGTATTGTGGTTTGATATGCTGGTCTGACAGCCGCGGATAGGAAAGCATTACAGAGGGTGGTGAGCACAGCACAAGACATTGTGGGCTGTCCCCTGACACCACTGGATGACCTCGCCAGGGCTCGCTGCCTTGGAAGAGTGAGGAAAATTCTTAGGGATGACTCACACCCTGGACGGTATCTCTTTACTCTCCTACCATCGGGTAGGAGATATAGGAGTATAGCCAGCCATACCAACAGGCTGAAGAACAGCTTTTATCCATGGGCTGTTAGGCTTTTGAACAGGAAATAATTTTATAAACTTTATGCATGATTGACTTGCGAGGCCGGTGCGTTGTGCAATTAGCTCACATGGTGTAATAAGATGGAGGGTTTGTGTCACTGTAAGTTGGGGGTTGAGGCACAAAGGGAGGCTCAGCCAATCTCAATGTATACATGGTTGTACTTTGACAATAAAGATTCATTCATTCTTTGCATCCCTGCACTCAGTGGTGAGATTCAGCCAGTTTGCACCACTTTGGCAGCTAATTTTTTGTTGCCCAGGCCCAGAATGGACTTCTGGAAGCAGTATCCACACAGAGAACCAGTTGTTCACCTATTTGAATTGCACCACTGCCTGTACTAGGCTAATAACCAATGTTTGGCAGCTCCACATCTTATCCTTTCCATTTGTAAACAATTCCCAATTCCTCTTAAACCCAACCGATGACTCTCCCATTTTGTAATTCTGTTTGTGCATCCAAAATACCTGTGCCATAATGGTCAGCTTGTAGGGACTGCCTTCACTAATCATTGCTTGGCTCAAACTAACCAATAGATGAACTGTAAGAATGAGAATGCCTGCTAATCGATACTCACTGTTAACTGTTTCCACTGGCTGGTTTCTAATTCGTTTCACCTCCATCTGGGTGAGCTTTCTGAAGCTCTGGAATAGAGCAACAGAAGGCGGCTTTGGTTTACTCTGGTGCCGTTTCAGAGGATGATGTCAAGGGTATCATCAGAAAGTGCTGATAGAGTCATGAACCTGAAGATATTATTGAGGGAAGGGATTTCCAGTGGGAAAAAATGACGAGGAAGCAACATTGTTAGGATCTTGTCCTGCAGTGCCACTGGCTTGCTATCCATGTCAATTAGTCAGTAGGTGAATGGAGTAAGAGATGACCAGGCTGAACTCGAGGGAGGAGTCAAACGTGCCATCAGTCATGAGTCCCTGCAAAGATCCAAGCTCAGCCCAGCTTGAATTCCTTTGATTCTTATATGCCACCAATTTGCTTTGACCATTAGTAGTTCAGATTCTTGTAGAGAGCTTAAGCTTGCAATCAATCTTTAAGCTCATTTGAACTGCTGAATCTCCTGATATCCCCTGCGCTTGATAAATGCTAGCAGAGGTGTGATGAGTATCTCCAAAACAGCTCTGCAAATTGTTGTGCAGCTTGGATCAGCTGAACATGAAGGGGAGAAGCCATTTTGTTTTTAAGAACAAGTAGAAGTTCTTAAAGTTATGCCTTAGAGCTGGTGTCATGGCCATTATTTATGTTTACATTTATTTGTTTGTTTATTTACTGATCAGTGTCTCTGAGAGTCAGGTGCATTAAATAAATAAATAAATTAGTAGATTGTATCTTGGCGCAAATTCAGTTCCCAGGACAGATATATTGGGTGAACTTTGGAAGGCTGTTTTCCTTTTATCCGTGATTAAAAAGCTAGGTCTTTAGAATAAGCCAAAGCTAGTGCTGTTAATCGTCCCTGGTACATATATTTTTAATTGGTTAACTCAACATTTAGATCCAATCATTTCTACCAAGTGGCTTCTTAAACATGAGAAAAAATAATCTTAAATCATGCGGAGTGCTTGGGAAATTTAAGGCCAGAAAAACAATAACAGAACAGAATGACAGAGTTGGAAGGGAACTTGAAGGTCTTCTAGTCCAACCCCCTGCTTCTGCAGGAGACCTTATACCATTCCAAACAAATGCCTGGAGGCTTCCTAAAAGCCTCCAGTGATGGAGCACCTACAGCTTCTGAAGGCAAGCTGTTTCATGGGTTAATTGTTTCCACTATACAGCAATATAGTTAGGAACAGCTTGTTTATTTATACTAGTTCCAGTTGTTAAATTTGTGCCTGGCCACAGTACTTAATCTCATGCATTGTTCCCAAAGAATGATTAATGCCTTTATGATTAGTTTTAAAGATAACTATCCCCAATCTGATGCCTTTTAGATCTTGCAAATTTCTAGCAATCGGGCCAGAAGAAAAGGATTTCCACTTTTTGAAGCACTGTATAATTTCATTTCAAAGAAAACAAGTTTATTTCCAAGCTATGCAAGAGCTTGGTTTATTATGACAGAATATTGGCATGATAAATAAAAAAAGTTATATTTTGGGGTGGGGAGGTAGGAGGAGAATGTCTATTGTTTCCTTTTGGCCTTTGAATCCATTCCTCTTTTTTGGAAACACACTTTGATTTCAAAAAGTAGCGAGATGCTGAGCATGAAAATCTGTCCTTAGTCTCAGAAACAAGTTGAGATCCTAATCCATTTACATACTACCTGTGGTGGGATTCAAATACCAGAACAACTGGTTTTCTTATTGTATACAGTTGGATGGTGTGAGCCTCGGAGGCCTAGAATGGACTTCTGGAAGTGGCATCCATGCACTTCCATTAGGCTGTTCTAGGCCTGGAAGGCCTCCTCCAGACCTCCGAGGCCTAGACTGAACTTCCAGAAGCAATGTACGTTAAGCCGGTTCTCTGAACTCAGCAAAATTTAGCTACTGGTTCTGCCGATCCGGTGTGAACTGGCTGAATCCCACCACTGCATAGTACTAACATTCTCACTGTGTTCATCTGTTTGTCTGCTTGTATTCTCAAGTGAGCCCAAATAGTGCATTATACCGCAACAATTTTTGAATCAAGCTACCTTAAATCTGCTAACTTAAAGAATGCCTAAAAAATTCAGGACCTGTGGATTTGAAATTTCCACAATGCTCAAACCAGTTTCATTTGCTAATCCCTGTGGTCACATGGTCATGATTTCTGAAGCTCCCTGCCAGCTTCCCATAAGCAAAATCAATGGGGAAGCCAGCAGGAAATCAGAAATCACTGCCACTCCAATCATTTTTTTTGCCCTCCCATGGTTATTCTGTTTCTGTATTTTAGGTAAGTAAATGCTGGCTTATTATTGAAGTCCATTTGCCAATAAAATTATTTTTCTATTTATGACATATCCTCAGATGATTACAGGTTCATCAGGAATTGGGGGAAGAAAAAAATATGGTCAGCCTAAAATTTAATGCTCATTCTAGTCACATCAGACTGTATTACCTCTCTCTTAAAGGTTGACCCAATGGGTCACATGGTTGTCTAAATGATGCTGAAATCCTCCTCCAGGTTTCACATAATTCATCTATTCTTCAGGATCTTGGTGTCAGACAGAAGAAGTGCTTTATGGCATGAAGTAATTGGGAGGCAAAAAGTCTTGCCAATCCATTTCAACTTGCTCAGAGTTTTGCATGAAGATTTCGACCTACCCTTTCCCTACTCCTAGAAATAAAGTTGGGTGTAATAGACAGTGAAATTCTTTTCTCTATAATACCTGTTTATAAAAGATCTGGCTCTGAGGAGAACCAGAGGAGTCGGGTCTAATTTTAGAAGAGAGGAAGGGTAATGGTACGGAGAGTGGAAAGCTTTTAGTGAACCATAACTGAAGGTTGCTTCCCTCTCTGCATCTTAAGTAACAAGGACATTCCCGCCAACTCTCTTTCCTGTATCTAAAAATAAAACTTGCAAGGGGAAGGTTTATGTAAATAACGGCTTCCAAGAAAGGAGTGTGTGCCCAGAATTGAGGAACAGCTCAGAGATACCTGATTCTCTTTTGCAAATGACCCATGCATCAACTCCTTTTTGGACATACAAGGGAGAACAGTTGTAGCTCAGGGCTGAAATGAGGGGGTCCTTGGTGCTCTCTGTGCTTGGTGGTTTTCCTGGAGATGTTTCATTACCTAAACTAGGTAACATCATCATCATCATCATCATCATCAGAGGAGGAGGAGGAGGAGGAGGAGGAGTCTCTGAGTTTGGTGGTTTTCTTGCAGATGTTTCATTAGGTAACATCATCAGTGCGAGGAGGAGGAGTCTCTGAGCTTGGTTGCTCTCTGAGCTTGGTGGTTTTCTTGCAGATGTTTCATTACCCAAACTAGGCAACATCATCATCATCATCATCATCAGAGGAGGAGGAGTAGTCTCTGAGTTTGGTGGTTTTCTTGCAGATGTTTCATTACCCAAACTAGGCAACATCATCATCATCATCATCATCATCATCAGAGGAGGAGTCTCTGAGTTTGGTGGTTTTCTTGCAGATGTTTCATTAGGTAACATCATCAGTGCGAGGAGGAGGAGTCTCTGAGTTTGGTTGCTCTCTGAGCTTGGTGGTTTTCTTGCAGATGTTTCATTACCCAAACTAGGCAACATCATCAGTGCTACAGATATTATCTAGTTTGGGTAATGAGGCATCTGCAAGAAGGCCAACAAGCTCAGAGAGCACCAAGGACCCCCTCATACAAGGGACAGTTGGATGAGTGGTTTCATCAGCGCCGCCTATGGATATTCTGGGATGTTGGAAAGGTTGAAAGTTAATGCCCAGGGAGATGGGATGGTTGTGCTCTGGAAAGTACTTTTGCAGATGAGCTCAGTAGATTCAGAGATCAACCCAATCAGAAGAGTTGCAATTTGACCCGTTTGTTTGAAGAAGGCCCTGAGTTCAGTTTTGGCATCTCCCAAAAGTGTCTCATTGTCAATCATCTTTTCCCCGAGATCCCAGAAAGCTATTGCAATACCGGAAGTCCTTGACTTACAATCAGAATTGCTAAGCAAGGTGAATGGCACTCAATTTTATGACCTTTTTTGTTTTTGCCAGAGTTGTTAAGCAAATCATTGCAATTGTTAAATGAATCATGCAGTTGTGAAGAGAATCCAGTCCCCCCCCCGCCCACATTGACTTAGCTTGTTGGAAGCTGGCTGGGAAAGTTACAAATGGGGATCATATAACCCTGAGTTCTGTAACTGTTCTAAATATATGCTGGTTGCCAAGCCCCTGAATTTTGATCATGGGGTTGCTGTGATGGTCATAAGCACAAGAACTGGTCCTAAGTCACTTCTTCAAAATGCCGTTGTAACTTCAAACGGTCGCTAAACCAACGCTTGTAAGTCAAAGGCTGCCTGTTCTGGATTGGATGTTGTCTCTCTTGGGAGAAAACAGTTTCTATTATTTTTCACAAAAAACACATCCAAAGTTAAGGTTGAGGTTTAGGAATGGCCAAAAGGAAAATAAAGTTTTGCGGTGAAATTTCACAGAGATTTGAATCTCTAGAATGACCTGGATGGTGGTGGTGATGGATCTTTGCCTTCCGGCTTTCCTTTGCAATCAGCAATTTCAAAATGGCTCTCACTGTTCCCCCCCTTCTAAACATTTAGCTTTAAATGAAATTTGGATGAGTCAACCTTTTGAATAAAAGACACCGGGGAACCGTTCTGAGGTCGTTGTGTAACAGCTCCCAACATCTGAAAGGCCACACGGTTGTGGCCTTTGGGTTGTGACATGGAGAGTATATCTAAATTAGCCTCAGGAAGACCCCCTTCTCTTACTTTTTCTGGCGATTGGTTATTTTAACCTACAAGTTTGTTTTTGGAATTATTTTTTGTTAATAGAGAATTTTGGGTAAAACTCTTGTACTTACGTGATTTCGGAGTTGCCGGGAGGGGTATGTGAAGGTCTTGCCTTTTATGAGATGATAATCTCTCTCGCTAGATTCCCACACTTCAATCCAATCCCTGGGGAGGATGCTAGGAAAGAATTTTACTCAGGCTTTCTTTTCTTAAATAGTGGTCACTGCTAATAAAGAGTCCTGCCCGGGAGAAAATATTTTGAGAATTTGTCTTTCCACTGGAGAAGTTGAGAAGAATTATTTTTAGGCATCTATCTGGTGGATGCTATTCTTCTCTCCTCTGCAAATCTTAGAATAATCGAAGGAGAGGTTATTTCGGTCTGTGTTAGGTGGGATTGTTTGGGGAGAAAGTAAGAAGCTACTGATTTTGCAAAACAGGGTGGCCCTAATGGGAGGGACTTTCCCCTCATGCCGTTGTAAGTTCAAGTCCAAAACAAGGGGAACACTTTAGATTTGACTTGGATGTAAGTTAAAGCAGGGGTCTTCAAACGTGGCCCTTTTATGACTTGTGGACTTCAACTCCTAGAATTCCTTAGCCAGACTCCTGATTTAAAGTTATGGAGGTGAAAGGTACACCTCTTTTGAGGAGGGGGGGAAGAGAGGAAACAGAGTATGCCGCAAAATGCTTAAGACAAGGGGATCAGGGGAAGATCTTTTGCGCAATACGTTTGACTACATGGTTGGGTAGTTTGTGGTTCAGCGTGTTTTCTGAACCTAGTTTTATGTTTCTTTGGGTGGCGCAAGCCGAGTGTAAACCATTGCTAAGTACAGGCAGTCCTCGTTTAGCGACCGCTCCAAGGGACAACAGCACTGGAAAAAGTGACCTATGACCGTTTTTTAACAGTTACGACCTTTGCGGCAACTCTGTGGTCACAGGATCCAAATTCAGAGGCTTGGGAACTGAGTGTATTTAGGACGGTTGCCGTGCCCTGGGGTCACGCGATCCTCTTTTTGTGACCTTCTGTCAAGCAAAGTCAGTTGGGGAGCCAGACTCGCTTAAAAAACCCCGTGATTAACTTAACAATTGTTGTGATTCACTTAGCTGTGGCAAGAAAGGTCATAAAATGGGGCAAGACTCACTTAAGAAATGTCTCGCTTAGCAACAGAAATGTTGAGCTCCATTGTGGTCATAAGTCGAGGGCTACCTGCAATTGGCGAGTTGGCGTGAGTTAGTATGCAAACTCCTGCTGGGCTGGTGGGCACACTTGTAACACTAAGAACTGTTGTAAAACTGGTGCTCTGCTGGAAGTTGTGAGATTGTTCTCTGCCACTTTTCCTAGGTTATATATACATACATACACACACATACACACACACACACACACATATATACATACACACACATACCTATATACACAAACAGAAACATATACTGTATATATGTGTGTGTGTATGTGTGTGGGAAGGGCGGTATAGAAATATTATTAAATTAAATTAAAATTAAATGTATATGTATACACACACACATATATTACATGTATATATACACACACACACATATACATACACACACACACACACACATCCTGTGGGCCAATAATATACACCCTTCTAAACAGAGCCTTATCTCTATTTCCTTGCCGTTTTAATTTTCTAAGCAGGCTTATGTGGGATCCAAAAGCATTTCTGTAATTAAAGATAACACTTAGGCTGTTGCTTAGCTTTATAGTTTGCTATTTTTAAAATAAAATAAAATAATAAAATAATAAAATAAAATAAAATAATAAAATAAAATAAAATAATAAAAATAAAATAAATAAAATAAAATAAAATAAAATAAAATAAAATAAAATAAAATAAAATAAATAAAATAAAATAAAATAAAATAAAATAAAATAAAATAAAATAAAAGTGTCTAAAAATAATTAAGGTAGAGAGTATGACAGGTGCCAGGAGAGGTATCCACGGACACATGGCGCGAGGGAGTGGGTTAATCGAATCTGTGGAGTCCTGGAGAGAAGTGGGCTTACCCTCCTACCAGTCTTGGCACCTTCTTAAAGGTCTTTTCGACTGTTGGCTGCTCGGCATAAGAGTTGCTCCAACATGCACTCCTCCGAGCCTCCTGTTGCTGGCACTGCTGGTTCGTGTAGAAAAAAGGTCTGACGTGACATCCCCATCGCACATCATCTGCCCACACGGTAGAAGTGGGAGGGGTTTTGGCAGCCATGTGGCAGGGTTGGCCTTTTGATTTTCGCACGTGGCTCAATCTATCATTAGCCTGGCTTGCTGAGAACTGTGCCTGCTGAAAAGTGAGACAAAGGAAGGGATGGAAAGAAAAGCAGGGGTTCTCTGAGATGCCGATGTGATAACCCACACAAACCTGAAGATGAGCACCACAAGATGGATGGGGAATCATTGTTTTCTCTCTGTAGCCTTGCGGAAAGATCACCTCTCACCCTCCCTGAACAGACTTATTCCAGACTTGCAATGGGTGTGAGCCATTGGGCTGCTAGTTGGTCTGTAGACATGACTTACAATAAACCTTGCTTACTGGAACCTAACTTTCAACGCTGTGCTTGGTTGCTCATCTGGGACGTTCCAGGTTCAATTCCTTGGAGATTTCAGGCACACAGAATCCAGGGTGAAATCTGAGAAAGATATATTTCCAAAATTTCCTGGGGGACCAAATTTTATCCAGTTTGGATGGAACTACGTAAGTGTTGACTTTTGAAGCCTGAAGAATTCCAAGCAAGGATTTGTATCATTGCCAACATTAGCTGGCTTGGCTTTGATTGTTTCTCACCAAAATCTTGCATGGGGCATTTGTTTAGCATTTGAAAAGTACATACTGTAGGTGTCCTCCTGGATTGGAAAGAATTGATACGAAGAAAGCTGGCAGTTTGATGTTTAAAATAAGCAAGACGTTGGAACTGCTGCTCTTCTATTTTCTCTCACTCTCCGACTCTCTCTGACCACCAGATGTCAGGCAGGGTTCCAGTGAAACTTACAGCTGGTACATGAAGAAAAATAAGATTAGGGTTAAGAATAAGAGGAAGAAAAGTAGAATCTGGAAGGCATGGATTGGATTTTGCCCTTTCCGGAAATATCAATGCCATGTGCTTAAAGTCATCCTGAAGATGTTATCTGCTCATCAAAAAAAGGTGTCTTTGTCTCATGGCAAGGAGTTGTTTGTGCTCTGTGTAATACCTCTAATTAATGAAAGAAGACAGCAGAGACGCCTAGCACATTAACCTGGTTACTAAATTAGCCCATTTTCCAGGTTTGCTTTACACACTGAATTGTAAACAGATTAAAATGGCTGGCTTTGTTGCATGTGCATTCTAAGCCACAAGGCAAGCAAGCAAGCAAGCAAGCCACAACTAAAATCAAGCAAGCTTTGTACTTTAGGTATACTTTAGATTTGTGCGTAGCATGTAATTAAAAGGATTAAAAAGGAGCTAGTGCAATGAAGAGGTCAAAGTGTTGGGCTGCCTTTGAGAAGACCCAGTTTCAAATTTGACCTTCAGCCAATGTCATTGGGTGGCTTTCTGCCAGGCACTTTCTCTCAGCCTAACTTCCACTGAGTTCTTGTGGGGGGGAAATGGCGGAAGTGATACTATGCTACCATAGAAAGGTGAGGTATCAGTCTATCATGGGTGGCACAGTGGTTAGAATGCAGTACTGCAGGCTATTTCAGCTGGCTGCTGGCTGCCAGCAGTTTGGCAGTTCAATCCTGACTGGCTCAAGATTGATTCAATCTTCCATCTTTCCAAGATTGGTCAAATGAGGACCCAGATTGTTGGGTTCAATATGCTGACACTGTAAACCGCTTACAGAGAGCTGTAAAGCACTGTGAAGTGGTGAGTGCTATTGCTATGAAAGACCTGATACGTTAGGATGAGTACTGCATTTTGAAAAGCTAGCCTATTTTAGAAAGTGTTACATTTCTAGAAGAATAGCAGTCTTTGCTTAAAATGGAATGACCTCCAACAGGTCTGCCTTGTTTCTCTTTGATGGAGAAAGAAGAAAGTTGTAGGGTGTTTTTTTGGGCAAAGCACAGTTTGAACCACAAGAGGTCAGCACAGTGCACAAGAAATACACATATTGGGGAGAAGGATTGGATGAATCACAGTGAACCATCTGGAGAATAAAGTATGGGGGAAGGCAGATAAAGTCTTGAAACTGAAGCCAAGGGTGTGTGTATGTGTGTGTGTTTGCATCTTTCTCCCCGCAGGTGGAGCAGTGGCTGAGAATCGATTGGATCCTAGCACAAAGAAGCTTTCCACTTAAGAGCGAAGAGAGGAGATTTCAGGAGCCCAATTTATCTAAAAACCTGGGAAAAATTGGAGCGTCCACGCTTGTTATTTGTAGGCTTGTATATCTGGTCATGAACTTCGCTAGTGAGGAAGGGAAAAAAAATCAGCATGGGGCAACTCACCGAGTGTGGTAAATTCATTCACACCAGATAAGGAGCAGCTTCTTGCCGCAGGAATAAGCAAAAAAGAGGGACATCTCCTGAATTCTCACCTTGCCAGTTTATGCCCATTTGAGTAAATGCAGTGCCTGACCATCCTTCTAATTAAGCAAGGGTGATTCTAAATATTCTATTTATCCTTCTTTGTTCATAAAACAAAGTTTTCCCCTCTTCTTCCCGAAAAGCTAGCTGAATATGATCACTATAGGAAGTCGGGCGTGAAGACTCGGGACCACATGTTAAGTTACAATTAAGCTGATTGATTGCTCATGTCTGTACACAAGATTCTAGTCAACTAATGGTCAGCATTAAATTGGTGCTAAATAAGAGTCCATAGACTTCAAGAAGGTTGGACTTAAACTCTTTGTAGGAATGTAACCACTCTAGGCTGATTCCTCTCTTCACTCCAGCCCCAGGCTCCTTAGTTCTTCTCCTACAATTATTAGAGATGGAGGTTTCCCTATAGAAGTTGCTCCCACCTGACCATCATTGCTCTTTAAAGTGTGGTTTAAATTAATTTAAGTTTGGTTTAATGGTTTAAGGCACTAGACTAGAAATGGGAAGACTGTAACCTCTAGTCCCACCTTAGGCCCAAAGCCAGCTGGATGACCTTGAACCAGTCCCCTATCTCTCCGCCCTTGGAAAGAGGCAAGGGCAAACCATTTCCAAAATCTTTCCAGGAAAACTCAGTGAACTTTGCCAGGCAATTGATGGGAGTTGAGATGAATTTGCAGGCATGACAAATGATCCAACTTCTGATTTCAGCTCTTATTTCTGCTCTTTGTGTGTCTAATGACACCAAGCATGTATAGTATTCCAAGGATAGAAATCTCACGCCACTATACTTCTAGACTATGGCCGCAATGAATAATCTTTATCAACTTCATACAACCCTCGTCAAACCACCGCCAGCTTTAATCTTATCTTTTCCCCGACTCACTGGGGGTTTTCGATCTGTTCAATTGCTTATTTATTTACAATATTTTGCAAGGATTTCAGCAGCAAATTATTCAGAAAGCAAACCCCTTCCTTTGCCTTCCCCATAGCAATTGCTTCTCCTCTTCACACCTACCTGCTTGCTGTTCCCAGTGATGCAAATCTGAGGGCAGAAGTAATGTGCAACTGTGACTAAGAAGCTTGTTAAGTGCAAAACCTGACTCATTCATGCCCCTTTTATTTCCAAACGAAGAGTGATTCAACTAGGGAAGTGGCTGAGCTGTTCTGAGTGCAGCTTTGATGTAAAAAGCGGAAGTTGGTTTGTACTTCACTAGATACAGCAGGTAAAGCGAGGGAAAAACTCCAAATTAATAGCGATAGTAGGTTCAGGTGTTTTTTCCCCGCGGTGATGCAGAAAATGTATGTTCTAGTACCGTAGTGGTGAACCCACGGCACGCGTGCCAGAGGCGGCACTCAGAGACCTCTCTGTGGGCACACACACCGTCGCCCCAATCCTAGGCCTTTGGCTGGGTTTTATAAAACCTTTTCGCTTTAGGTCTCCGTCGCCCTGTGAAAAAAAGAGGTTCAATCAATCAAACAATTTCAACTTCTCATGGGAAAAAAAAAAAGATCTCGCAAAGTTGGAATGGATTGATTGAACTTTTTAGTCCCACCCAGTCGGCCGTTACTACCGCAGCCACGCCCACCCAATGGGCCACGCCCACCCGGCACCCAACGATACATAAGTGGGTTTGGGGTTGCAGCTTGGGCACTCGGTCTCTAAAAGGTTGGCCATCGCTGTTCTAGTAGAAGAAAGGGCCAGTCCTGAATTTGGATGAAGTAACACGAATGTAAAAATTTACTTTTTAAAAAGTAGCCTCATTTATGGCCTCATTTCCAAAGTCTGTTGTCAGGATCTACCTTTTCAACAGTATTAGTGTAGGTTTTTTTTAGTCACGAGGATTCTTCTTATCACTTTTATATAAACTAGGGCAGGGGTCGGCAACCTCGGCTCTTTTATGACTCGTGGACTTCAACTCCCAGAATTCCTGAGCCAGCATAGCTGGCTCAGGAATTCTGGGAGTTGAAGTCCACGAGTCATAAAAGAGCCGAGGTTGCCGACCCCTGAACTAGGGGAAAAAGCAGTGGTGTTGTGATGATACAGAATCAGGATGATTACGGCAGTGCAATGTTGTGACATTTATTGGGTAGATCTGACTCAAGCTATAACATTCCTCCAGGAATAAAATGTCCTGGAGAAAGCTAAATTTGGGGGGTGCGCAATCTGCAAAAAACTCATGACATTTGAATTTAGAAGACTTTCTGGTTTTTACCCTTCCCTGCTTTTGCATTCAAAAAGGGATCTTGCCAATAACCAGGTCTGTACTATTTCTGCCACTTGGTCAGAGAACAATCCTAATTTGCAGATGATGATGATGATGATGATTTTTAAGAAAGCATGATTGCAACATGTATTTGACATAACAAAACGGTACGTGGAAATCTGTAACATTGATGATGGTGAAAGTTTGATATTGGTGTACTAACATTCCTCAACATAATGTCTTTAATACAGAAGAGCTGGTTGGTTTGTAAACTTTATACACTTTTTGCAGTTTTCCTCTGTCGAGTGAAGTGGCTTTCCAGATGGTGCCAAAATTAACAAATAGGGGTGTTGCAAACACTAGTTTCATTTTTTTTTTAAAAAAAATCAAATAGAATTGTAAAATAAATTTCTTTGGAACTTTCAAATTGCCTTGGCAAAAATGTTTTTGAATACTGTATGTACAAAAGGCTGTTGAATCACAGAATTGGGTCTATCACTTTGAATTTATTTATTAGATTTTTGATCCCACCTTTATTAGTTTATAAGTAACTCAAGTGGCTATGATATATAATACTCCTTTTGATTTTCCTTACAACAATCAACCTGTGAGGTGGAGCTGACCTGAGAGAGAGAGTGACTGGCCCAAAGTCACCCAGTTGGTTTTCATGCCTAAGGTGAAACTAGAACTCGCAATCTCCTGGTGATTGGCCCAAAGTCACCCAGTTGGTTTTCATGCCTAAGGTGGGACTAGAACTTGCAATTTCCTGGTGATTGGCCCAAAGTCACCCAGCTGTTTTTCATGCCTAAGGTGGGACTAGAACTCACAGTCTCCTGGTGGTTGGCCCAAAGTCACCCAACCGGCTCCTGTTTTCTAATCCAACACCTCAACTACTACACCAAACTGAACTTCTTTACTATTAATAATAAATATTAATGATACATATTAATTATTGGAGATGCACACAGTCCTATAAATCATATACTTTTTTTTTAAGTGTCTACATTGGACACTGAAACCTGGTAGTCACCCAAATATGTATAAAGTCTCTTTTCTCAGTTTTGTCATTTATAAAGATCAGCTATTTTGATTGCTTCACCCCACAGGAGATCCACTGGTAAGAGCACAAACTTCAAATACGATCATTTACATCCAAGATTCTTAAACTGAAATATCCCTACAGGTAGTTTTTTATGAATATGATGTGCTGATGCTAATTCTCAACAGAAATTGGTAAAAACCTGTATCAGAGAGTTGGATGAACAAAGCAAACAGAGACGGCTGCCAAATACTCTTTTGTTGTACAAAGAGTTGCAAACATCAGAATAAACCATTCTCTTATATTCCGTCATGTATCTATTGTTTTGTATTCAGTGTTAAGAGGTAGTGGTTTTTCTCCTGTAAAGAATCACAGTTTGTCAGGCTGAGTCTTTCATTTCTCTTAAGCAGTTTGAAATGTAAATGAGATGCTGTGTGAATGTGACTTGAGAGTTAAAAAATGGCTTTTGACAGGGAAACTCTTAGGACTGTTTTACCCTAAGGGTCTTCAACCATGGGGGTAGAGTATAGATTTCGAGAATTTGCAAAAGGCAGCCTTGTTCTTGTTAATCTACCAAATGGAAATTGGTGCTGCCACAGGCTGTGAAGTGTTTCAGTGTCATTTATGTCATTCTATATATCTATATAAGAAATATATGTGAGAGAACAATGCAAAGATGTGTCTCTGTTAGTGCAACATTGCAGATGTGAAATATTTGGAGTGCGAAACAGAGGCATAGGGGATACATTAAAAATGTCAACATTTTTTAAAAAAAAAATCATTGGGAGTTTTTAACACAGAAAGTAAAGTTCAGAAGGTTTGAAAGGGAATATTTATCCTGTCCTGAGAAACATCTTGGAACCTTCACTCATTCCCATCTGTAAATAAACCTCTAGTAGGTCTATCCAGTTGAAATGTTGTTCACCAATGGGATTAGCAAGAAGTCCTTAATTCTAGGTAAAGAGTATTGCTTGACCTAGTAGTGAGTTACCTAGTGGTAACTAACATCACCATATATTTTGGTGGTTCCATTCTTTATCGCTTATGGAACTACAGCAATATCTCAGTCAACAATTGAAGTAATTCCCTTAACTTTCATCCAATCCAATTTCTCTGGTTTTTCATGAACTGGATGTGCTTTGTGAAACAGGAATGTGCCTCCCCCTGCTCCGTGACAATACTTTACCTTTGAGTGCTTAAATGTGCCAGTGTCATCTTTGAATGTAGCTACAATATAATTCAGTATAATTTTAGCTTGTTCTCAGCGGTCTCCATGAAAAAATATAGCATGCAGGCTTGCTAATGGAACTGTAATCTAACAGTAGCCTCCTTAACCAGTCATAATCCAAAATGGTGATCCATCTGTTTTCCCAACCTGTAAGTCCAAAAATACCTTGCTAGTTGCTGTATCTTACATTACAGATATTATTCCAATGGGTTTGACCCTCTCTGTCTTATTAACTGTATTTTGATCTCGTTCAATAGACGTCTTAAATGCTGCACTGATTCCCAATGAAAAACTCACAATAGCACTGTCCAGCTGAATACGGCTTTGCCATTCATTTCAGGTATGAGCTATATTCTGCTGGTCTCATTTGTTCCTGTAAGCTGCCATGTTGTACACGAAACTCTGCCAGAATAAATTATTCAACTATTATCCTCTCTTCAAGTTGGCACCTCTCCTTAAAAAAGGTAAAGGTTCCCCCGCACATGCGTGCTAATCGTTTCCAACTCTAGGGGCCGGTGCTCATCTCCGTTTCAAAGCCGAAGAGCCAGCGCTTGTCCGAGGACGTCTCCGTGGTCATGTGGCCGGCATGACTAGACGCCAAAGGCGCACGGAACGCTGTTACCTTCCCACCGGAGTGGTCCCTATTTTTCTACTTGCATTTTTACGTGCTTTCGAACTGCTAGGTTGGCAGAAGCTGGGACGAGTAACAGGCGCTCACTCTGCTACGCGGCACTCGGGATTCGACCCGCCAAACTGCCGACCTTCAGATTGACAAGCTCAGCGTCCTAACCCACTGAGCCACCGCGTCCTTATGGACTGCTATATCTGATAGTTCGGAGTTAGGCAACAGTTGGAAGTTTGGCGTGTGGGAGGTGTGATTTCCTTAAGTACTGCAGCCTACTTTTCTCCTCTCCCTCCTTTTCTTCTCATTTTACTTTTCCCTTTTCTGATTCTATGGCAGATTCTATGTTTCTGCTGTTCTCTCCTCTTCCCTCCTCCTTTTTCCTCTCCTCCTTTCCCTCTCCCTTCCTTGCTCTTCCCTTTTCTGCTCTTCCCTTCCCTTCCCTTCCCTTCCCTTCCCTTCCCTGTTATCTGTTTGAACATGAAGATGTTTCTTTTGTATGATTCCTGCCCAGATGGATATAAACTGCCTCCATGGAGAATTCAAAAGACCTACTTAGCACAGTGAAGCTGCTTTCAATCTTCCTTTGTGTCCTCCTCCAAAACTGGCACTTTTCACCTCTCAGAAGAGAATTTCCTAGGCGCGGGTCTTCTCCAGTCCCCTTATATTGACATCGTCTAACGTACTGTGTCTCTTGTATCTTTAGAAGAAAGGTATACTGGATTTAAAACAAAGCTCACAATAGTTTGCAATTTTCCAGTGTCCTGGTTTTGTGAGTTTTAACGGCATCGCTAATTCTGACCAGTTTTAAACTAGAAACTTGGCCTCTGCAACAAAAGGGGTAGGAAACCAGCAGTCTTGCCAGATGTTGATTTGAGCTATAATTTCCTAGTCACTCTGATTGATGGAGAGGGATGTTGGGAACTCTAGTGCAAAAACATGGAGGGTTTTGTTTGTTTTTTGCAAATTCCCATCTCTGCTCCACACAGGTTGTGTAATCATCTGTAGACTTGGCCTAATTCATACAAAAATACCAAGTGATTTCTTTGCTTTGACTTACTGTGCACATTCAACTATTGTAGTTTGCAAACTATGATTTGTGGCTCCCTGTACTAAGTGATTCCAGCCAACTATGGTATATACAATAAATAATTGTAAATTAAAACATAGCTTACTGCAATGAGTGAACGACATCTTAGAGTACAACTGAAGATGATCTAAATTCCTTCCTGCAAGTTCTGTCTAGTAATGTTCATTCGAGAGGAGGCCAGGAAAGGAGAAAAAAAAAACGTTGACTTATTCACAATAGAAAGAAAATATATTGAGTGTTAGTTGGTGTCATCATTCTGCTTGGTTCATGTATTCTATGAAGAAGTTCTACGGTACTTTGTCTTTATTTTGTTTCACTTAAAAATGGTAGGTGATTAGAGGCAGCTATAAGACCAGGCTATACATTGTTGAAGCTAAGAACTGGAGCTTCATGAAATAGGATGGGCTTAGCCTATCAAGAAATGACATCCTGGATGCTCCCTCGTATCATAATAATAAACCATGATGTTATAAAGCCAGAAGCAACAATCTCTAGAACAGAATTCTAGAGGCCCAAGACTGAAAAAAAATGTCTTGAGTCTTTCCCAAATTGCTGGCCAATGCCAGTGGCCCTTAAAAAAACAACAGATGCTTGGTTTCGAAAGAATAGATTTCTTTGTGCAAACAGTAAATTAACATCTTAAAATATTAACAGACAGCAAGTAAACCTCAGGGGGTTATTTTTTTTCTTACTTTGGGAATGTGCCTTAAAATAACAACAGCAACAACTAGTTCAAAATAATGGATCACTGTTCAGATTGAATCGTGGCTGTAAAACTGTCCTGTTGCGATTAGAGTGATTAAAATATCGGTGTGCAACCCAGTGGCACAGTCTAATTCTTTGACCCCAGCTGTGTTGGTTAACACCAAATGATGTGATCTTTCTAGAGAATTAAGTTGAAGCTAGTTCTCCTTTTGCTGGATCAAAGGATAAATTAAGCTAAACTGTCAGATATCTGAAGTAGCCATCTTATTTCACTTTATTTTAGCCTAGCTGTTGCCCTGGATATTTGGGCTGAAGTAAATCCATTTTCAGAGAATGTATTCTGCTATTCATGTATAAGAGACCTTTAGTTTTATGGTTCAGCTGATGCAAAGCTTGAAAGAAAATGGAACATATTCCTTTTTAAGAATTAATATTCTTTTTTTAATAGATGACCCAGATATTGGTTGGAAAGAACATTTTGGTTGAACCACACTTAAAGTTGGGGAGAGATTTCTTGTGATTGTTCTTAATCCTTTTATTCTGGTCCCTGATACAGTACCTGATGCTATTTATTCAGGCTTTAATTCAAGAAGGAAATGGTCTAAAGGAGTTGGTTGGGCTTTTCTTTTTCTGAACTAAATTCTCTTTGCCCCATTAACTTAAGCTGACTTTGTAATAATGCCGCTTGGGGGTGTGTGTGAAACCCCTAACAAGCAGGCATATACATAGAATGAAGGCTACTGCTAAGCTTGTAAGCCGCCCTGAGTCTTCGGAGAAGGGCGGGATATAAATGGGATTAAAATAAAATAAAAATAAATAAAATTAGTGAACTTAATGGACATTTCCTTTTCTCAGCCTTAACACCACAAGGAAGCAAATGAGTGATCAACTGCGAGGAATGACTGGAGCTTTAGTGAAAGCTTGGGTGAAGCTTGCTGAAACTTATAAAAAGTTGTATCCCACAATCATTTAGTTCCACTGTTTTGATTAGTATTGATTCCCCTACTTTCTAATAATCAGTACACCATTATTGAGAAGAAAATAAGGAAAGCGGGAGAGAAGCTTTTAGAAACCTCTATTTCCTTCAAAATCATGGTGAGAAACGTTTCCCATAGGGATGGTTAAGCTCTGAATAGGTCAGGTGGGTGATGGTACTCTTCGCCAGCCTGCCTTGAATCTTGGCTGTGCATTCTGAGCTGTATAGTCTGAGGACTTCTAGAAAATTCCAAGTTGGAGAAAGTTATGCATCACTCTTGGTTGTTGCTGTTGTGTTTTTTTTTTTTGCCCTTCATGTCTCCCATTATAGCACGAAAATTCAAAATCCCCTATTCACAGGCTGAGAATGGAAGAAAGTAAATATAGGACTTTAGAGCAAAACATTGAAAAAGTAGGAAAAAATGAGTTTCTTTTCATTCCACTGCTTTGAAATAACTAGGCCTTCTCTGTCCATTGCGTTGGGGACGGTGGGTGTGGACAAGGGATAGAGAAGGAAGGTTGATCTCTGTAATACAGTTCAACACATCTTGGTGTTTTATGGTGTTCTGTACTTTTTCAGAAGAACAAAAGTTTATATTATTAGTGTCCTTGAAAACAGGTCACTTGTATATTTGTAACATTTCTGCAATCTGTTTATGTGTGTGTGTGTGTATGTGTGTGTACCCACATGCCCACAAGCTGAGTATAATTAAGTGTTGTAGAGAAACTGATTGTTCCATAAGATTTCCTGTGGCAAAGCCAACTGAATTCTTTCCAAGTTAGTCGTTTCCTCCCTTTGCAGTTTTATTTGCTGAACAAACAACCCCCCCCCACTTCACTCCCAAATCTCATGTAATGCCCTTGATTATTGGAAGAAAAGAAGATGAATCATCTCTGTCCATTTTCCCCCCTACCTTCTTGGGATTGTAAAACGCAACTGCGAGCATCAATTGCTCTTTTTTCTGGCCTTAAGATACAGTGCTGTAGGTTATCCCGACGGTAGAAGGAATTCTGTATAGCCGCTTTATCCAGTTCCAAAGTCACGTTGGAAATTAACAGGATTTCTGTGGCTTTGCATATTATACTTCTGCAAAATCAGGAATGTCCTGGTGCCTCTATTCCATGTCTAAGAATTGAGCCTTAATTGCAGTAACTACAGCTGGGCCATGGTGATCAATGATGTTTCCTCCTATGTTTCTCAAAATAGTAACCACTGCAGATTAGTGTTACTTGGTATGTCTTAGAATCTTGCTGCCCACAATAGCTGGAACCTTCATACAGGACAGGAAACAAGGGAGAGGAGAGGAGAGGCGAGGCGAGGCGAGGCGAGGCGAGGCAAGGCAAGGCAAGGCAAGGCAAGGCAAGGCAAGGCAAGGCTTCTGCTTTGTCCAGGCAGTTACATTGGCAGCTTTAACTCTGCTCAATTCAGATCTTTTTCTTTCACTAATTTCATCCTTTCATATATGTTTATTATCTTCCTGTTGGCCCATAGATAGCAATGTTGCTCTGTCAGTCCGAAGGTGGACATTAATTACATTACACACAAAAGTGGAGACGGAGGGCAGCACACTTCTGGCTAGAGTTTTGCAGTGCTAATGTGTCTCTCCAAAGGCAATTTTATATGGAATTGTACTAATCCGCATAGAAATGTGATGCAGGTCACCAAAATAGAGGTGACTGGGAGCAGGTGACACATACAATGATTCAGTTGGCTGTCCAAGTGCCAGGTGTTTGATAAGACACTTAAAAATCCCTTCTCTGCTTTTTTAAAACTCTTATCTTTAAATTGGATTTAGTCCAGGCAGTTCTTTCAAATGGGCAACCAATGGCTCTAGCATTGTGATTGTGTTCCTGTCTTGGTGGCAGAACTTAACAAAGCCTATTTTCACATATTCTTTCATTTCTGACTGTAGTAGTACTACTAGGACGCAGGACAGATTTTTCCTTGGTTTTGCTATGTACTGTCCTAGAACATAAAATTGTAGGGCTGAAAGGGACCTCAGAGGTCTTCTAGTGCACCCCCCCTGCTCAAGGTAGGAGAACTTATACCAGTGGTGGCGAACCTATGGCACACGTGCCAGAGGCGGCACTCAGAGCCCTCTCTGTTGGCACAGACGCCACTGCCGCCAGCAGCAGCAGGTCCATTAGGCCGCCACTGCTGCCCGGAGCAGAAGCCCTGCCCAGCACAAAGGAGGCGAAGCGGCCAACCTAGTAAGCTTGAGTAGAGTTGGTAGAGCAGAGGTCACCAACCATTGTCAATTGGTGGACTGGAAGAAAAAGGAGGGGAAGCATTTTACATGCGTGCTTGCATGCATGGGGCCGCCAACATGTACGTGTGGCAAATGGACTGGGGCTAATGTCTGCGTGATACTTAGTAGCCCTGCCCCATTCTTGCGTGGTGCAGCGCATCAGTGGCCATTTTTGCACCTTGCAGCACAGTGGCCCATTATTGCACCCCCGCTTTTTGTGTGCCAGAGGCGTCACTCAGAGGCGCCTCCCTGCCCCCACCCTGAGGGCACCACAATGCTGATGCGGCCCTGGCACTTTGTGATGAATAAGTGGGTTTTGGATTGCGGTTTGGGCACTCAGTCTCTAAAAGGTTCGCCATCACTGCCTTATACCATCCCAGTTAAATGGTTGTCCAGCTTATTTTTGAAAACCTCTGGGAGGCAAATGTTTCCATTGATTAATTGCTCTCATTATCAGAAAAATTCTCATTACTTCTAGGTTGGATTTTTCTTTGATAAATCTCCCATATGTTACTTCTTGTCTTGCTCTCAGATGCTTTGGAGAATAAGTCAGCCCCCTCTTCTCTGTGACAACCCCTCAAGTACTAGAAGAGAGTTATCATGTCTCCCTCCCCCAATCCTTATCTTCAGTAGACTAGCATTGAAGCTCCCTCAACTGTTCCTCATAGCCTCCAGTCCCTTTTATCATCTTTGTTTCTCTTCCCCGCATGCTTTCTAGGGTCTAAAACAGGGGTCTTCAAACTCGGCCCTTTTATGACTCATGGACATCAACTCCCAGAAATCCATAGCCAGCATGTCTGGCTGAGGAATTCTGGGAGTTGATGTCCATGAGTCATAAAAAGGCTGAGTTTGAAGACCCCTGGTCTAAAACCAGTATTTTGTCCTGCAGGTTTTTTTCCCCTACCACTTCATAGTCCTTTTGATGAAAGAAAACTTTCTTTAAAGATGAGACAGTCTGAGAAAGTGCAGTAATGGGTGCAATGCGGTATACTTGAACGTACTTAAGCACCCAAAAGTTGTGGGGAATATCCGTGCTTCCCAAGAGGTCAGGAGGGAACACCTCCCACAAAAGCTTTGTACTTGACGAAGAATTGAGAAGCCAGGAAGGCTGCAGCGTGTGACAGAAAGATAGGTCACAAAAACCAACAACACGGGTAGACTTACAATCATTCATTTAGAGACCATTCAAAGTTAGAAACGGCACTGAAAAAAGTGACTTATGACCGTTTTTCATTCTTATGACCGTTGCTGTGTCCCCATACTCCTGTGATCAAAATTTGGGGTGCCCGGCACCTGGCCTGTATTTATGATGGTGGCAGTGTCCCGGGGTCCCCTTTTGTGACCTTCTGACAAGTAAAGTCAATGGAGAAGCCAGATTCGCTTAACAACCGTGTAACTGACTCAGTGGGTTAGGACACTGAACTTGTCGATCAGATGGTCGGCAGTTTGGCGGGTCGAATCCCGAGTGCCGCGTAACAGAGTGAGCGCCTGTTACTCGTCCCAGCTTCTGCCAACCTAGCAGTTCGAAAGCACGTAAACATACAAGTAGAAAAATAGGGACCACTCCGGTGGGAAGGTAACAGCGTTCTGTGCGCCTTTGGCGTCTAGTCATGCCGGCCACATGACCACGGAGACGTCCTCAGACAAGCGCTGGCTCTTCGGCTTTGAAACGGAGATGAGCACCGGCCCCTAGAGTTGGAAACAACTAGCACACATGTGCGGGGGAACCTTTACCTTTACCTTTTTAACTGACTTAAAAACTGCCAAAATCTTAAGTTGTATTTTGTGTAGATTTCCCCCAGTTTTTAGATGACATTAATGGCTGTGGGGGAGGAGGGAAGGGAATTATGCTATAATGCTAACTCATATGCTAGGCCAATATTTGTCTTACCACAAGTTGTTATGAATCTTCCAGATGAACTTAGTAAGTAGAGCTTTGCCTCCTAATCAGGTATTCTGAAAAAGTGTTTCTTTAAAAAAATATCTTAAGAGGTTCATGGCCTGAAAAAGTAAAAAGAAAAGAAAGCCTGTTCTATGGAAGACACTTTACTCTCCTTACTAGCGGTAGTCCTTAAGTTACAACAGTTCATTTAGTGACTGTCCAAAGTTGCAACGTCTCTGAAAAAAGTGATTTATGACTGTTTTTCACATGAACGACTGTTGCAGCGTCCTCCCACAGTCACATGATCAAAATTCAGATGCTGGGCAACTTGATTCAAATTTAGGATGGACACAGCTTCCAGGGGTCATGTGATCACCAATTACAAAGTCAAAGGGGGAGCCTGATTTATTTAATACCAAATGAACTTCTAGCAGGTGCTTGAATATAGCGCTGGATTTTAGTCCTTCAGCGGCACAGATACAAAGTAGAACGCAAAGCTTGCATAAATCAGGCAAACGCAGACAAGATCGTCTCGGAAACTGTTTGAAAAACCTACATAAGTTGTTTTCTCTCGCAGAGACTGAGAGTCTTCTCATTACAGCAGAGATGATTCAGAGAGAAAGGAAGAGAGGATGGCTGCTGTCTGATTTTTTCCCCAGCACTGTGATCACCCAGCTATAAATGTATTGGCTGAAAACCGTATTTAAAGTTTCATGGGTGCTTTAGTGTCTCGAGAAAACGTTACGTTGAAAACAAAAGCTTGCAGACTTTGTTTGCATATTGTGATACAGTGCGTGCAAAAATAAAAACAAAACAAAACAATATATGAGGTCTTCTCATAAATGTATGTCAAGTTTGATGCCAGCTGGATAATCTTGGGCCAGTCACTCTGGATTGTACCGGGGAATGTATTTATTGACTTTACATACATGACACACTCTCTCTCAGCCCCTGGCAGAAGGCAATGGCAAAGCACTTCTGAAATCTTGCTGAAGAAACTGCAGTCCAGAAAGTCTCCAGTGTTCAACGCAGACTCGAAGGCACAAAATTACAGTAATAATAAAATGTTTCACTAAACGATTACTATATTGGATTGCAATCTATACATTATCCACATCTATAAACAACCTGTTCCCAAACTGCAAGTAACACCAGATCCTTAACTGACTCAATAATTGGGATCGTACATATGTTTTTAAACCTGAAGATCAAGTCTCTTAGCATTAAGTATTGTGCAAATAATGCTTTCCATTCTCCTGCTATCAATTTTCACAAAATTAGACGTGCAGTTGAAAATAACACGAACATCCTAAAGTATGCAATCTAGTCCCAAGGTCAAATTAATATGTGTAATTATTGCTTCCCATAATATAACCATTTTAGAGCATTGCAAATACTATACTTTTGTTTGCTTGAGATTGTAATCTGTTTTCTGTTGAGGTTCTTCAATCCCCTGCTTGCAATGAACTTCTAGTTAAACAAAATGGGTACACTGAGACACCGTATTGATTGTTGTGCTTATACTGTATATATTAGGATTTCCTACTTCGCAAAGCCACCAATTCTGCATTTCTGTTCTGAAGAGAAAAGAAGAAATTAGGTCTGCTAGCAAGATATATATGAAGCATTATTCTAATTGAAGCATAATGCATTGGACAGCTGAAGAGAACAATGAAAGAAATTTTGATCGGTGTTGTTGGAAACTCATCCGTCATTCCTTAATTTCTACCAGTAGCAGTAGATATACCTCTGATAGTTACTCCAGTCACCATTATCATCGTATGTGCTTTGTCTGTTTGTGGTGATCAATGTTAACCCTTGCTCGTAAGAAGACCACAGCAGCACCTGGTTTTGTAAATATAACGCACATTTGTATCTTGGCAAAAAGGATCTAGTGGGTTCAGTTGTTATTACTATTAGATGATTAAGCATGCCTGATTTTGTATAGGCCTTTGTATATTTTGTAATTCTGGCATACTCAATGGAGTTATTCCTCCCAGCGGTTTAAGGTTTAAGAAAGCAACAGAAAAATATACTCCTGACTCCCGGATTGTTTGCTGATCAATAGAAAAGGCACAACAAATATGACTTCGGATGAAGTTTGTCTCCAGCTGCTCATGCTATAGTTTTGTTTGCTTGAGGTCATAATCTGTTTTGTTTTGAGGTTCTTGAATCCCCTGCTTGCAGTGAACTTCTAGTTAAACAAAATGGGTACACTGAGACACCGTATTGATTGCTGTGCTTATATATTAGGATTTCCTACTTCACAAAGCCACCAATTCTGCCTTTCTGTTCTGAAGAGAAAAGAAGAAATTAGGTCTGCTAGCAATAGATATACTGTGTGTGTGTGTGTGTGTGTGTGTATAAGGTAAAGGTTCCCCCGCACATGCGTGCTAGTCGTTTCCAACTCCAGGGGCCGGTGCTCATCTCCGTTTCAAAGCCGAAGAGCCACCGCTTGTCCGAGGACGTCTCCGTGGTCATGTGGCCGGCATGACTAGACGCCAAAGGCGCACAGAATGCTGTTACCTTCCCACCGGAGTGGTCCCTATTTTTCTACTTGCATTTTTTACGTGCTTTCGAACTGCTAGGTTGGCAGAAGCTGGGACGAGTAACAGATCCCGGTTGTTGTTTTTTTCTTTTGGCTTCCTTGATCCTCTGGTGCTTTCTTGTTTGTTGTGTTAAGGAATCAGAAATGTTTGCTCTAATTTTGCTTCTACTATAAGTCCCAGTTCTTTTACCCTCTCCTTCTCTTCCTTAGCCTTTGATCTCTCTACATGGCATTCTTAAATTGGTTTCATCCCATGTCCATTTCTTCATCAGTTTGAGAGTTTTGCTTAAAAATCTTACATTGACCTTGACTTTACAATCTTTGGGTGTATTGACTCCCCATGTCTCTCTCACACATTCTCTCAATATGGGGGGAGTTGGAGAACTGAGTAAAGTCATTTTTAAAACATTATTTGTATAGGTGTTTTGAAGTTTTATTATTATAGAAATGTGTGTGTGTGTGTGTGTGTGTGTGTGTGTATACATACATAGGAGATTGTTATTAGCTTCCTTAGTGGCACAGTGGCTCGAATGCAGTACTGTATAGCAGGCTTACTCACAGCCGGGAGTTTGATCCTGACCAGCTCAAGGTTGACTCAGATTTACGTCCTTCCGAGGTCGGTAAAATGGGGACCCAGATTGTTTGGGAGCAACATGCTGACTCTGTAAACCGCTTAGAGAGGGCTGTAAAACACTGTGAAGTGGTATATAAGTCTAAGTGCTATTGCTCTTGCTATTCTCAAGGTTACATATTTAAGATGCCCAGCCATAAAAATTCAAGCAAGAAAGAAGGGAAAGCTGGGTTTTGGTTTCTGTATCTCGGTTTGCTTTAGCAATAGCAATAACACCTATACTTATATATATAGTACTTTACAGCATTCTCTTAGCAGTTTACAAATGTCAGCATATTCCCACAAACAATCTGGGTCCTCATTTTACTGACCTCGGAAGGATGGAAAGCTGATTCAATCTTGAGCTGGTCAGGATTGAACTCCTGGCAGTGGGCAGAGCTAATATGCAATACTGCATTCTAACCACTGCACCACCATGCACTTAGATAATGACTTATAACTAAGTGACAATAGCACTTAGATCTATATACCACTTCACAGTCCTTTGCAGCCCTCTCTAAGCGGTTTACAGAGCCAGCCTATTGCCCCCAACAATCTGGGTCCTCATTTTACCGACTTGGAAGGATGGAAGGCTGTCAATCTTGAGCCTGTAAGGATCAAACTCCAGGCTGTGGGCAGTATCTTAAAATGGAATTGGAGTATCTTTTTCTCCATACTTTGTTTTCATCCTAATGTTGTACAACCTTACCATTTACAACTTAGGAATCATTGTTAATTTTCTTTCTTATGCACCTAGAAATTGCTCTTCTCTCTTATATTTGAAAATCTTCTCAAAGAAACTTGCTTCAAGCTAATGTTTTTGGAAAGTTTGAACTACAATATTTTTTGTCTCAAACAAGGACTTCTCTGTGGTAACTCCAGGATTTTGAATGCTCCTAGCAATCTTATAAAGAAGCCACAAATGTCAATTACTCTGCAGAAATATTTGCTATGGGTTCTGTACGCAGGCAACAAGCACTAAGTAGGGGATTTATTCCTCCTGTGTTGGCTTGTATGCTGAATGTAATTATAAAATAGGATGATCAATTGTAACACTAGCCTTGCTCAGTCATCCACATTTAATGATTAGTTTAGTAACAAGTTATTCTAAACAACTTACAGTGGTGAAAGCTTTTTGGTTTATAATTCAAATATTGGCCATTTGTTTTCATGGCATTTCTTTTATGCTTGCATTTTGAATTGTTTATGAATTGCTTTGTGAATCTAGTCTACAAAACATTCTGAATACATAGTTTAAGGGGGAAATTGATAATGGGAATTCTGCTTTCTTGACTGGTCATGGTTGTATGAATTTGCACATGCCTGGATTATTATCAGAGATCTTTTTCTCTGATTTGCCTTTTTATGTTTGAGAATGTTGCTGGAGTAGGTCTGTTATAGGTCTGTATGTTTAATTCGATGTTTTAATTTTATGCTATTCGGATGCATTTGACACATACTTTTAGCTTGAAAAGTATTTTTGCAGTAAATCAAGTATACAGTTTCCAGTGCTGAAATCCAAAGTTTCTGAAACAATACAGAACCACATGAAAATTATATACTTTGCCTGCCTGACCTACCTACCTACCTACCTACCTATCTATCTATCTATCTATCTATCTATCTATCTATCTATCTATCTATCTATCTCCATGTCTCTTGTAGCTGGGCATAATATATGACAAAAACAATATAGCAGAAAGTTATTTAGATTAAAACCGTTAGCTGTAGTTAAATGGTTGACAATGAAGTGAGAAATCCACTCTTGGTATAAAAATAACAAATGGAAATGAGAAGCTAAATTAAAATGAGTCTTAAGATCAAGGTTGTACCTGTGTATTCATTTGGAAATGGAGTTCTAGGCGTACTTAAAATTTTCCTTAATTCTGTGCAACTTCATACAGCTCTGGGAACAGGGCACCAAATGTTAATTGGGTGTTCTCTAAAATGAATTCTGATATCTTGTTCCAATAATTCATGCTGCTGGTTTCCTGAGGCTGCTATTCTTCAAGTTGTGAGCAGGTGCCCCATTTGCAGAGTTTTCTTAGAGCCCAATTGCCTTCGTACTTTAACTTATATTCTTCTTTAGGGATGTATAAATCGGCACATATCTTTTCTGGGTCAATTTGACATGTATTCAATCATAATTCTGTGCTATCCAATTATTGTCTCATTATGCAAACTTTTCTTTAATAAAGTCACATTTTAGATGTGCCTATGTAAGAGCTTCAGAATTTGGGGGGGGGGGGAAAGGCACCCTTTGATGCTATGTTCCTCTTTGCATACTAACCCAGAAAGAAAATGAATTACATCGATTCACATAAAAATGTGGACCAAATGCGTTTAATCAACTCACCACCATCAATGATGGGCAGGTTTGGATGAAAACTGAGTTTTAGAAGATTACATTAAAGTGGTTTCCATGTTTATGTGTGGGGAATCAGTTAGGAATACTTGATAAGTTGCCTTTACTTTTACAGACCAGTTTGATTACTAATATTTTCTTTTTGTCACTTGTGATGGCTCTCTTGCTAGAATTACCTTTGCTCTAAAATATAATGGAATGGGTGGAAGCTAATCAAAGAGAGAAGCAACCTGGAACTTAGGAGAAATTTCCTGACAGTTAGAACAATTAATCAGTGGAACGAGTTGCCTCTAGGAGTTGTGGGTGCTCCAACACTGGAGATTTTTAG
Organism: Vipera ursinii; assembly: GCF_947247035.1. Classification (NCBI taxonomy): domain Eukaryota; kingdom Metazoa; phylum Chordata; class Lepidosauria; order Squamata; family Viperidae; genus Vipera; species Vipera ursinii. The sequence continues at coordinate 10,856,831 of NC_139524.1, read as the reverse complement.
GAAGAGATTAGACAGCCATTTGCCTGAAATAGTATAGGTTCTCCAGCTTGAGCAGGGGGCTGGACTAGATGTCCTCCAAGGTCCCTTCCAATGGTATCATTATGTTAAAAAAATCCAATGTTTCTTTATTGATTTATTTAAACAATAGCAATAACCATGGGTGGTGTTCAAGGCCATAAAAACCAAGCAGTGATAAAATTAAACCACCAGCGATCCACATAAATGGATTTATAAAAGTCTGAGGTTAAAAAAAACAACAACCTTATTCTCACTTTGGTTTTATTGTGGATTTTTTTATAGCAATCTCAGGGATCATGTAATATCCCAGCCCAAGTCCTTTAGCCCATAACCAGATTTCAAATAGCTTACAAAAGTCTAAGGAGCTGAATCTTCCCTGTGTTAGTCACCTGCTGAGGATTTTCTTTATATGAAAGCTACATAAAGAGGTTTCATTTTGTTATCTTTTTTATAATTCTCCTCCAGCATCCACTTTTCAATGTAATCCTTTATTTTTTTATATTGTTTCCCTTTGTTTCTTTTTTTTTACTATAATTGACTATAATTCTGGTTGGACTATAATCCTATTTGTAACAATAGGAAGTCATATATAATTATGATAATGATAATAAACAGCTTGATTCTTTGGGCATTCTTTGTAGACATTATAACTGTATCCCAATTTGAAAATGTAGGATTCTCACCAATCAGGATGGGAAGATACTTCCACAAATGGGAAAGGTTGTTTTTTTCTGACATCACTTTGTTTTCATAATTGTATGGAGCCACACAAACAACCTATATATACTCTAAACTCTGTAAGGTGCTTGGTGCACTTGGCTTTCTCGCAAACATTTCATTTCCAAACTAGGCAACATCATCAAATCTAAATATAATATTTCCATGGGAGTACAGTTAAAGCATTCAGGGACCTTTGAAAGAAGCACCCCAAAAAGAATTTTTTAGCTTGAAGCCACTGCCATGCCTTCTTTGCAGAGAAGAAATAATGATGCAATGGTCAGTCTGAGTAGAAAAGTGATTGTCTTTTAGATCAGCTATCTGGATTTGACTTTGACCGGCAGGTGACAGCTAGCATAGCCAGAAGAGCCCGCTGTTGGAGCTGAGAAAACCGAGCTTTAGAAAGACAGTTCGGAAGTTCAGGGAAATGTTTTTCTTTATGTACAATGCAATCATTCTCCTTGTCCAGGGTGACACAAGAAAGCTTGTGCTAAAACTCATGGTTTGCACGCATACCATCTTTGGAATAACCTTCAGCCATAGTCTCCTACAGGAATGGTTAAGGAGTCTGAAGAGATTTCCTTAAGAATAAAATAGACTAATTAACAGGAACTGTGCTGCTTGATAGCTGGATTCTCTAAAAGTGCTATTTGTAGCTGAAACCACAATGAGACTTTAGGCTAAAAAAAAAACAAAGAACTTTCTTGCTGATTGCTGATACAACATCTGAAACAAATTCCCAGACTTGCAGTGCTTGTCCCTATAACTCTTGCCAAGTCCCCTCTGGGAAATGGCTTCCTCAGCCATGCTTATATCATGGTGGATTCCTGAACTTCAATCTCTGTTCAATTCTCTTCCCCCTTTATTACTTTCCTGGGTTCATTCAAGAGCCTGCATTTTTCTGAATCTTGTCTTATGAGCTACTAAGCAAAGTCCTTTCAATTCAGCAAGAACACAATTAGCTATGGCTCTAAGCAAGAGACGGAAGGCGAGTTATAAACATACAGAACTATTGTGTGCTTGCCTTCATAATTTCCCCCAGATTTTTTTTATTGAAAAGTTTTTCAATACATTTTATCTTTAACAATCCCTCCCCCCACCCCCTACCCAACCCTTCCCGACCCTCCCCCCTCCCCTTCCCCCCTCCCCGTCCCCGACTTCCCAGAGCTTATAAAAGTAACAATCACCATATGCTAACAACAATAAGCTATTAAGTCTATCACACTCTAGCTCATATAAAATGACTACAAGCAATACTAATATCACATCAATACTTATGCAAATGCTAAATGAAACTTTTTAGTCCCATATTTGTTCTGGATGTAATCAATCCATTTTTTCCACTCCATAATATAACGTTGTTGCGAATGATCTTTCAAGTACGCCAAATAATTTCCCCCAGATTTTAATATATAGCATTTTTCTATTTGCAAAGCTGCACATTTTAGAACGTGCTAAGACCTACAAGTGGATAGAGAAGTCAGAGAACTGGCCGGGCCAACATAAAACCTCATCCATCCTCAATTGATTTTAACTTCTTTCCATTGATAAACTGATTTCTTCATCTACCTTCTCTGCCTTATCAAGTCTGAAGGCTACTAAACGTAACCTTAAATTTATTGCCAAGGATGGAACTGCCAAAAAAAACTGGGGTGAGGACATTACAGATTGCCTATGCACCTGTTAGCTGTATATTTGCAAACAAACAAAGGGCATGCAAAATGCTGCAGTCTCGTCTATAACCTTACCTACTGGTTCCCTTATGGCACCTGCTGGTGTATGGACTGTAATTACAATTCCTTGTGCTCTGATGATTATCAGACCATCCTAGGAATTGCTACCTGCTCATGTACTTTTTCAGCTCCAATTTATAACACTGGGGTCCTTAGACTTCAGTGTAATTAGGTGTAATTATCTTTGGATAATCTGGCATTGGGCACAGTTCTTGTGTTTCCTGCTGTTCATTTCCCTTGTCTGGGAACTGCAACCCACGTTTTTCAGATAGTATTGACTGGAACCATGTCTGCAGAAGATCTCCCAGGGAACAGTTGCTGTTTGTTTGGTACAAGTCTGATTAACTAGTGCAGGGGTGTCAAACACAAGGCCCAGGGGCCGGATCCGGCCCGTGAAGTAGTTTCATGCAGCCCGCGAAGCCATCCTGGAAACTGTGAGGGAACGGCCCCCACTGCCTTGGCCCTGGCCCAGAGACCCTCCTTCTGCCAGAGACCCTCAGATCTGTCCCACTCCTGCCCAGGCCCCCATAGGCACCCTTGATGTGAACGATGTAGAGCTGGCCACGCCCACCCAGTAGGCCATATGTACTTTAGCCACTCCCACCCAGTAGGCCACACCCACCCAGGCCACACCCACCCGGCCCCTTGAGGGCAACCGCAATGCTGATGCGGCTCTCAATGAAATTGAGTTTGACACCCCTGAACTAGTTCTTCTTGTAGTCCATATTGATCTTAGTAATCATCTCCAAGTCCATAATCAAAAGTATAAGCTGTCCTGTGCTTTTTTTTCCACAACTGTATAGCACTACTAGAAAAGCTATTATATGATTATATTTAGGTATTCTAATCTTTGTGGTCATAGAAATGTTTTTATCCTTGATTATTTTATTTTTATTTATCACTGTATTCCTCCCACAGATTACTCTTCTCTCTAGTTCTCCAATAAACTTTCCATCTTTCCATGATTAATTGTTAGGAAGCTAATGATGTATCAATCTTTAAGACATAATGAAAACATATTTGTTTTCCTATTTATTATCTTATAACTAAGGAAGGCACATACTTCCTGACTCACAGTTCCATCCATAGGATTTGGGCTGATGTTTTATCTTCTTTGGATAGTCTCCAAAACATAATTCCTTTCCACAATCTGTGCAAAACACCATTATAAGTTCAGCTGAATTGGGCTGAGACAAGAATCATTTAGTTACCAACTGTAAAACTGATCTTCTCTTTCATCCTCCATCTCACCTTTTGCAGAATTGTAGCTGATCAATTTTTTTTTCAAAATGGACCCTCTCCAATACTATTGTGCAAAAATCTCCACATGCCAAATTTCCTAGATTTTTATCATAGTAATACAGCTACCGAAAATTACCAACTTATGGAACTCCCTGGCTTCTGATTTTGTAATGTCATCCATATTTAACACATCAATTAAGATAACATTTGGCAGATTTGCAAAATGCCTGAAATTTATGTTAACAGGCATCATAGGTCTTGTTGTCTATCAATAACAACACGATATGTGTCTCAGCATTTCGCCTGGATTGGGACCTTGGTGTTTGATCTGTAAAAGTCATGTTGAGTTCTGCAATAGACACGAGAAGGCCTTTTGTATATCTAATAACACAGTTCAAAAAGCATGGAGAACTCTAGACCAGATTTTGCCAGTCTGAGGCCAGCACTTCATTGTATGCTCTGGCCATTCCCCCCCCCCAAAAAAAAATGGGATTCAAAAGATCATTCCTAGGGATCTTTGATTACTTATCTGTTGAAGGTTTGGACTTCAACTTTGGAATGGAGCTTAAAAAAAGGAAAATGTACATGTATCACGTTTGGTGTTCAGGAATGTTCTTATACGATCTGGCTATGCTTACCTTTGCGCTGTCGCTAATAGAGAGCAGATCAGGAATGGGTTCTTTGCAAACTTAAGAGAATTATTATTTTTAAAAAAGAATGGGGTATTTGCCCTTTCCTGCTAGAATGTATGCTCCATTCTAGACCCATAATCTTTGAGATCTAGTTCCATTTTACATTTCAACCTTATATGGAAGGATTTTTTTTTAAAAAAACCTGCTTTTTAAGTTCTCTATGAGAACAATTTCCTGACAATAGCTTGACTTCCAGCCCTTGGCCTGTGAGGCACATCACTTTGATGAGTCATTAGGCAAGGTCAATCACTCAGTTTAATATCTAGGACTTAACTGGTCAGAGAACTGAGTTTTGCCTTTATCTTCAAAGGATGATCCCTAAGGGAACTTTATAGCCTTGCATAAACCTCAGAAAGCTCTGGAGATGCCCTTTGGAGAATAAATTCCTCCAACGATGAAAAAGTAGTCCATGATAAACAAAATTGCCTGACCAGTCATAAGGGTTAGGGTTCTTCCACCTACGTGGAAGAAAAATGTAGTCAGCAAATCTGAGTGTTCTACTTAAGATTGTGTAGATAGCTTCAAATATCAACTTTGTTGGACATTCAATTGAAGCACCTCAACAGTATCACTCAGTGAAGTAAAATGGCACCCCTTCTATCATTGTTACTTTGCTTAGTACAAATGCTTCTATAAACTGCTATAAAATGGAGGTAGATTCATCTTGCTTTGACTTCATAAAAACACTTCATTAAGGAGACCACTTGCAATTCATGCATCTCTGCTTACTTTATGACAGCTATCTGTTCTTTTGTGTGTGTGTGTGTCTCTTTTACCTATTGCTCACTTTGCCTTGAGGTCCTTTCTCTGACTTTACTTTGTATTTCTGGCATCTGCTGCAAAACTCAGTAATAAACAACATATCCCACAGGTGAGATAATCCTTGCTATGCAATGTCCTTTAACATTTTAACACATTCTCTAAAATTGAAGGTAGTTATGCTTCACACTTGCTCTAGTAGAAGATTTATCTGGCTTGTTTAAAATTGGTTACAGTGTAGCATATTTAGAAAGGGCGTAATGCTCCCACTGGGATGAACTGTGAGAAAATCCCAACTAGAAACAGACCACAGCTTATTTAAAGAAAGCAGGTTTGGATGTAATGAATGCCAGGTGTAACCTCAATAACTCTAGTTTGAAAAGAAGTACTCAGGGTGACATGATAGCAGTGTTCCAATACCTAAGGGCTACCACCAGAGAGGGTCAACCTATTCTCCAAAGCACCTGAAGGCAGGACAAGAAGCAATAGATGGAAACTAATCAAGGAGAGAAGCAACCTGGAACCAAGGAGAAAGTTCCTGACAGTTAGAGCAATTAATGGGTGGAACGACTTGCCACTAGAAGTTGTGGGTGCTCCAATCCTGGAGGTTTTTTAGGACAACATTTTGTCTGAAATGGTACAGGGTTACTTGCTTGAGCAGGGGGTTGGGCTAGAAGATCTAGGATAAATCCAACAGTTTGAGAAAAGCATTCCCAAAATTGTTTTGTGAAACAATATATCCATCTTGTACCTAAGAGCAATATGACTGTAGCCCTCCCAGCTTCTCTATCTCCACTTGCCCCAAGCTTTCTTTGGTGCTATGGAAGACATAGAGCTCATCTCCTCCAACACAGCTTGTGGAAATCACTCAGCCCAAAATTGGCAAGCACTGCAGTGACGCAGAAGAAGCCGTGCCAAACAACTTGCCTTTCCAAGTTCTCCATATTCTCATCCAAGCCCAAAGAGTTTCCTGCTCATGCAGAACCTTTCTGTTGATTTGGCAGAGGAGAGATAGAATATAGAGATTTTGGTTCAATGTCATTTGAAGGGCTTTGATAGAGCACAAACCACATTATCTCCACAGGGTTGATTAAGACTTAAGATTAAGTCAATGTGTGCAACATTGTTCTGCATTATCTGATTCCCCATCCTCCTAGTACCTTATGGTTTCTAGTAGACATTTCTGCAATTTTAACAAGCTGCTCAATCCTTCCCCCTCCCCCTCCCTTGGCTTTGAATTATTGTTGCTCTCTGAGAAATAATAACAAAAAGCATAAATATTCTGCTAGATGTGATCCAATGACCTTTATTTCTTTTTTCTGTGTACTCATTAGTTCTCTTTCTGTTAATACAGTCAATGCTATCCAAGAAGGTTTTTTTTTTGCTCATTTGAGGATTTAAAAAAAATGCAGACGAGCAATGCAGAAGGAGAGGAAAGTCAACATGTAATTCAGATGTGTCAAAAGCAGCTATCTATATGACTTGTTTTTAACTTATACCATCTTTGGTATTTTATGTTGGAGTCTGCAAATAATCTTGGCATCTTTATAGACCTGGAATTTCTGAAGCTGACTCCCACACTTATAATATTTCTATGGGTAAAAGAGAAATATTGAAAAGTAGAAGTAAATTTGTCCCAGATTCCCATGTAGAGGCAAAGATCCATGTATCGTACAATTGTACTGTGGCACTTTTATTTTAAAATCCTCTTCCTTGCCACCTTTCTTAAGTACAAGAAATTGGGTCATCCCTTTCACTGAAGCACTTCTGAGGTGTGGGAGTTGCATTTGTGAATTTTGGAAAAGTAGGTCATTCCCTACCTGAGGCTTGGGGCAGCTTGTCCGTAGGAAGCTGCCTCATAATCAAATAAATGAACTTTCCTGATCAGTGCTACCCCCTCAAGCCTGCATGGAACTTTTTTCTAACCTATAAATGGGAGAGACTTTAGAAGAAGCAGGAACAATCTTTATCTGAAAAATCATATATTTTATCATTGAGCGATGTCATTTTCTGAGAAGATCCAGACCCCTTTTGCACAAAGGACCCTGCCTTAAGGCCCTGGAATCCAAATCCCTTAATAGTAGAAGACACCATTAGCTGACGATGCTGGCTTATTACTGTCATAATAATTTGATTGATGTTTATTGGGAAGGGCATGAGGATTCATCCAGACCAGGTCTAGAATGAGCCCCAAGGAATGAGTTTGTAATGGGGAGAAGGAACAAGAGGAGGATGACACAACCAAGACAATAGATAAAGGGTGGGTAGAAGCACATTTAGACTTGCAGGATTTGGTTACTATAAACCTATATGGTAATAAAGGTAGTATAGTGGTACCTTGGTACTCATAGTTAATTGATTCTGGGAGGTGTGATGAGTTTCAAAAATAATGAGTACCAAACAAATATTTCCCATAACGTATAATATAGTGAGTCACAAGGCAGCCAACAGCAACAAGTTCTAGCTTGTGTGTTGAGCACCAAATGATGAGTTGTTGTTGTTAGCTGCGAAGTCGTGTCCGACCCATCGCGACCCCATGGACAAAGTTCCTCCAGGCCTTCCTGTCCTCTACCATCTTCTGGAGTCCATTTAAGCTCATGCCTACTGCTTCAGTGACTCCATCCAGCCACCTCATTCTCTGTCGTCCCCTTCTTCTCTTGCCCTCAACCTTTCCCAGCATTAGGCTCTTCTCCAGTGAGTCCTTCCTTCTCATTAGGTGACCAAAGTATTTGAGTTTCAACTTCAGGATCTGGCCTTCTAAAGAGCAGTCAGGGTTGATCTCCTCTAGGACTGACTGGTTTGATCGCCTTGCAGTCCAAGGGACTCGCAGGAGTCTTCTCCAGCACCACAGTTCAAAGGCCTCAATTCTTTGGCGCTCAGCCTTTCTTATGGTCCAACTTTCACTGCCATACATTGCAAAAATGATGAGTACCGGGACAAAATCTTCATGTCAAAATGTGTTGAGTACCAAATTCGATAAAGTTTCAAAGCAGTTGAGTATCAAGATACCATTGTACTAGCAAACATGATTTTGGTTTCCTAGTCTAATCTCCCTAGAAGCACTGACTGAGTTTGAGGACTTGAGTTCAATTCACTTTCTAAAAAACATTTCATTTTCTGTGTTTTGAACATATGGAAGCTCCGAATGTAAGCTGTGTCCAATTCCATAATTCCTTTCCTCCTCTCCCTAGTGCAAGTATGTCTAGACTCAGTGAAGTGAGTGTCTGAAATTGAATTTTCTTTTGTTTTGATGTTTCACCAGCAATTGTGGCTGGCATTTTGGTGATGTACCTCTAGGCAGCTTATGAGCAACTGAACTGGGCTGACTGGGCTTTTCTAGTTGAACCTGGCAAAGCTTTAGCTTCCTTCACTTACTTCTTGAATGTGGCAAAAACAGAGCAAGATGTAAAATACATTTTTTCCATTCTTTTCTCCAAAATCTAATACTAGAAGTGTTGGTAGTAATGAGCAATCTGTGACCTGTGACTTAAATACATTTTGAACTCTTTGTTACATCACTTCTCTCTAATTACCTCGTGGTCTTATCAGTGAATTCTTGCATTATAATTACAAAAAAAAAATTGCAATTCCCATACTCTCTCTCAAACTTCAAATCCTGGATGTACCCTGGGTTTAATTTTACTTTTTTTGCACCATCACTCTCCCCAAACGTGGTTCCCCCCTCCGAACATATGCAACTGTAGGTCCCCAAAAGTTTGCTGTCTTGATTTAATCTCTCTAGCAGTAATTGAAGCCTTTAAGCCATCGCTCAAACCACCTGCCAGTTTGCATTATGTTCCTAGTCAATCACAAGTAGACATGATTAAAAGAAAGATGTCTAGATTTTTATTCTTTTTTTTTAAAAAATGCTGTTTTAATGATTCAAAGATAACATTAGGTAATTTGTTATTTATGTTGCGTTTCCCCAGAAATAAAGTGAGATTTTCTTTTTTTCTCTTTTTTTCTTTTTTTTCTTTTCCTTTCTTTTCTTCTCCTTTTTTTTTCTTTTCTCATTATAAGAATGAAAGTAAGGGGAAAGAAGTAAAGGCTAATTATTATAGGAGGGGAGATTTTTGAAGAGCATCATTGTTTGCAGTTAAATTCTTTCCCTTTAAACTTTGGAGGTTACTCTAGTTTATGGAGAACCAAGATAGGAGAAATGGGTTTCTTTACCATAGGTTCAGACCGACTGAGATACACTCCAAATTTCAGATTATTGCAAGAAAATAACTTTGGCCCTTGAGTGGATGAGGATGGGGGGGGGGAGAAACACTCTGAAAAGTAGTGCGTACAAAAACTGATGGCCAAAACTAAATTTGGAATTAGTTTACTTTAATTTAGGTTTTATTACAATTAAATTGAAAGAAGTGGTGAAATGGTCATCTAGGTTTCAAGGAGAGAGGGACTGCACTCCAGAGGACCAAGGGACAGCAACATTTAGATAGTTTGTTTGGGACTAGAGGGGTCAAATAGTTCCTTTCTAGAAGTTCTTAGAGTATATATTTAATGATGCTAGTAGTTTCTTTAGTTTGGGAGATTTCTGTCCGTAGGTGAGGAACAGTAAATAAAACTTAGATAGAAGTTTATGTGTTTTTCTTAGATTTTGGAGCCTGACATAAGTTGACGTGTTATACATTAACATATTCCCCATCTATCATCCTAACATGTGTCTAATTTAGAATAGAATAGAATAGAATAGAATAGAATAGAATAGAATAGAATAGAATAGAATAGAATAGAATAGAATAGAATAGAATAGAAAGATTGTAGAATAGAATAGAATGGAATGGAATGGAATGGAATGGAATGGAATGGAATAGAATAGAATAGAATAGAATAGAATAGAATAGAATAGAATAGAATAGAATAGAAAGATTGTAGAATAGAATGGAATGGAATGGAATGGAATGGAATAGAATAGAATAGAATAGAATAGAATAGAATAGAATAGAATAGAAAGATTGCAGAATAGAATAGAATGGAATGGAATAGAATAGAATAGAATAGAATAGAATAGAATAGAATAGAATAGAATAGAATAGAATAGAAAGATTGTAGAATAGAATAGAATGGAATGGAATGGAATGGAATGGAATAGAATAGAATAGAATAGAATAGAATAGAATAGAATAGAATAGAATAGAATAGAATAGAATAGAATAGAATAGAATAGAATAATAGAATAGAAAGATTGTAGAATAGAATGGAATGGAATGGAATGGAATAGAATAGAATAGAATAGAATAGAATAGAATAGAATAGAATAGAATAGAATAGAATAGAATAGAATAGAATAGAATAGAATAGAATAGAATAGAATAGAATAGAATAACAGAGTTGGAACTTTTCTAGTCCAACCCCCCTGCTTAGGCAGCAAACCCTTTACCATTTCACTTACCAAATGGATTGTCCAATCTCTTCTGAAATAGTTCCAGTGTTGGAGCACCCACAACTTCTGAAAAGTCATTCTACTGATTAACTCTTCTCACTGTTAGGAAGTTTCTGCTTAGTTCTGGGTTGCTTCTCTCCTTGACTAGTTTCCATCCGTTGCTTCTTGTCCTGTCTTCAGGTGCTTTGAAGATCAGCTTGACTCCCTCTTCTTTGTGGCAGCCCCTGAGATATTGGAACACTGCTATCATGTCACCCCTCACCCTTCTCTTCAGACTTTGATGATTAATTCTGGAGACTTCTAAAGAATTCATTGAAGAGCTTCTGGGAATCTCTCAGATGATTCTGGAATCTCTAGGTTATGTATCTTCAGACTACACATTAGATCTGGCTAGAAGCTATTTTTTTTATTTTTCTGACAGTTGGGGAGATCCACTACCAATAGCCCTGTGTCCTTTGAGTCAGCATTAACTCCTGACAACTTCCTGTGTCAGTCCCTCTTCAGATTTCAGAAAATGCTTGTCGTTGACTGCATTGAGGTGCAGTGGTTAGAATGCAGTATTGCAGGCTAACTGTGCTCACTGCCAGCAGTTCGATCCTGACCGACTTAGGGTTGACTCAGGACTTCCATCCTTCCGAGGTTGGTAAAATGAGGACCTAGATTGTTGGGGACAATATGCTGATTCTCTAAACTGCTTAGAGAGTGCTATAAAACACTGTGAACGGGTACATAAATCTAAGTGCTATTGCTATTGCTGTCCTAATGCTGAAAGAGAGTCAAAAATCACCATGTGCTTTTGTATAAAAGGTGGATATAGTACTCACCATCTCCTGGTTTCTAGCTTTCTGCCTTAACCACTACACCAAAAGGGCTCTCTATGACAGGGGTCCTCAATCTATGGTCCACGGCCACTGGGCCAGGGGAATAGCTGGCGAGCCCCCCCCAATCGCGGTAGTGTCACCACATGGGCACTAGCAACCACATTTGTGCATGCACAGGTCCGCTGGCCGCCACCAGTGTCACAGGAGCCTAGTGCCTTGTTTGTGTATGTGCGCTCCAGCAGCCCATTTGCACGGGCACCAGCAGCCCATTTGCATATGCGCACAGGTGCCAGCGCATCGCCGTGGGTGCACACAGCTCTCTTGTGCATGTGTATACAAGCTAGCCCTGCTGCTGTGCACACACCCATTTGGATGTGCATGTGCGTGGGCCACACACGTGCACATTTCCCTGCTCCTCCCTCCCTTTCCTTCTGGGCCACCAAGCTGGAAATGTTGTGGGAACTCTGCTGTATGGTAGGAAACAGAATTTTGAAGCCCATCAGGCTGCAGTGTCCTGTCTGTGTCTCCATAACTGTTTGCTTACTGCTGCCTCTGTTTCAGTGAAAACCGTGTTGCATAAATAAGTGTGAAGGACAGGAATGAAAAAAAAAGGTCAGGATATTGATGGAGTCAGAATACTGGCGTAGCATAAACAAGTATTTTTAGATGCTGTAATTGCAGAAAAGCAGTGTCATTTCCCCCCCCCCCTCGTCGGAGTTTGCGTATCAAATACATCTTGGCTTGTGATAATGATAATGATTGCCACACTTCAATATTTATAGGAACTGATGCTTCCTCCTTGAGACTGGCAAGTGTGTCAAGCTCTATCTCCCCTTCACAGATCAAATGCACGGCAAATTGTCATGTGTCACTCTTTATTCGGAAATGTTGAATCCATTGAGATTCTACATTTTGACTGATGGCCAAAAGCTTTTGTACCAGGGGGTTTGGTTTTGAGATCTTGTATAGAAACTTCCTGGTGTCTCAGGATATTCTTTATGATCTACTAGCTTTCCTCAATTTGAAAATTCCAAACATAGGAGGCAAATAACGATCACTTGATATTTACCCAGAAGATCTGAGATGAAAATACAGTTGTATCTGAATACAGTTTCCACATTGCATGGGATCAGCAATTCTTAAGAGAGCAAGTTCGAAGTTTTATGGTATTCTATAACTGTGTTCAGCTGAATTTCCATTGTTGACCTTCTAAGCCAGCTCATGGCACTTGGTGTTTGGCAGCATCTTTTTTGAAAACTTGCAGAATGTTTTGTGTCTTAATACATAGTGGTACACATTGACCCAGAAAGGAAAACCTCTCTGCAATGAAGAAAAGATAAAGGATACAAATTCATATGTACATTAGATTTTAATAAATGCCTACTTTGATTTAAGTAGATGGTCAAGACATCTCAGCAGAGCTATGGGCTTGCTCAGTCTACTACCCAAGCTATACCAGCTGATGGGGGATAGTTTTAGCATATGTAGCCTTTAATATCTGAAATTCTTCTTGTGCTCTAGATGGGAAAATACGTGGTTCTGGATAGTTTCTAACTTTCATAGCAGCTGTAAGGTAGGTAGATGGCTGCATTTTTGCTTAGAAAGATCTGTGTGTCCTTACACATTGGATGAATAGCTCTGTGCAGGTCAACACAACCAATGAACTCTAATATGCTCTGTTTCCAAGGATTATTCATGTGGGCTGTTGAGGTGTGCAGTTTCTAGCTGTCTTTTAGGCAGTGCTGGGATTCAGCCAGTTTGCACTACTTCGGCAGAACTGGTAGCTATTTTTTTTGTTGCCCAGGCCTAGAATGGACTTCCGGAAGTGGCATCCATGCAGAGAACCGGTTGTTCACAAATATGTGAACTCCCACCACTGCTTTTAGGCCTTTACCGCCTTAGGTCAGAAGATGTCCTCCCATACTAGTTGTTGGGAAGTCTGGCTTATTCACTTGGCTCTTCTCAGTGTCACATAAGCTGTATTGATAGATTAATCTTACATTGTTGTGACTAAACAGCCCTGCAATTTTTTCCCTACTGTTCGGTGTAATCTGTCTTGACAGCTGTATCATTAGTTTATATTTGTTGCAATCTCATTCACTATATTGGCTTTGTGGAGTTCTTAACGTCAGTATTTTTATGCTACCGCAGCATCTTTTGCACAAGCGCCGACTCCATCTCAAACAAGCCATTTCCCTGTCACAACTGGCTTTGCTTTTGGGGCCCATGCAAAATGGAATAGTTATTCTGGCATTAAGGAGAGATGGAATAAAAGTTGTCTGTGGAGATTTTCAAGTCGTCCAGCTCATGGTTGTCCCAAAGCTGCTTTTTTCAAGAGGCCACCGGACTTTCTTTGTTTTACCTTGAAGAGGTTTCGCTTTCTCATCCAAGAAGCTTCTTCAGTTCTGGCTGAATGGTGAGGAATGGAAGGATTCCATTCAGGAATATAAATCCTTCCATTCCCTACCATTCAGTCAGCACAGAAGAAGCTTCTTGGATGAGAAACGAAACCTCTTCAAGGTAAAACAAAGTCCAGTGGCCTCTTGAAAGAAAAGCCCCTTTGGGAGAAATGGAGTATTAGTAGAGAGTCATGATGAGAAAGGGAATAAAGGTCTTTGCGTGAGAAGTCCAGTGAATTTTTATGGACAATTCTGGGGCTGTTGACCTCCTCAAGTTAGTATGTTTATGCATGCAAACAGCCTTATAATTGGTTGCTTGATATTGCTTTGGCATATTTTTTATAAAACTTAGAGAGGTTTACCAATTAGTGAACTTGTATCTTAAGTTTATCCAAATTGGTGTTCTCCAGAGCTATTAAGGCTATAATTCCCAGAATCCCTAATTAACATATCTGGAGGACATCAGTTTGAAGGACATTAATGTAAGTGTTGCGGTGAAGATTTCTTATGCTAATAGAATCTGGGTTGGTTGTTGTTGTTTTTTTCTTTTTGCAGCTGGAACAATTGAATCACTGGCTCATGCCAAGCTGCAGTGTGATTTTACAGATATTCCTCTCAATAAAGTCTTAACATTTCTTATACATTTCACTTCTTATACATTTCACTGGCCAGCCTGGTGACTCTTATGACCTGTACTTTTGTTGTTCAGGGCTCAAAAGTTAAGTCTGCTGTAGCTTTCCCATAATAACTTGAGAATTTGCCTACAATTAACAGCCTGCTAATTTGTTTTTGATTGGTTTAGCTGTCAGTCTTACTGTTAAGCCATAGTACAGTATAACAGTATACATTTGGAATGCTAATTTGTTTCATGCCTTTTTTAAAAGAGGTTTTTTTCCCCCGATGAGTTTTGTTTTTGACTAGGCAAACTGATCTATTTTACCTATTGCTTGTATTTTATTTGTGCAATTGATCAGCGACTATGAGGAATTGAAGTATTTATGTAATGTTTTATTTAGCATATTCAGAATAGGGCCAGTTTTTTCATCCATGTTCTAATTATGGTGAGTGTAAAAATAGCGAAACCTGAATACAGAGAGTTTTCCAATTTAATTGAACTAAATTTCAATTTGATTGGTTACATTGATCTGGACCTTTGCCTGTGGGTTAGTTATTTTCAACATTTTAATGTATCACCAACTATTTTAGCTATTATGATGGGGAAGGAGGTCACTTGCTTAACTGTGAACGTAATATGCAACAGCCTAGTTCTTAGATCAGGACACCTTCTTTGGAGAAGGTTCGGCACCAGATTAAAGGTAAATAAGAGATCTGAAGTACAGTGTAGATGGTGAGAGTAAGATGTTTATTGCAAAACTACAAATTCTTTGAAAGAAGGGCTTCACAATACAGGAAAAAATGCATATACATTCCTCTTTTTTGAATGATTAAAGCAGCCATGTCTCTTTTTCAGGCTGGAATCTGGAAATCCTTTCCAATGTCAATTTCCTATTTCTCTGTTTTATCTTATTTTCTTATCAAATGTATACACACTCTTATCTGCCTGTATAAGAGACTTTAGCTTGATAATTATTCTAGTAGGTTTTCGGGATCTTCAAATCACCCAAGTCTTTTTTGTCTGGCAGTATCAAGGCTTTGAACCTGAACCATTTATCATATGAAAGATCTGCTTTAAGCCTTGAGCAATTGTTCCTCCCCCCATGAAAGAAGCTGTTAAGTTTGCCTAACTTAACCCTGGGCAGCTAAGAAAAAGTCATGCTTTGCAGTACCTGTCCTAGTTTTTCTGGGAGCTGATTCATCAGAGGCTTGAGGTTTTTTACCCACTCTTTCCTGGCCTTTGCAATGTTGTATAGGCCCATTTGTCAGGTGTAAGCATCCAGGAGCCAGGATGGAGTTCAAAAGCACTGCAATCTTATTCCGTGCTACCTATACACGAGAATTTGATCTAGTAACAGTTAAGGCAAATTGGTGCTAGATAAGAGTCAATGGAATTCATAGGGGGCTGGACTTAGGTCTCTAAACTGATGACCTGCTTGACCCTGCCTTTGGGTTCCTCCTGGCCATGTCCTACATCATGTTCTCAGAGGCCAGCATGCATTTGCTTACCAAACCAGAAGGATTAATTTGTCCAAGAGATGTCCAGCAGCTGCAACCCTTTTCCTAAAAATATAATTAAAAACATGGTTGGCATTCTGATTGGAATATAAACCCACATTGTCTTCAAGCAGTTTTTATTGTTTATATGGAATGGATGCTTAAACATTGCCCCTAAAGGAGAAAGGATTTCAGTGAATCATTCTGAATATATCATGCAAATTAAAAAAATAATGATGGCATTTTATGGAATTTATCTCATCACAGAGAAGATGTGAACTGTGGGCTTGTTGTGACATTTTTCCCCACAAAGAACTTGAAAGTTGGAATGGGAATAAGGGCATTTCTTGAAATATGTGAATTCATTCACTTAAAAAAGTCAGCAGAAGATGGGGCTTGTTCGCTATTTCTAAATAATGTGCTCTTTAGCAATTCAAGTGTTGATATGATAGTGGTATGCATAATATTCTTGCCTGCACTTAGCCCCTCCGAATATGCCTGGTAGCATGAGGGATATAAAATTCCTAATTTACATTCCTGTACTTTCTGCTGTCCCCGTTGCTACGAATGTTGCTATGGCATGTTTTGAGGTTCTCTGGGTTTCTGAAAAGGTGACTGAAAGAGCTGTCACAAACAGAGATGATTAGAGTGACGAATCGGAGGGTGGGTGGAAAGTCGAGCTTAATTTCTAAATGACTTGCAGGGGCTGCTAAAATCCACCAGAAAATAGGACTATTGAGAGACTTTCTTCACAAATGTCAGACAAATTTTGTCATGAGAAAATAGCTGCGCTGACTTGGTAGCTACTCTCTTTTTTTTTTAAATATAGTGCTCTTGCTCAAATGGAGACAGTGGTATGAACAAGTATTGTGGATAGAAGATGGTTGTGGGAATGGAGACATAGCCTATCAGTAGAGGAGCAGTTGCATTGAGTTGCCTGGCTAGATAAAGCAATTTCCCTGTTCCGTATAAGCAGCTTTCTATGTTCCTGCAAATACCCAGTTCCAGAGATTGATGCTTGATGTGGTAGACAACCTATTTTCTTTATAAAAGGTATTGGGCATCTCCAGTTCCAAGGACCAGACTATCCAGTGATGGGCAACAAGAGAAAATTGCTGGCAGTCATTGAAAAAAGTCCTGGATTAGAAGGACAATTCCTTTGATTTTGTATTAAGCGACTTTTCCTATCTATGAGATTATTCTGATATGCTTTGCAAAATTGATGCACTTTTGCATTTGGGTCTGCAGTATGATGGAGCAAAGGACAACAATTTGCTGAAGAGATAGGTGGGATACTTCTCTAGAGCCAAATCCAGGATCCCACTTCTCCCCTTTCATGGCACGCTTGTTATTTCACTTGTGACACCTCTGATGAAGTCTGGCTATCCATGATAGTTAAGATTAATGTAATTAAAATGGAGGTCTCTGAGGGGCTATTGATTTTACTCCCTCCATTTAAAACTTACATCAGTGATTCCATGAGCTCCATAAATAAAATACACCTAAATTAAATAATAAATAATTTAAAACACTAGCTTTTCTCCTAGTGTCCCCATTTTCCGCCATTTTTTTCTGCTTGGCATATGGACTTGGTCTAAGCTAATTTTTTTAAAGATGGTTTCCAGCTATAAGATTACATAAGTGGTTGAGGTTATCCTTCCAGAACACCTAATTTAGAGAAAGCTGTCATTATTGCTTGTCTTTAGACAGAGTTGTCTTCCTTAGGAGATAGTAGGCTGTATTCTTTCTTTGAAGATATTGAGGCAAAAACTGGGGAAGAAGGCTATCTCTGAAGGATACCTTAAGTTTCTACACTGAGCAGGAGGTTGAAGTAGATGATTTCCAGGTTTCCTTTTAAATCCTATAATGCTGTTGATTTTGTCCTACTGTTGCTATTTTGACAGTGATTATTTTTATTTTAAGACAATACTGGAGAATATACATGCATTTCTCTCTCTCTCTCTCTCTCTTTCTTCATATATATATATATATATATATATATATATATATATATATATATATATATATATATATATATATATATATATATATATATGTTAAATGCTTGTTAACTATTTAGATTACCTTGCTAGGCCCCAAACATGGGACAAATCTTTATTTCCTGTTTCGGCCTAACCAAAGGCCATCCACAGGCAGTAGTCACAACAGTGACAGCTCATATTTGTGTAAATTTTAGATTGCTAACAAAGAATTAAAGGGAGACTGATATGCATTTCAAACTTATTTGTTTTCATCAGTCAGCCATACCCTTCTGAGATTCGAACCTGGGCTGATTGCACATTAAGCAGTTGTTCTCAGCTAACAAAGTGAGATAGAGCTTGTGGCCTAGAGGTTAAAACAACTGCCTAATGTGCAATCAGCTCCAGGTTTGAATCTCAGAAGGGTATGGCTGACTGATGAAAAAAAAATAAGTTTGAAATGCATATCAGTCTCCCTTTAATTCTTTGTTAGCAATCTAAAATTTACACACACACACACACACATCTGTGTGTGTCTCTCTCATTCTATCTCTATCTCTATTCTAAACTTGTATATTTTATACAAAGGCTGGATAACTAGAAGAATTCATTCTAAGCTTGTCTTTATGCAAAAGTAAGGAAAAAAATCTTATCCCCAGAATTTCTGCTGAGTGAAGATTTATCTATTAATTCCTGTTAGAGCTTCTGTGTCAGAAACAATGTAATGAGAAGGATAAATGAGTAGAAAAAAGCAACAGGGAAGAATAATGTCTTCAGGGATAGAGAAGCGATGTTCAACTTTGGATTCCAAGTTTCATTGTGATGCAGTTTTTATGAGCCTAGATGATTTGCCAGCTGCTTGAAAATAATTAGAATTGTTGTTTATTCACACCTGGAAACCCAGGTTTGGGAACAAATTAGAATGTGATACTTAAATTGGTAAGCTTTTTGGTCCCATTGAGATGTGACATTCATTGCATCATTCTAACTTAATCAAAAAGCAGAAGTAAGGAGAAAGGAGGCATGTGGATAAACTGGACTTTGGTAGTTTGTCTTTCAAGGCATAGTGGAAACATATTGTAAGAATATAATAATTGTGCTTCATCAATCTGGTTTATAATTATAGTAATTATGTCATAAGGAGCTGGCTACTGAAGTGTTTGGATGGGTGGAAGGAAAAAAAATGTAATAAATGTGAATACAATATGATACATGGTTGCTTGTGAACTTCCGGATTCTGGAGCCACCTAAATAGTTATGATTGAAATTATAGGCTGTCTTGGAAAGATCCAGATACCTAATCCAGCTGGAGTTGTTTGGTATTCTCACTGAGGTGATAATATAGATAATTGGAATATTCAAAGAACGAATTTGAAACGAGGGATGCCAGCAAAGTCCTGTTGGAGAGCTATAATCAATAAAGGAGAGTATTTGTAGCTCAGGGTTCAAATGACGGCTCCTTGATGCTCTCTGAACCTGGTTTTTTTTCTTGCAGATGTTTCATTACCCAAACTAGGTAACATCATCAGTGCTAGTCACTGGTGATGACTAGCAATGATGATCTTAGCTAGTTTGGGTAACGAAACATCTGCAAAAAAAACCCCAGTGAAACTCAGAGAGCACCAAGGACCCCAACCAAACTCTAATCCCACCCCCTGCCCCCCCCTTCTGCCACACTGTGCTGCTGGCATTATGAAGGCTTAATAAATAAGAACTGCTGAAACACCGGGACACGTTTTGAGTCCCAATTGCAGAATGCTTTGTGTGGGCATGAACTCAATGCTGCAGCTTGTTTAGAGACAAATGCATCCATCATTCTGGCACTCCACGATAGCCCAGGGGCACCCGAATCCATAGTGTATAGAGGAGGCATGCTGCTGCCTAAAAGGAGAAGTTATCAGTGGCACTATCTGAATGGCAGTGGGAATCTTTAACAGGGCACAGAGTCTGGCTTCCCATTGTCCCCTGAGGATATTCTTCCCCATCAGCATGCAGAAGATGCAGCCGAAGACAAAGGCTGCAGATGTTTATTGCCACTACGGAAAAGAGATTTGGCTCAGCGGTAAAGCAAACACTTTGCATGCAAAGGGTCCCCTGTTCAGACCTAGCATCTCCAGGTACAGGAGGCAGGCTTTAAAACTATTGAAAGCTATGATTTACAAGTGCAAAAACTACCCACGGGGGAAACCCGCCATCCATAACCCTTTCCAGCCTTATCGGCTTTTGACCACCTGGGCAAGGACTAATCCAGGTTGAGGTCCAACAACATCTCCTGGTTCCTGACTCGGACAACAGGGCTACGTTCTGGGTATCAATGGCCTGACAATGTATGCCAACTTTCCAGGTCACACATGGGAAACTTTATCCATGAAGCTGGTGTCAACTTTTGAAATGAACCCAGCTGAAGCCACCTTTGTCATTCTCAGTTGCCACACAGGTTGGGAGGAGTGGGGAAGAAAGCGAAAGTATTGCTAAAGATGGAGCGGTCATGTCGGAACCAAGATCACTCCCTTTCTTTCTTTCTTTCTTTCTTTCTTTCTTTCTTTCTTTCTTTCTTTCTTTCTTCCTTCCTTCCTTCCTTTCTCTCTCTCTCCCTCCCTCTCTCCCTCCCTCCCTCCCTCTCCCTTCCCTTCCCTTCCCTTCCCTTCCCTTCCCTTCCCTTCCCTTCCCTTCCCTTCCCTTCCCTTCCCTTCCCTTCCCTTCCCTTCCTGAAAGCTTGTTTAATAATATTGCAGCCAGCAAGGTAATGTGTACATTTTGTAGGTGGAAGATGTTCTGGATTTTCTTCTAATAAAAAAGAATCTAGGCATTCCCCGAAGTAGATGCAGAGAATAAAAATTTGAAAAACCGAAGAAGAATTCTTTGTCCATGTAGATTTGCATTACAGCTGGATACAGCTGGTAGGTTGCAGTGACGGCCAGTCTCCCACCAATCCATGGAGGGCCTGGGCTTGGAAGCGCTGCCCCACATTAAGAGAAATGACTAATAAATGCTTGAACTGGCACAAGGGGAGCAAGACTGGCTCCTGGCAATTGCAAGCAGCTGAGCAATCTGCCCTTTGGGCCTTAGGGAGCACCAACCCTGTGAGCGAGGTGTGAAACAGTGTCGTCTTTCATTAATGAAATAAACTTCCTCATTTTTTTCCCCTTCTGATTTCTTTTTTTTTTTAAATTCCTCAGGCAGTTCCCAATCTCTGTTCTAAAATAACAGACTTGCAACATTGGCAGTTGAATGAGCAGTGGGGGAGGGCTGGGCAGGGGCTTTAGAATTGGCTAGTCTTTTCTTCTTTGCCTTGGCTGTGTTTCTCTTGGTGCCTGCTGTTGCCACGACAACCCTGGATGTGTCTTTTAGCTCCAGTGATATCATCAGGCATCCCAACAACCGAGGGCCTGTGCTCGGAGGCAACATGGGCTATTGTGTGCCTTTCACCGCTCCTGTTCTTCTCAATTGGTTGGTCTTGTCCAACTTTCCTTCTTGGCTTGCCGGTTCTTCGCCTTTCTCTCTGACCTCCCAACTTCCTTGCCAAGTATCCAGGCGACTTCAGAAAACTCTGAACAGAAACAGCAGAGCTGCAAACTAGAGTGTTGATGTGCAGAAGAGGCAGCCGTATCAGTAAGTGTAGCACGTGATTAACCTTGGGCAGGGCAAGGGGATTTTCCTTAATAGTAATAATAAAGTTGGAAGGGAACTTGGAGGTCATCTAGTCTAAACCCCCCCCCCCCTGCTCAGGCAGGAAACCCTATACCATTTCAGACAAATGGCTGTTCAGTCTCTTTTTAAAAACTTCCAGTGTTGGAGCATTCACCACTTCTGGAGGCAGGTTGTTCCACTGGTTAATTGTTCTAACTGTCAGGAAGTTTCTCCTTAGTTCTAGGTTGCTTCTCTCCTTGATTAGTTTCCATCCGTTGCTTCTTGTCCTGCCTTCAGGCGCTCTGGAGAATAGCTTGACTCCCTCTTCTTTGTCTGTCCTTGGCTCATACAAAGATAAAATAGGAAATACATTCAGACTTGCAAGATTCTGCTACCATAGTTGATACAATAAAAGTAGTATAGTTAGTCCTTGACTTATCACCACAGCGGATCCCAAAAATTTCTACTAAGCAATACAGTTGTTAAAAGAGTGTTGCCCCTTTTACAACTTTTCTTTTTGCAGTTGTTGAAGGTTTGTGATATGATTACACTTGAATGCAAATGATTGATATGGATACAACTAAGCACCATTTTTGGGGTAACACAACAGTTCTATGAATCTTGGCTCTTCCTTCCTTCCTTCCTTCCTTCCTTCCTTCCTTCCTTCCTTCCTTCCTTCCTTCCTTCCTTCCTCCCCCTCCCTGTGTCTATGCATTCCAACAAAGACAGGAGCCACATATTGTTTTTATCCAGTCATACAGAAAATAAAACAGTCGTCTCCTTGCAGTAACATCTAAATTTCCAAACTGCTCATGGCTATGTTTTTGCACTAGTTAGCATTAGAAGAAAATTCAGAATGCTTGCTTTTCTCCAAGAATTTGAGATGGGGAAGGCTGTTGGAGGTTAAAGCATACACACACTCAGTGTGTGATGGAAATGGAACCAGTATAGTGATTAGTGAAACAGGTTTTGCAACTATAACAGATAGGAGATTCATTTATAGGAAGTACATTATAGTGATAGACAAAGTCAGGCAACTATTTCTTATCAACAGGAAAGTCAAAGATTATGTGCCTGGGAAGGAAGTGACTTCAGATTAGAGGAAGCAAGGCAGAATGATAGTAAACTCTTTATCTTAAGCCTACTTCCTCTTTAATGACTAATAGGTAGTGAGGTAAGGAAGAGTCAGAAATCAGGACCATTAGATAAGGACCTCCATCCTAATATAATCATGTATCACCTTAACCACCAGCATATCTCAGATCTTAGGGTTATCACTGAGTGAGAAAACATTGTGACTTCATCTTGAATTCCTAAGTTAAAGGCAGTATTTTTGTTAAAAAAAAGGTTAATCATGCATTCTCAAATTGGTGCTGATTCTTCCTGATCTCGTGGATACATTTTTCCCCAGGATGATCTATCCTCAACCATCAGATCTTCCAATAGCTCTCATTGCTGCTGTAGTTAAGCATATATTGCTGCTAGTTGCTTTTTCCATGTATCCAAAATACGATGATTTATGCTTGGTCATTTGTGCCTTAGGAGCTCTAGTTTGATTTATTTAATGATCCATTTGTTTGTTTTCTTGGGTATCAATGGTATTCTCAGGAGTTTTCTCTGAAACTAAAGTTCAAAAGTATAAATACTCTTTTGATCTTGCTTCTTCAACAGTTCAACTTTAATTTCCATAGAGTGTTACAGGAAAAACATCATCATCATCATCATCATCATCATCTTCTTCTTCTTCTTCTTCTTCTTCTTCTTCTTCTTCCTCTCCTCCTCCTCCTCCTCCTCCTCCTCCTCCTCCTCCTCCTCCTCCTCCTCCTCCTCTTCTTCTTCTTCTTCTTCTTCTTCTTCTTCTTCTTCTTCTTCTTCTTCTTCTTCTTCTTCATCTCCTCCTCCTCCTCCTCCTCCTCCTCCTCCTCCTCCTCCTCCTCCTCCTCCTCCTCCTCCTCCTCCATAACTGTTATTTGTCTAAAGCAACCTATTGATTTTTCTGGCTAATCCTAGATTTCAATCTAAGTTTATTTTTTCTATTTCCTATCCAAAGTTCAATTTTATAAATTGTAGTGATGCACAAGATACTAAGCTGATAACTAGTTTCATGCTTGAATGAAGCTGGAAAAATGCTAAGATATTACCAAACTTAATAAAAGTACTCTAATATCTTGTCTTTCAGTTGGAATACCTAGAGTCTCTTTGTATTTTGGAAAGAAGCAGCAAAATATTTGTGCTATATTAAGGATGCATATTTAACAGGAATGTTTATGAGTGAACATGACAAAATGCTTTGAGGAGAGATGCTTAGCAAGGAAAAAGCAAAGCAAATAGATGCCAAGTGCATTGCTAGAATTCCTATCACAGAGGAACTGCTTGTTGGCAGTTCTACTTATTTTTTTCCCTCCTGGAATGATAGAAGTTAATGATTAAGTATCTTATACAACAATTCATAGATATGAGGCATTGGTTATCAATTAAATACCATAATAAAAGAATACTGGGAAATAAATCTACCATGCTAATAATTTCAGAATAAAACCATAGAGGGGGAAAATCCCTAGATTTAATAATAATAATAATAATAATAATAATAATAATAATAATAATAATAATAATAATAATAATAAGAAGAAGAAGAAGAAGAAGAAGAAGAAGAAGAAGAAGAAGAAGAAGAAGAAGATGGAAGGGACCTTGGAGGTCATCTAGTCCAACCCCCTGCTAAGGCAGGAAACCCTATACCATTTCAGACAAATGGCTGTCCAGTCTCTTCTTAAAAACTTCCAGTGTTGGAGCATTCACCACTTCTGGTGGCAGGTTGTTCCACTGGTTAATTGTTCTAACTGTCAGGAAATTTCTCCTTAGTTCTAGGTTGCTTCTCTCCTTGATTAGAGAAGCATTATTTCTTAATATGTAGATTAATTTTTCATTTTTTTCCAGGTGACCAGACACTACAATTTTTATTTGGCAGTACAAAGCCTAATTAGAGTGGGCTTAATAAAGAGAAAGCCTCTTTTTGGTAGTGAAGTTTCCAAGGCAACATTAGCAAATACTAGGAATCCAAATGTCATCATTTCTTTGAGTTGCTGTTAGCATCTAGTTGTAACTGACAGTCCTCTGGATTTGCATATCTACCTCTGGCATTTAACCGGTAACAACAATTATGCTTGTTCCCAAATCAAGTAGACAGAAGGTTTGTAGTGAAGGTGAGGAGCATGCCCTCCATCTACAGATCTGCTTAGAGATTCATCAAGTATTAACTACCAAGATAAACACTGTATTGCAATGGAAAAAATCCAGGGATTCTTTTGTTTGTTAGCCGACTTTAGTTAGGTCTGAGTATGTATCTAGGTCAGTGCTTTCCACACCTGGGTAACTTACCTGAAATTGGGTACAGATTTTTCACTGGTAATACACAAACCCAGAACCCAATCACAATAGGGACATTTAAATCAAGTTACTGTAAGGTCTTTTACCTACCTTGGATTAAAAAGGACATAAGCTTTGGCTAATGTCAGAAAAAGTTTGGAAAGAGTTAGGTGATGCATTAAAATAAAAAAAATATTTGATCAATGGATGCCACCAAGAATTTCTAGGGAGTTTTTAACCTGCCATATCTTTCTTTGCCTCCTTTAAGAGAAACAAAGCACAACACAAAGTACGGGAAGTTGTATCTGCTAAAGAGCTAGATGATATGGAATATCATTAGCATAGATCTCCTGCTTTAAGCAGGGGGTTGGACTAGAAGACCTCCAAGGTCCCTTCCAGCCCTATGGTTCCATGAAATCATATTGCCTTAAAAAAAATTCCCCGTATGTTTTTCCAAAAATATGGCATGTCTTTTCTCTAAATTAAAAAACAAAACAAAAAAAACAAGCATCAAAGTCATTTACTTTCTCCCATGGGGAAAATGCTCCGTTCTTATTAATGCTGTTCTGTGTTTGAGAGATGCTTGGAATTTAAGGACACAATTTAAACCAGGAATTAAGGGCCACTGGCTGTTACTTTTCCTCCCAGCCTTTTGTCTTACCAGCCCAGATTGTAGTGTCCCCTGTGAATCCTGCTGACCGAAGAACAAACTGTCTTTGTTTGGGTTATTTATGGCATGTTTTAGCTTTTCATTCTGGCATCCACTTTGGGAATGTTGGCTCATGCAGATGGATTTTAACCCAAATCAGAGCAAGGTCAGATTGTTGGCATACGGATGCCTACTCAGTGTGACCATTGGATGCATTCTTAGTAGCTCTTTGCCTAAGAGGAAGTCTTGCACAGAACTAAGTGTAGGAAAGGAAGGGAGGGCCACCACCCCTCCCTTGATAGCTAAATGGAACCAGCAAGATTATGGAAATGCTGGCTCCTTAGGTTTTACTCAGACCCTCTGCCCCACATATGTTTGCTAGGAGCTGGAGAGAAGTTGTTATAACTTCTAAGTTATCTAACAACTTCTGCCTAAGGATATCTAGCCAAGTAGTAAGACTGTATTACTATTATCCTTCTCATCTTTCCCATTACCTACTCCGATTGGGATCTTATAACTATCACCTTGTTGGCTATATCTAATGATTTAGAATTGCATCTTATTTATGATTTATCACTGTTGCTTTTATCACTGAAAGCTTCTGCACTGGAGACAAATTTCTTGTGTGTCCAATCACATTCTATTCTATTCTATTCTATTCTATTCTATTCTATTCTATTCTATTCTATTCTATTCTATTCTATTCTATTCTATTCTATTCTATTCTATTCTATTCTATTCTATTCTATTCTATTCTATTCTATTCTATTCTAAATTTTCTATACCTATCAATGCTGGCATAAGTAGATTTCAGTGGGAACATGGGCCTCAACTAAGGATGACCTAACTGAATTGGAAGAGAAACAAGGAAACACAAGACAGATGAAAGCTCAATTTGCAATGAGAGCATTGATTCTGTTGTTGTTGTTGTTATTATTATTATTATTAAAAAAGACTTTTCCTTCTTGAAGAGAAGGAGCATGCAAATGTGAGGTTTAAAGATTGCTGTCCTTAGGTCAGAGGAAATGAAGGAGGTGGGAGCGAAGGCTATCTGTCTTAAGAAAAAAAATGAATGGGAGAGAATAGTTAACTCTGAAGCCTGCTTGTTATCCCATGCACGTCTACTTTGCAGAGGTTATGAATTTTAAAGACCTAATTCCATGCATAGAGTTGGGATTTACAGCAGAAAAGCCTCAACAAATGAGATTGAAACTGAGCAAAATCCAAATTCCTACCTTTTGTGGTGCTAAAGGATGGAGGGAAGGAACAGTGCTACCTGCTTAATCTTTCTGCACATTGATTGCAGCTCTATACAATGTAGGATTTGTAGAATTTACACTATGGCCTTATTCTTATTTTGGCCACACAACTTTTTTTTTTCAAATCCAAGAGTAACCCTTGAAAGGTGTAGGTTAGGTTAAAGTTACCTTTTTTTCTCTGAGAGCATGGTGGTCTGTTCTAAATTATCCTGTACTGCTTCAAGTTCAGTGATTTTTCTGGATCTCGAGCACTCTCTTAGCCATTCCCCCTTTGGGAAATGCCTATAGCTCAGCCATTTTGAATGGGGATTCCAGGAATCAGTCACAATCCTCATTCTAGGTTGAAAAAAGTGAATGAGCATTCATCTTTAGTGTTATACCCTGATGAAGGATGCTGATGCTCCTCCTTGTTATTTCACTAAAGCTGTTTCATCTCTTGGCTGATCCTGGAACACAGAGTCCACAAGGTTCAAAGTTCATATTGAATAGGTTTAAGACTATTACACTTCCAATCCAGAAGGAAACACAGTTGAGAAAGTTCTTCAAATCATAGAACTTGAAGGGACCTTGGAGATCCTCTAGTTCAACCCCTTACCCAGGCAGGAGTCCTTATACTATCCCAGACAAATGGTTATCCAATCTTTTCATGAAGACTTCCAGTGATGGAGCACCCAAAACTCCAGGATGCAAGCTGTTTCACTGTTCCACTGACTAATTGTTCTCACTGTTAGGATTTTTTTCCCTTCGTTCTAGGTTGAATTTCTCTTTGCAAGCTTTCATCCATTATTTCTTGTCCTGCTCTCAGATGCTTTGGAGAATAGGTTGACCTCCCCTCTTCACTGTGACAGCCCTTCAAGTATTGGAAGACTGCTATCATGTCTCTCCTAAGCCTTCTCTTTGTTAGGCTAAACATATCTAGTTCCCTTAGCTGTTCATCATACAGTTTAATCTCCAGAAATCTTGTCACTAACAATCTTGGCCCATCGAGGTAACAATAGATCAGTGTCTCTTTTTTGCCTTGACATTTTGCATTTCTTTAGTGAAAGTCATGGAGATCTTGCTCTAAACCTGAGAGGGCACCTTCCCCCATCTCATTTCCATGACCTCAAATCCCTGCATTTTCTCTCTCTGAAATGAATTGTCCAAATCTGGAAACAAGCAGTGATTTGCAAGTAAGGGTGAACAGTGTCGTGAGTGTTATGCTTTTTTATCATTACCTTGACAAATCACAATTACATCCTGTGGTTATGCAGATAATTACCAAGCTGGGGTAGGGGGAATGCATATCTTTTTTTTAGTGACCTTAAGTTATCCTTTAAATGGATAAACTTGCTCAAATCTACTATGACATTTTTGGTGGGTCTTTGGATAATAGCTTTAGTGATGGGTAGCTGTTGAATCAGGTGCCTTTGCTTTAAAACACTGATCAATGTTTGATGAAGTTTTATGATAGGTTGTTATTGTTTTGTTTTGCAATTATCAGGGTTGATGACTGGGGTGGCCCAAAAGCATTGTAAAATAAATAAAGTGCTGGATTGTCTTGTCAAGTTAATATTGATGCTTTAATGAAGATAACTTAATTGTGAAGGAGCTGTGAGGCTAAGTGTTTCTTTTATTTTGTAGATTATTCTATTTAACTGTGATTTCTCTATTCTACATACTGGTCTATGGCCGAACAAAGATCTGGTGATTATGATGATGATAAAGATAACTGAGGTTAACTGAAGATAGCTGAGCCTCAGAATTAGGATTTTTTTGTGCAATAGAATATGTTCCACTAGAATGCCTGAATTTTTCCACCGCTCAATCCTATCTTTCCCGTAACGTCTCTTCAAATCAGAAAAGCCATGTTGGAAGATAACAGTTGTCCCTAAACAGAGGTACCGTTTTTGGCAATATTGGGTGTTTCCTCTCTTGCTACCTTGAAAAATTAGAGGAAAAAAGGCAATGGGGAAAGCTTCTCAGGGGTGAAGCAAATAGGCTTACAGAAAGATTTGGATTGCATTCATGCCAAGCTGGAAATGGCAGGGTGGTAGTTTAGTCTGTCGGTGGGATGTTCTGCATGCTAGCTCCCAGCAGCCCGAATGGGCAGTTCAGATTATTTCTCCCAACATGGACTGCTCTTAATTTACTATTTGTTCCACATGGGTGTGCAAAAGGGCTCTCCTTGGCATTTCACACTGAGGCAATGCTTGGAAAGGGATTGCTAGTTTGGAGCATCAGATTGGAACAAATGGCCTGCAGCCATCTTGATCTGACAGAACGTGCCAGGTGCTGCTCGTTTATTCCTTGCAACAGCCTTTACTTTTGATCCCCAGTCCCTAAGCTGCACAGACCTCTGATTTTTGACTTTCACCAAGAAAAATGCATCTGAAAAGAGAAAGGGAAGCCAGCTCAGCAGAAGCAGTAACATATGGGCCACATTAACCTGTGTAAAACAAGCATTTCAGCTGTCAGGTTTATAACACAAGGAGAAAACCCTGTATAAACAAGTTGTTATAACAGGGGGAAAAAATAGTGTCTGGCTTGGTGTCTTTTCTTTTGATCCTCTAATGCTGAAGTTGTTACAAAAAGGTAACAACTGCAGCAAACTTGTTTTAGATGAGGCATATCATTAAACGACTTTTTAGCTGCAATTTCAGCGAGCACAGATGTTGCAAGTTTCGGTAAGGAAGAGCTTGGAGTTTGTCCTCGTTGCGTTAATTAAAAATGTGTCTGAGCTCTGTAAATAGCGTTACCGTATCTGTGGGGTTTAAATGGTGGGGGAATTGGTTGTGAAAGGGGCGTGCAGCTTTCTAGCTCTGCATTGCAACATTTGACAATACAGTTATTTTACAATGGCATTAAACAGCTATGCATTGTCCATCCAGTATAGGAATTCCATCAATAATGTTATTGACTCCTTTGGTACTGTGGTTGGGAAGGTTTAAAAAGGTAATCTTGATTAGTAGAAAACAAAATGGAGCTTAACGTGGGCCTCTTCTGGACAATGAGGGGCTGGAAACTTTATCTCTGATATTATAAATAAAACAGTATACATACATTCCTGTATATGTCACTAGCTTTAGCAACATATTTTTGGTTTATTGTGGTTTGAACAAAAATCTCAACTTCTTGGTTTGGAATCCTAGTCTAGTCTAGTTTGATCTATCTATCTATCTATCTATCTATCTATCTATCTATCTATCTATCTATCATCTATCTATCTACCTACCTACCTACCTATCTATCTATCTATCTATCTATCTATCTATCTATCTATCTATCTTCTATCATCTATATATTGTCTATCATCTGTCATCCCCTCAGTTCATATATATCCAAAGGAAAATCCCACAAGAGCTCAGCAAACACACTATCTCAAGGCCTGAGAGAATCCCCGAGTGATCAATGACTTTCAACCTACAGCTTCATCCTAGACCTACTAATGTAGTGATAAGCTTAAGACTGTCCAAGTCAGATAATTCAGCAGTAGAGTTGATCTCTCTTTTTTCCTTTCTGCAAACTGGTAAAACAAAAACCAAAAAAAGTTCCAGATTTCTTCCAGGGAGGAAATAATTTTACATCAGTCAGGGTTAGACTTCAGCAAAATTATTCCTTTACTTGCTAGCAACATCTTTTGCTTCTCCGATCACCAGTGCTTGTCCTTCAGATCTACTGCCCTCCTTGGTACGTTTGGTGTCTTTGAGTACTGGTGACAGAAAGACCAGATAGAGCCTGTCTGATTCAGAGGATAGAGATTTAGTTATTGCCTCATGAGTTCTAATCTTACTATAGAATATTGCTTTGCTGAAGTCACTTTGTTCACTTCAGTTTCCAATCTATAAGATGGGAGTAAAAGTTGCTCCCTTCGCTCAATTTAAAAAAAAAAAAGAATCTGGTAATCCATAATGATTTTGAATCAAAAAATTATTTAAGTAAATATCTTGTTGATACAAAATGTGTTGACTTGCTAAGGTGTATGACAACAGGAGTGTCTTTTAATCATGGTCTCCCATGGCTATATTGACTTCTATTTCTCTTAACGATTCTAAATAAAGAAATGCAGCACTGAAATAGCATCATGATTTAATGAATGTTTAATCAGAAGCACCCCCATATTCCAGGGAGGTAATTTCCTGTTAAGTGAGCATGAGATAATAGCTTTCAGAATCCTGCATACTCCAATTCAGAAGAATACTGATATTAATCTGTGGAACCCAGTACCTTCAACAAGTGTTCAACAAGTTTCATTTTAGTGACTAATACGTTTCTTTAGTGACTAATGCATTGGAAGGAAAGGATTGCAGTCCACAAAACTCCATGCCATAAGAAATGAGTTAATCCCTAAAGAACAGGAATCACTTTGTGCCGTTTTATCTCTGTGTGTATGTTTGTGAATTAAAGGTTTCTCAACAAGAGTTTAATTGCAAAGGTGAGCAGTGTGGTGGCCTAGTGGTGAAGACACTTGCCCTCCCACTCAGAAGGTTGAGAATTCAACCCTAAGTGGCAGCAGATATTTCTCTCTCCTAGAGTGCAAAGAAAAAAAAAAAGATATCTGCTGTGAACTCCCCATAGGTGTCAGGAAGGGCATCCAGCCAGTAAATACTCAGCTCCATCCAGTTGCCCCCACTCTATCCCAAATTAAGGCATTACAGGGATGTAAAAAGAGAGTTTTAGTTTAATTGCAAAGGCAGGAGTTAAATTAATACCCAGGAACCAATCAATCTTTTACTCTCTGGTGATGCTGTTTGTAAAAGGAATTGCTTGTGAACATTACATAAGGTGTGTTACGAATTATTGGCTCAGCCAGTAGAAAGCTTCACACTTCCCCATTATATCTTGTGTGGGTGGCTTGGCTTGCCCTTTTCAATTCTGCCTGATAATTTGTGAGTTGCTCTGTTACTCTTGCATTTCTGTTGGCTGCAGTTTCTTAAAGCAGCGTGCAGGAGGTGCAGCTAGTGGGCTTCAGTGGAAAGCTGTTGAGCCCATCCGCTTCCTAAGCACCAAATCAGTCTCATTTCCTCTAAGTTGCATTTGGCTGCCAATAGCTGGAAGCAATGGGGAGAAGGAAAGAGGTGGGTCCTCTGTGGCAGATATTCTGAAAAATAGGCTCCTTTCTGCAACCTCCCCTCCCTTTATTCTCGTGCTTTGAATTCATTTATTCAGCTTTTTATCAAAAATAAATAAATAAATAAACAAGCTAAACATACTGAATCACTGAAGGCAAATGCTTTGGATTGGATCAGTAGGTGTAATATATGCCTGGGTAAAAAGTCGATTTTCTTGTTACCCTGCTAGACAAGAGCGCCTGGCACACTGCACCTCTTTCCATTATCTTGCATTTGCATGCCACTTAATCTCCGGGATTCAGCATGCCTGCAGTCCAAATGCAGCAAGGATCCTTACTGTAAGTAAAAGGAGTGTATTCTCCTTTGCAGGATCCCTGGCCAAGAAAGATGGAAAAAGAAATCCTTGTGAAGGTCTGCACATTTTGTAGCCTCTTTTAATATTCTGATCCCCCGAACCTGAGGGCCTGGCAGTGAAGCATCCTTAGGAAGTTCAGAGAACATCAAGAACCCAATACTATGTACTATCTAAAGTTGATATTGCAACTTCCTCTCATTTTTTTTCCTAAATTTCATCATAGAACGCCACTGGTAAGTCCACACTTGGAATATTGCATCTAGCTTTAGTTGCCACAATATAAAAAAAAAAGATGTAGAGTCTCTAGAATGAGTGCAGAGAAGAGCAACAAAGATCATTAGGGGACTGGAAGCCCAACGCATTTGAAGAACAGTTGCAGGAATTGGGTATGTCTATTCTACTGAAAAGAAGGACTAGGGGTGACATGATAGCAGTTTTCCAGTATCTGAGGGGTTGCCACAAAGAAGAGGGGATCATCCTACTGTCTTCTCCAAAACACCTGAAACAATAGATGGAAACCAGTCAAGGAGAGAAGCAACCTAAGGAGAGATTTCCTGACAATGAGAAAAATTAACCAGTGGAACTACTTGCCTCCAGAAGTTGTGAGTGCTCCAACACTGGAGGTTTTCAAGAAGAGATTGGACAACCATTTGTCTGAAATGGTATAGGGTTTCCTGCTCAAACAGAGGGTTGGACTAGAAGACCTCCAAGGTCCCCTCCAACTCTGTTATTCTATTATTCTGTTTTGTTTAAAATTGTGCTAAAATTATGAATTAGATTATGTGTTCCATGGCATTCCTCTCAATGTGTTCTGTCCAAGGAATCAAGAATGTTCTGAGGAATTACCTTAGAATAGTTTCTTTATTGTTGTTCAGCTATAGACAGAATCTTGGCAGAGTAAAGCAACTATCGGCATAACTATTAGATATACCTTGCAAGCTGCTGTGGAGAATCCATCTTCATCCCTTTTCTGCACAACAAAGATTCTAAGTTATGTTGATTGTTTGCTCCCCTCCTTCCTGCAATTGTAGACTACATCCCAGCACAGAATTCTGATTGCAGTATTTTGGTTGCAGTATATGCATACAGTTGGGTACCACAAGTTCAGAGTTCTAGACCTAACATCTCTGATCATGTAGATTTTTTCCCCCCTGATAATATAAATTAAATGCTTGTGACCATGGGCAGCGTTCCTCGTCATTGGAAAATGTGTGTTTGTGTGATGTTGTCGTTGTTTTAAAAAACCAATTATAAATGTATGAAAAGTTCTGGTGTTCTTATCTTTTCTTCACTCTAATGCTAAGAAGGAAAAACAGGGTTAACCTGAGTCACACTTCATGAACAAATGTTTGGATCAGATCATTAGCAGATGAATCTAAATCTTACAACGTGGTTATGTAATCTTGGTTCAAAAATAATATGCTTGTGCCTATTGGATCAAGAAATTAAATTAAATTAAAGAAATAATACATTAACAAAATTTGTGCGGAAAAAGAAGAATGGATTTTCACAGGGTTTATCTTAAATGTCACACTGGACATTGTGACAATGCATCTTGGACAGCCAAAGATGATAAGGACTGATTTATCCTTTGCTACATGTACTACCTGTGTTTAATAAATTTAGCTTAGGGCAACATTACAGTCTTGTTTATAGTATTTATACCCATTTCCTTGATATAAAAACTGAATGAAATGCTGAAAGCATGACAAAATCTGCGTAATGTTTGCCATTTTGATTTTTTTTAAAAAAAACTTTATGTTTTTGGCTAGTCCTGAGTGTATGGAAATGAAATGATGCTGACGTGGAGACAGCTGTTTGTAGCAATTTTGCTTACATTGTTTTTCCTCATTGTATTGTTAAACATAACACTGCAGTCTCTCTGCAGATGTTAGCCTAGCTTTATTATCTACTAATAGGTTGCACTGAAATGTGTCAAATGTGACAGATGTGTTTCAGTTGTTCTTCTTTTATGGCATGTCTGTCAGAATACCTGGGCTCATAGAGACTGATACAATAAAGAGACATTTACAATAATAGTTTTATTTTTTATTTTATTTTAATCCCATTTATATCCCGCCCTTCTCCGAAGACTCAGGGCGGCGTACAATTTAAGCACAAATCAATGTGCTTAGCAATAGCCTTCATTCTATGTATATGCCTGCTTATTAGGGCTTTCGCCCCCCCCCAAGTGGCATTTTTACAAAGTCAGCTTATTGCCCCCAACAATCTGGGTCCTCATTTTACCTACCTCGGAAGGATGGAAGGCTGAGTCAACCTTGAGCCTGGTGGGACTCGAACCTGCACTAATTGCAGGCAGCTGGTGTTACTTAAGGAGGCATTAGCCCACTGCGCCACCAAGGCTCATAGTTGCCGTTACATTAATGTTTGAAGAACACATCTTCACTCTTAGCATAATTGGAAATACAAAATGGATGCTTACCTATGCTACCGCTGAATATCTCCTGTGAAAATACATCTCCACTTTGTTAAAAGAGGCGAGGAATTGGAGCTGCAAAAAGATGGGGCTAATACAGTCTTTGCCTTGTGCATATAGATTGTGCACAGTAAATCTGCAATATTTTTTTTAATTTTTGAAATTGAAATTGACACACAGGTAGAAATCTTGCACGCAAAATGTACGTTCAACCGTATACACTTGGGAAAGTTGTGTAAAGAAATTAAGATGCTAGGGTTAATTAAGTTTCATTAATCACAAAGACATCGTGAAATGGTATGTACAAAATCCAGATTTTTTGGGCTACTGTTTTTGTAAAAAGAATCACTAAGAAGTGGAGAACCAATCCCAATAATTAGTGAGTGCGCAGCAATGACATAGATTTGGGAAATGACCGTTCCAAATGTCTTGGCCTAGAACAGGAATATTTCACTTAACAGAAATGAGGCTTCAGCTGAAAACACTAATCAGTCTCACAATTATTCAAACTCACAAAACCATCATTTTTATTTTTTTTTAAAAAAACCCCAACTTAACTATCCATATTTTTTTGGCGAATAGTATTTCTTTAAATCCATCTGAGTGAGGACTCTGGAAATGGATCCTAAGGCTTACATACAGTATACTTTTAGGGCTGGATATATTTCTTCTAAGGGACGCGGTGGCTCAGTGGGTTAGGACGCTGAGCTTGTCGATCAGAAGGTTGGCAGTTTGATGGGTCGAATCCCGAGTGCCGCGTAACAGAGTGCGCGCCTGTTACTCATCCCAGCTTCTGCCAACCTAGCAGTTCGAAAGCACGTAAAAATGCAAGTAGAAAAATAGGGACCACTACGGTGGGAAGGTAACAGCGTTCCGTGCGCCTTTGGCGTCTAGTCATGCCGGCCACATGACCACGGAGACGTCCTCGGACAAGCGCTGGCTCTTCGGCTTTGAAACGGAGATGAGCACCGGCCCCTAGAGTCGGAAACGACTAGCACGCATGTGCGTGGGAACCTTTACCTTTACCTTTACCTTTTATATTTCTTCTGTCTTTCATACTGTAACCAAACTGGGTATCTCAAATCACTATCTTCAACTTCGTGTCTCCTACATATTTCAACTACATACTTTCAACTCCCCGAATTCTTAGGTTTAGGAAGAAATTCTCTGGCTGAGGGAATATTACCAAAGCATAGACAGCAATAGAAGATGGGACTTTTCTGGGTCTCCATGGCACTCACTTCCCTGAGACTTTTGCCTAAGAAAGTTTTGGATGCATTAAGAATGTTTCCTGACTGGGAATGCTACATTTCATACCAGAGATTTTACCGCTATGCTGAAATTGTACAGTATGTCTAAACTATCCAAAACATTATCTACAGTTTTTAATGTTAAAGGTTTTTTTAATAGTTTCTCCTCCCATTAATATAGCTTGTTGTGATTTTGCTTTGCATTAATTTGATGTGGCATGTCTATATTTTATATTGCGTACCTTTAAACAGAACCTGTCTTGGGCAACATTTTTCGGGGGAAAAAGCAGGGTAAAAATACTTTAAATGTCTTCAATTAAAAAGAAGAACCACAATTTAAGTAACTCAGAAAGCTGATGCCACTGCAGTAGTGTGCCCACTGAGATGTACAACTTTAAAAAAAAGGGGGGGTTACACATTCAAATAGGCCCCAAGCTATTGTACAGCAGCCCTGATTGGTTGTTTAGCTCTTTGAAGGATACAGTGCTGATCAGAGTAGAATTTTTCCTCTGGGCCACTCCTTTCTATTAAAAGAAGATTTAAAAACTGCAGAAACTTAGAGGACGTGTTTTTTTTAAATCTTTTCTCTATCAGTTTGAGCAATAAGAGCTCTTGATTAATTAATAATGACAAAACTGATTTATTAGCTAGGTTTTCTTCAGTGAATTTGTTAAATAAGAAAAAAAAAGAATCTTCTTTTTTTTTAAAAAAAAAAAACTATGCCTAGGAAAGGAAACAGTATTTTGAAGAAAAAAAAATATTCTTTTTGTGTGTGTGTGTGTGTGTGTTTAGGGGGTGATCTATTTCAAACTGGGGGCTTTCCCATAGAAGAGGTGTTGTTCCTTCTTTATCTTGAAGATACTGTAGTACATTGGTTCTCAACCTAAGGTCTGCAATATCATCATAGGGGGTCCGTGAAGGCTTGAAGAAATATTATGATTTACATCTTGAGTTAAGTCTTGGGGGTCTGTGGCCATGGTCCATGGCCACAAAAGGTACTTAAAGGGGGTCCGTGGTGAAGAAAAAGTTGAAAACCAGAACTGTAGGAGGTAATTTAAGGAAATACAGTATATATGTTGAATGTATCAGTTAATCAGAGGCATTCTTTCGCTAAAAGTTTTGCTCTGTTACTCTATACAGTTAATAGACTAAGTACTGAATCCCAACTGTACTTAATTTATATGCAAAGCAATATCGAATGGTTTAAAATTGCATCCATTTAATATGATCAATAAATTTGGGTAATTCTTCCTTCTTAGGAAGTCTTCTATTGTTATATCCTGTCCTGTCAAGGTTTGCTTGCTGCCTTGGCAAATCCAGCTCACTTGTACCAGTTCCAGGCATCATAAAGTTATATGGTGCGTGGATCTGGCATCATAAATGAACCAGTTTGAATCATGATGAAACCCATCAAGTTCAGAGATTGTCAATGCTTTTTCCATCCCTGGTTCTCCCACACTGTCAATGGTTCCTCTGAAAGTGTATTTCTGTACTAAAGTCATCTTCTTTCTTCCCTACCCCATTATCTCTCTATAGATACATAGAGTACTGGAAGAATTTGCAGACTTTGCATGCCGTAGACATGGAGCTGTACACAGGACTCCAGAGATTGTGAGTATTGTGTTTTTGAGTATTTTTGTCTCAGTTTGTGAGAACAAGCAAAGGTTGACCAGGTCTGTTCCTCTATACTATCAAAAGAAATCGTAGGTAAAGTATGTTTCTAGTATGAATATTTGACCTACTTACTGAGTTTAAGACCAAATGTTCTCTTCTGGGTTTGTGGTTCAATATGCACGACTGAACTTGGATTTAGAAGTGTTTCACTGAATTTGCAAAATGTGCATTCACCTTGTTACCTCCTTTGGCCATTTTTTGAAACAAAACAGAGAGTTGAGCTTTTGCTGCAGAGGCATTTTCTCACACCAAATAAGTGAACATGAATCAGTGAGTAAACAACTGTGGCTCTGGAACTGCAGATCCATGACAGCTATCCAAAGATGAAGTCAATAGATTACTTAACCTAACTGCAACTGGAGTTAGGTGACCCAAAAAGTTAGAATCTCAGTTCATTTCATATAGCTGGTAGTTCTGACAATTCATTCTGTGGAGAATTTGTACTTTGGATTTAGTCTTGGATGCTTGGACAGAAATGCTTGCTTCTTGCAGACCAGGTTGCTTCATTGCTTTTTGGTGGACCATTGACTTACCAATCTATCTTCAAATAACCTGCCTTGAAATTCATATGGGACTTTATAGATCACTGTAACTCAGGAGTATCAAACTCGCAATGTCACATGACATGTCGTGATGTATCACAACTTTTTTTTCCATTGCCGGCAATGGGCTGGGCACGGTTTTGCCATGACGCATCCAGCCCACAGGTTGGCAGTTTGACACCCCTGCTCTAACTTGACAGTTTTAAGATATGTGAACTACAACTTCCTGAATTCCTCAGCCAGCTGGTGAATTCTGGGAGTTGAAGTCCACATGTCTTCAAATTGCCAAGGTTGGAGACCCCCATTCTAAAACATAGCTGGGAATCCATGCCCATACTGAGCATTCGGCTAAGGCTTAGCCATTGTGAATTTCAGGTTTATCAATTTCAAGTTCCTACTCTGAGAACTTCCATGCTAAATATATCTCAGGAATTTAAATTTGTTAAATGCCTTCTGTCAAGAAAGCAAACCCTACAGTAACTCACCTGCGTCTCACCCCAAGTCAGCAAAAAACACCACCATCACCATTTTACTAAGTTATTCTGTAACTTAGCTCCAAAGAATCAAAGAGCCTTGGTGGAGCAGTGGGCTAATACCTCCTTAAGTAACACCAGCTGCCTGCAATTAGTGCAGGTTCGAGTCCCACCAGGCTCAAGGTTGACTCAGCCTTCCATCCTTCCGAGGTAGGTAAAATGAGGACCCAGATTGTTGGGGGCAATTAAGCTGACTTTGTAATAATGCCGCTTGGGGTGTGTGTGTGAAAGCCCTAATAAGCAGGCATATACATAGAATGAAGGCTACTGCTAAGCTTGTAAGCCGTCCTGAGTCTTTGGAGAAGGGCGGGATATAAATGGAATTAAAATAAATAAAAAATAAAAAAAATGTCCTCTGTAGGAATTACCCATGGTGCATCGTAAATGGCTTGTTCAGAATTTCTCTAAATTTAGTGCAGGAACTGTCATTGTGTCTCTATGTTTCTGCTAGTGAAGGATTTTAAAAAACAAAATCAAAGGAATAGATAAAGACATATTCCTTTACAGGAGGAGAAGATAAAATATGGTGCTTGATACTCTTACAAAGCATATTCATTGTGTCAGAAACAATCAGAAATGCGTTTATGGCTTACAAGACCTTCTGTCAGAAAAGCTTTTTCTTGAGAATGGCAACCTGAGAGAAAGAACTTGTTTGGTAGGGCAAAAAGGTGAAAATGTACAAGCCACAATGTTAAATTTAGACTTTTAGTTGGATGCTTTCTATACTTGTTGATAACAGCATTAATCTTATCATATTTGTGACTCTTTTATTTGATTGTTCTTGCTATGATTACTTTTCTGTTTTTTTGGGCCTAGTTAAAGAATTATAAAGAGATAGGACATACAGAGCTCATTGTTCATTGCAAGTATTTTATTATTATATATTAGTATTATTAATTGGAAATAGAAATCCTGCGGATAACTGAATCAGCAATGTTCAAATAAGCAAGTACTTTTTTTAAAAAAAGGGGGAACATATGTTATTATTCATTTAGTTTACAAGAAATTGTATGCTTTCGTTAGGTATAGCTATAACCTCTATGTACAGAATATATACAATGTGTGTACGTGTGTATCTCTAAAGAGATGATTTATAAATGAAAATAGATACTTTAAGTTGTAAGTTACTATAAGCCATAAGAAAATGATGGAAAGATGGAAAGTAATACTAGAATGCTGGGCACGGACTGCTATTCATTTTCTTTCAAGATGTTTGGTCACTTCATGCAATTTTTGGTTGCTTGGGAACCATCTGTCGCTCTGTGACCAAGTGTTTCCTTGGCTTACTGAAGTCCTGCTAGAGACATGGAAGTCAGGCCAAAAAAAACAACAACCCACCATTCTGAAACATGGATTTGATTTAGATCTATAATCTGATTCAGACCTCCATATTGATTGAGAAAATTGATTGGCTTTGGACTCCAATTTGACTCATCCCTTTGAACCGAACTGATTCTGACTCCCAAACCGATTAAAGGACAAGATTTTAAATTGTTTAAATGGATGTAGAGGTCTTCGGTTTGATTCGACAGTTCACCTCAAGTCGCTGGCTTTAGCTTAGAAATCTGATTTAATTTAGAGAATCAACATCGTTTCCCATTTTCCCACTCATCCATTCTCAGGTTTAATTCTTAGTAGCAGCTCCTGTTAAGGCAGAGATGGTGAGTTTGCTATCTGGTACAGACTAGAGATAGTCACTTGATGGAATGGCAGATGTCACTGTTCTAGAAACTTCCAGAATCCATACAAAGCAGGGCAAATGGCAAAGGATGCTGAGAGTTGTAACTGAGCAATATGTGTAACCCATGTTAGCAACTCAAGTTGTAGAACATTCTGAGGGTTAATGAACTGATGATCTGATTTTGATATATGTGCTTCATTTGTTTGAGACTAAAGCTGTCAGAAAGCATTGAATGAATGCCTTAGGGCCTAGGCAGATGAAATGGTTCATTTTGCCTTAGAAATCCTTAAAATAGCTATGCAAAGTTGGCTGGAATTCTCCCCACATTTGGAATTGTGGAAATGATACACACTGAGGCTAAATTAATCATGGGACAGCCTGCTGTTGGATCTTATCCTCTGAGGGGATTCCTCCCCCCCTCTTTATATATATCTAGAAAGATAGATATATAGATAGGGAGAGAGAGAGAGAGAGAGAGAGAGAGAGATAGGCAGGCAGACAGATAGACAGGCAGACAGACAGACAGATAGACAAGACACAAAATATATTATATTAAGGAAAATGCTTTAAAAATCTATGTACCTTAGGCAGAATTGCCAAAAAAGAGAGAGAGGCATGTTTGCAGAAGTGTGCACTAAATGCTTTTGAATTTTAGTGGAAAAGTTATTCAAAAAAGAAAGTGAAGTTCAAATAGTTGTAGTTGACATATTTGGCTGCCCTGGTACTGAGAAAAAATGATCTTGACAGATTTGTTCCCCCATTGGGGGTGGGGGGTGGGGGGAATGTTTTAAAGGCCTCTAGACTCAGGCTGGCAGGTTAGTCTTCCAATTATCTCTTCTGATTCAGTATATAAATCTAATAAAATAAAATAAAATAAATTAACGTGAGATCTCTGAATGCCTGACTTTCACTGATTCTTTCTTTCTTCATGGGTTACTTTTCCTGTCCTTTTGCATCTCTTTGCAGGACAATCACGAACTCAGGGCTCCGAAGCATCCAGCCGCGGGCGTTTGATAAGAATCCTCACTTACATTACATGTAAGTAGATGTACCCCTCCATGTTCCGCAGTTACTTTTTGGAAGAGATTTCAGTTGCTTGAGATGGAGTTGGTTGAAGCATGGCAAACGACAAAGCGATGAAGGCACTTTGGTGAAATAGACCCTTATGGCTCAAGTGAAGGCATGGAGGCCACCTGTTGGGCATCTGCGTTCTAGCGTATTAAAATAATCAACTGTAGCTGTAATGGAATGGAATTGAATAAAGCAGAGTTTCTGCTATAAAGCAGAGGCCAGATTATGAAGGCAATACATGATGAAAGGGATGAATTGCATTTTTTTTAGTAACAAAAATTAGACATGGGGTTCAAATGACAGCAGCCTTACACACTTCACATAAAACAGGGGTATTTTTTAAAAAAAACCAAATGTTTTTTTTTAAGTACATTGCAAGAAAGGAGCCTCTCCCCCCCGCCCACTCCCAATACATATACATAGTTTTCTTAGCAAGAATCTTGTTCATGATGCAATAATCTTCATGGGAGCTAATCTGAGCATATTTTCTCCACTAGACTTAGACTTAAATACAGTTTGGATCACTGCTGTTCTCCAATTATGGGTTGCCATCCCCAGGGGGTTGTGAGTCAACTGGGATGGAGTGGGGAGTTGAGTTGATTGGCTTTGCACAAGGAAAGTGGGCAAGAAAACTCAAGTGTGTTTCCATGGATGACTAAATCTGTGGGCCGAGCCATCTGTCAACCTCATCTGCCATTCACCAGAGCACCGTGTGGTAGAATAGCCGTAGTCTTTTGAATAGCTGTAGAAAGTAAGCTTATTTGTTAATTCAAATGCCCAGCTTTGCCAAATGAGGGGGGGGGAAGGATGGCAATAGATAAGCTAAAGGGGGATCTTAAATGATGACCAAGCCATTGATACTGATAAAAGTAAGCTTTAGTCAAGAGAGTAAGGTGAAAGATACATTGTATTTTAATAAGTGGATGTAGGAGAAGAGCAGGCAGGGCTGGGGGAAAAAGTTAAGTGAGTCATCAGCCTACAGTTATTACACTGCCATAAATGGTGCAAGCCCAACCTCTCTTGAATTCCATTGACCCTTCCCTAGTGGTACGTCAAAGTTAGAGGGGCCCTGGTGTATTTGATTTTCCCAGTGAGTACAGACTGCAATTGAGCAAGTCGCTGTAATGAACAGAATTGTTTGGTGGTTGTTGTTGTTTTTGTCATTTTAAACTGAAACAGATTCACCGATGAATTGTGTCACATAGAAAATTATCCACACCCTTCCTAAATATACAGCTTTCATACTGCAAGTAATTCTAATAGGGATCAAAGACAAACTTATGTACAGCACATTCTCTCCAATTGCTCTCTGGAAACAATTTCATGTGTGCGAGTGTGTTAGGTATTGTTTTAAAGATCATGTTATTGTTTTTAGTGGCAAATGGCTTGTTGTTTTTATCCTTTCCATTTCTATAAAATTGTTGTATTATTGTAGAAGCCTGTGGGTGGAGGCTGATATATAATGATTAAATAACTAAATAAGTAACATCTAAAACTCCTTGTAATATATTAGTTGGTTTGGGGGTCTATCTGCAGATGAAAAAAAGTGAAATTTATAGAATTCAAGATTATAGAGAAGAGGGATGGGCAGAGACAGCCTCTAATGACTCCTTTATCTGGTAATACTGGTTTAATAACAGTATTAAAGACTCTATTGTGATCTTCTGGGTCTAGTCTACAGGGCCCTATAATGGTGATCTAGTGGAGGTACAACTATTAAGGTACAGACTTGTGCAACTTATTATATCATTTCTGTCCTGCTTTAGGACTGCCTTGTCAAAAGTTTCTTTGATTACGGTCTCATTTTGATAGACCCATATCTTTCTTACTTTGATTACTCTACTATTTTTCATTAGCAGAAGTAGACTTATGGGAGGGGGAGGGACGCGGTGGCTCAGTGGGTTAGGACGCTGAGCTTGTCGATCGGAAGGTCGGCAGTTTGGCGGGTCGAATCCCGAGTGCCGGGTAACAGAGTGAGCGCCTGTTACTTGTCCCAGCTTCTGCCAACCTAGCAGTTTGAAAGCATGTAAAAAATGCAAGTAGAAAAATAGGAACTACTACGGTGGGAAGGTAACAGCGTTCCGTGCGCCTTTGGCGTCTAGTCATGCTGGCCACATGACCACGGAGACGTCCTCGGACAAGCGCTGGCTCTTCGGCTTTGAAACGGAGATGAGCACCGGCCTCTAGAGTCGGAAACGACTAGCACGCACATGCAGGGGAACCTTTACCTTTACCTTTACCTTTACCTTTAATTATGTACTGAAAAGCACCTGCTTCTAAAAGAAAGCTCTGGCAATCAGGATTCCATTTAAAATATTAATAGCTTTATCCATCTACCATTGGAGATTTTGTTTTGTGCTATATGGGGATCTGTGTGTTGTTGCTGGCCTTTTCGTTTTTAAATATAATTGTCTGCTGAAGATTTGTGAGTGCCTAATGGGATGCATGAATCATGCATTTCAGCTGATGCATCAGGTATAAAAAAAATGCCTATAGCTCAAAGCAAAACAAGGCACTAGTTTCAATCTGTTGCATCTATTCTGTTGCAGAACGGCAGCACAGAAGAGTTTGCAAAGCAACAAAAGAGATGGGATGGGTTGTGCACACTATGAATAGGAAGGGACTAATGTGAGACTAGACCGGAGCTGTCATACTTAAGATGATTGAGGGAAAACTGAAATATTTCCCACTCTGCATTCTAGATACCTGCTCTCAACACAGTTGAGATCGGGGAAATTCTACCTGCTAACTAAACAGCAACATTACGTTCTGGTTTTTGAGCATCTACACAGTTTGAAATTTTAACCTTGGTTTCTCCAATCACATTTTCTTAATCAAAATACTTAGACAATTGCTGCTTTTTAAGCTAAAAAAAAGGCAGAGTGTCAAGAAACATTGACTAAAGAAGCAAATGAAACAGTCCAATTTTCATGACATTTCAAGGGAAATTACAATAACAATCCCAAGATCAAATTGGGCTTCCTGCCCAACATGTCTGAGAACTGTTCCTTTTTCGGGGACAATGTTTGCTATTTAGTGTTCTTTAAAAAAAATAAAAAT
Organism: Vipera ursinii; assembly: GCF_947247035.1. Classification (NCBI taxonomy): domain Eukaryota; kingdom Metazoa; phylum Chordata; class Lepidosauria; order Squamata; family Viperidae; genus Vipera; species Vipera ursinii. The sequence goes on along the minus strand of NC_139524.1, from coordinate 10,812,412 downwards.
CATAGCGTCTTGATGTTTGCCTTTGCCAGAACAGTTAAACTGGATTATTGTGACCTACATCACGGTTGGCATTTTAATGGTATATTAAAAATAATTAGTCCAGGACTACAGTAGATTGGGAAATGATATGAAAATATTGAAGTAGAATTCTGACAATAGCTAGCTGAAGAGTAATTTGTTGGGAATGTAGATAGCATTAGCAATAGCCCTTAGACCAGACATGTCAAACTCGTGATGTCACGTAATGTATCGGAGCTTTTTTGCCATTGCCATTAATGGGGTGGGTGTGGCTTCCTGATGACGTGTCCGGCCCATGGGCCAGGAGTTTGACACCCCTGCTTTAGAGTTATATACTGCTTCATAGTGCTTTACAGCCCTTTCTAAGCAATTTACAGAGTCAGCCTATTGCCCCCAACAATCTGGGTCCTCATTTTACCAACCTTGGAAGAATGGAAGGCTGAGTCAACCTTGAGCCAGTCAGGATCGAACTCCTGGCAGTGGGCAGAATCAGCCTGCAATATTTCATTTTAACCACTGCGCCACCATGGCTCTTTAGATATTAATCTTAAAAGTATAAGCTGAGAATTTTGCCATTTCTACATAAAGATTTTTTTGCTGTGGATTTTAGGTTTTAATTCCCACTCTGGTACCTATCAATTTCAGATGAACAACCGTGCCAAATATTTATCCAAATTCAATTTGAATGCGCCCAGCTGATTGTTGGTCATTAGTCCCAGTGTCAAATTCATCTTACTGTTAAGATTCCCCCCCAACGTTCAATCCAAAATCTATATTCTTGTCATTGAAAATCATTATTGTAGGACTGACATTCTGATACAATATATAGAAATAGCAATAAGACCTATATACCACTTCATAGTGCTTTACAGCTTTCTCTAAGCAGTTTACAGAGTCAGTATCTTGCCTCCAAACAATCTAGGTCCTCATTTTACTGACCTTGGAAGGATGGAAGGCTGAGTCAACCTTGAGTCAGTCAAGATCGAACTCCTGGCTCCTGTGAGCAAAGTTAGCCTGCAATACTGCATTCTAGCCACTGCGCCACCACGGCTCTTATATATAAGTTACAGCATTCTTTTATATGGATAATTAAAGGCTTAGTTCACATAACAAAGTCATCTTGTTTGTTGAATTAACTGATGTTGGATTCTTCAGACTATATTCAGTTAAAAGCTAATGACATATTGTTGCCCAATATATTAAGCTACCAAAAAGCCTGATCAAGAACTAACCGAACTTCGCCTATGATATAAATACAGCTGCTGGGTTTTCCCCTAGCCTAATTAAGTTTAAGAGCATTATACTAGCATATCTTCCTTCAAATATGGTTTTTGGGGAAAGAGCCTCAGATAGCTTACATTTCCTATGATTGTTTTAAAACCAGCCTTTTTACTTCCATACTGGACATTTATTGGCATTCATGCTGTGTCTCTAAACTAGCATATGTACTGTTTATTTAAACACACTCACCCGCTTTTTCTTTACTGGCAAATGCCAAGGGAGGTTTAGTTTAGCGACATCGAATTGTGTGTTTCTGTGTAGGTATGCAGTTTCTAGTGTGCATTTCACCTGTGTGCACTTTGTAGAATGTGGCTTTTTAAGTACGTCCTTATTGTTTTTACACTTGGTCTGAATTAGAGTGGCTGCCGACAAACATCCGTTCAGCTTAAGTGCTGGTGCAGTTTGAAATGTGGATGTTCTTTGACTTCCGGGAATTAAGTGACCCATAATTCCCTTGACCTGTGTGGGCATTTGAGGACAATTGGTGTGTGAAGAAAGTTGTTCCACTTGACCAGGCTTTTATAATCGCACCGCCTCGGAGCAGCGTTCTCAGCTGGAGTCTCTAAAAGGCTTTGAGAATTGCAAATTTTGCCCAGAGAGAACAGGCAGGTGTTTATATCTGACCCATATTCAGCGAACGTTATGAGGCGGCTGATGACCACGTGGGACTGAAAAAAAACCTGTGGAGGCTTGGAGCGAACCATCGATTGAATCTTTAGAAAGACAATTCCCTGATAAAGGACTGAAGAAGCCTCTTGGATGAGAAGCGAAACGTCTTCAAAGAAAAACAAGAAAGTCCAGTTGCTCTTGAAAAAGCACCGTTGCACCTGTGTGACTGAGAATCTCTATAAAGGTAAAGGTAAAGGTTCCCCCACACATGCGTGCTAGTCATTTCCAACTCTAGTGGCCGGTGCTCATCTCCGTTTCAAAACCGAAGAGCCAGTGCTTGTCCGAGGACGTCTCCGTGGTCATGTGGCCGGCATCACTAGACGCCAGAGGCACACGGAACGCTGTTACCTTCCCACCGTGGTGGTCCCTATTTTTCTACTTGCATTTTTTACGTGCTTTCGAACTGCTAGGTTGGCAGAAGCTGGGACAAGTAACAGGCGCTCACTCTGTTACGTGGCACTCGGGATTCGACCCGCCAAACTGCCGACCATCTGATCGACAAGCTCAGCGTCCTAACCCACTGAGCCACTGCATCCCTTGAGAATCTCTATAGAGACTAACAAAAGAGAATATTTGTAGCTCAGGGTTGAAATGAGGGATCCTTGATGCTCTCTGAGCTCCCTTGTTTTCTTGCAGACGTTTCATTACCCAAACTAGGTAACGTTATTAGTGCTTGTAAAGAATCTTTTTGTTCCCTTTCCTTTTTGGCTGGTTGATTGTCTCTTTTGCATAGTTTATAGATATTGTTAATGTTTATGTGTCTATTGATTGCTAATTTGTCAGACTTCTGGGCTTCTAGACTAGGCTTGGCAACCTTGGCTCTTTTATGACTCGTGGACTTCAAATCCCAGAATTCTTGAGCCAGCATGGCTGACTCAGGAATTCTGGGAGTTGAAGTCCACAAGTCATAAAAGAGCCAAGGTTGTCTACCCCGGTTCTAGACAATTCATTTTGTGCCCTGGTGCAGCTCATAGCTCCTGGGGTACCAACATAGGCCTCTCTCCAAAAGGGCTATGCCAACGGTGAAAAGTATCTTGTTTCCTTCTGGAGTGGTCTTATTTCTTATATTGGGTATCTTTTTTTTAAAAAAAGCCCATGATGTTTATTATAGTAAGCTAATTAATAGAAGAAACTATTATATGTGTACAACAACATTAATCTAAGATCGGTTCTGTTATGTACTGGGCTATTAAAGAATACCACGTGGGTTGCTGGAGCAGCTAATGGCTCTCCAGCAACCCAGACTGCAAGTCTCCTGTGCTGCAATTGGCTAGCTCCAGGCGGCAATGGTTGATTCAAACCTATTGGCTGCCACCTAGGGGCTAGACTATATATTGCGGCTAGTTGCAGACATTTCCCCCAGTACAGTTCCAGCACGAAATAAACAATGAGTTACCTTGTACTCAGCTTCCATCTTCATTCCTGCGCCAAAGAACCCGCTATTTAACAGGTTCACGGACTAAGATCCAGCTCCAATGCTTCTTAAATCCAAAGTCTTCTGCATTTAAAAAGAGTTAAATGTAGTTTTCCATCTGCTCTGCTGGAAGACAGATTTACTGGAACCTCTCAGAAAGATTGTAACTGCTTGGGGCAGTTGGATGGGTTTTGTTATATTGCAATTTTTATTGGGATCTAGGCAGTATACATACTATTCCCTTTTAGCAAACTTTATGAGTCTTCAAGATAAATTATTCCTCATGGATTTACTTGTGGACTAGCAGCTCCCTGCTATTTATAAACTAGCAAATGTTTCTTTGGTAGCATATAGAGAACAGCAAAACATAATAAGGGGCTGCAAGCTAAATTGGTAAACTCTCTCCCTCCCTCCAGTTGTACTCCATAATCTCTTTTCACTTTCACATTACTGCTTGTTTTATTATATATTATACTAATGTCTAGTGGAACTTCTGTTCTTGTGGGCTATTTTAAGTTTCTGGCCTTTGGCTGTAATAAAGAATTTATTCAGTGTAAGTTCAACATTTATAATTTAAAAAGATACCACTTATAAAAGTTGCAGGATTAGTATTGTTTGAATAGATGCTACCCTTTCTTGTTTTAAGAAGGTGGTTGATAATTTATGGTCACCTTTGACCTACATTGCTGCAAACCAAAATGTTCAGTGTCATGTTGAGCTGTAAAACATATGAAGATAAATAATAGCATAA